>NC_069094.1:22500-393583 GCF_947172395.1 Bicyclus anynana
TAACCTAACCTAACCTAACCTAACCTAACCTAACCTAACCTAACCTAACCTAACCTAACCTAACCTAACCTAACCTAACCTAACCTAACCTAACCTAACCTAACCTAACCTAACCTAACCTAACCTAACCTAACCTAACCTAACCTAACCTAACCTAACCTAACCTAACCTAACCTAACCTAACCTAACCTAACCTAACCTAACCTAACCTAACCCGAGTATGCACCCATCCGTTGCCTAGAACACATATCGCTCCGCGTTTTTATTCGTTTTTAGTGGTAAAAACCGGAGCTAGGCGCGCGAGTTTTTGTGTGGTGATAAATAAGTGTGTGTCTCGCCAGGATTATCGTTTGCAGCACCATCCACCGACGGGATCCTGAGTTCTGGAACCTGGACTTCAAGGTAGAATAACAGCTAGAGGTACGGCGGAACACAGTGTTTCTTTACGTCAATAGATAGTACTTTTTACGACCTACGCAGCGGTGAAAGCGCCAAGAAGATTGGGCCTCTACATCGGGAGTTATTAACATCTGAAATTACCGATTTCCCACGTGGTGACCGCATGGAAAATTTCCAATAACCTCAAATCTAGTCGGCCAGCACGTGTAAGTGACGCAACTGTGTAGTTTACCATCGCTACTAGGCCCTCTCTAACGGACCGAGGACTTCGCCCGAACACGGAAACCAGACCTGATCTCCGGACCTGAAGGTACCAGGCGACCAGTAAGGATCTCCTGCTCTATACATCCTGGAGCACTAGTGTTTGGGGTCATTCCACTCGTCCTTTAAAGACCTTTCCAACCAGCGTCTGGTCCAACACCAACCCCCCCCCCCCCACCACCCCCCACTCGTATTTTCCAAAGTACCGTTATATCGCACCCACACGAAACCTTCCCCCCCCCGCCCCCGCCCCCCAGGTACCTCACCCCCCCTTGCGATATCTCCGAAAGTATTAGAGATAACCCCCCTGTGTGAGGGCTCGTTCAAATCAGCACGGAAAAAGGAACATTTTGGCCCCGCCAGTTTTCCCCCCCCGCTCAAGTCCCTTCACCCCCGCGGGAATATCTCAGGATATACAACACCTACACTCAACTGTGAGGACTCATTAGAATCGTCAGGAGGAAAGGAATTTTTTGGCTCCAACAGATACCCCCTCCGCCGAGATTACCTCACCCCCGCGGGCCATATCTCGGGAAATATCAGAGCTACCCTACCTTGTGAGGGCTCGTTGAAATCGGAACAAGAAAAAGAACATATTGGCCCCGCCAGATTTTCTTCTCCGCACAGCGAGATTGACTTGGAGCAAAAACAAAACCCTGAAATCCACAAACAACAACCACCAGGCACATCACGCACACCACGCGGAACCTTTGCGCCTGGGTGGAGCATACTCAGTTGCATCAAGACCGGACAACCAACATCAGTGTCTGGACTGTAAGTTAAGTGTAGTGTAATATTTATACATAAGTAAGTATTGTAATATTTATACATAAGTTATAGTTTAATCAAGTAAAGACATCAAAATAAATTTAAGCAACATGTCGTCGAACGTAGGCAAAGGAAAGGAAGCCGCGGCAGTACCCTCTACCTCTAAATCAAGGTCAGTATGCTCAGCAAAGTCTGTCACACGCTCAACAGAGCAAGTAAAAACGACGAAGCCGACCAGATCGCTGAGGGAGAAGGTACTGGTGCGGTCGGCATCCCGCCGCTCATCGCTTAGTGAGGACACCCACGTCTCATCCCTACCCGAGGAGACTATCCTCAACGAGACGGTCACCGAAAGGGTGTCAGAGTGGGCCAGCAAACCACATCTTCTGGTAGACTCAGACGAAGAGTCGTCGGACTGCTCCTCAATATCGGAGACGGCGCCAGGGAGAAAAAGCATGATCCATTTCACCACAAAAAGATCCGGGGTGGAGATGGATCTAGCCACTAAGAAAGCAAACGACATGCTGCTACAAGGAAAGGACGCATTGGAGTCAGCTGGCAACATGAAGCGGGAATGCAAGCAAACCGCCCTGGAGAGCTTGCAAGGCCTATATGAGATAGTCTTGTCGCTATCCGACTCCAGAGCGAGACACAAACACAACTTAGAAAAAGAGAGACATAGGCACGCTCAGGAATTGGTCCGGATAGAGCGTGCCCACAACAAAATGATTACAGGTACACTCTCACAACTAACCACACAAATAACGGACACAAATAGACAATTAACAGAAAATTCAAACGAAACAAAAGCCATACGTAGCTGGCTGGGGCACGAGACAGAGGAGCCCTACAGGCAGATAAAATATATTTCGCAGAGAATGGTGCACTTGGAGAATGCGATCGGTAAAGTTACTGCACAGAAGTGGGAAGGCCCTAGCGAGAAGAAGGCGAAAGGCGACCACGACCAAGTAGCAGCGAGCCACCAGGCTAGGATATCTGCTCAGTTGGACCAGGTGTCTAAACAGCTGGACGAACTGAGGAGGGGCCTGGACAGAGTTGCGAACGACACCAATCGCATTCTCACAGATGACACCAAAAAGCTAAACAGCGAAGTGCTGGAGACCCACATGGAGGAGACTGGGAAGGGTCTGACAGAGGTAAAAGCGGCCATAGAAAAGGCTGAAAGTAAGATCTGTCAGACAGTTACCACGACCCCTATGGCTCCGGCGATGTCACCCGCTGTTAAGGGCGACCTCAGAAAACACTTGGAGCCCATAGCTGAAAGGCTAGAGGCAGTATCATCGGAACTCCGGACGTTGCGAGAAGCGCGAAGCAAAACCCCTCCACCCACAACCAGCTTAGGGGCGGAACTCGCACTGGCGGAGTTAGCCAAGGTAACGGCCTCAGCGCAGCCGACGTATGCGCAAGTAGCGCGTAAACCAAGGGTCCCACAACCTAACCACACCCTGATCGTGTCATCTACGGATCCTCAAAAGTCGGGGGAGAAGGTAATTGACACGATCAGGGAGGTACTGGACTGCAGGAACTCCGGTGCCAGGGTGGATAGGATCCGCAAGGGCCGAAACCAAAAGGTCATCCTGAGCTGTAACAGCAAGGATGACCTAAAATTAGTTAAAACCAAAATTGAAAGAGGGCAGTCACTAAAGGTGGAAGAGGCCAAAACTAACAACCCACTGGCAAAAATCAAAGACGTTCTGGCGTATCATACAGACGCGGAGCTAGTGGAAACCGTGAGAAGACAAAATGACCATCTTCTACAGGGACTGAGTGCCAAAGACATAGCGATCCGAGTCCGATACAGAAAGAAGGCAAGGAACGCGCTAGAGTGCCACCCAGTTTTAGAACTCTCTCCGGAAGTACACAAAAGATTCCTCGAAGCAGGGAAAATCTATGTAGGTCTACAGAGAAGACCAATTGTAGACCAGTCTCCGCTAGTGCAGTGCGCCAAATGCTTAGGTTTTGGCCACACGAAAACGGTCTGCCGAGAGAGAGACAGCTTCTGCAGCCACTGCGGGGGAACTCATACGTGGGAAAGCTGTCTGGGCAGGAAGGAAGGCAGACCCCCCACCTGCAGGAACTGCCAAAAAAATAAAAACACAACAATAAACCAGGGGCATAACGCATACAGCGACGAATGCCCAGAAAAACAAAAATGGGATGCTATAGCTAGGTCTCGAATAACTTATTTACATTGCTAAAGGTGCCCCAAACATCAAAATTATCCAGGCAAACCTTCAGAGATCAAAATTAGCAACATCAGAACTACTAGAAACGGCGCACAAGAGAGGGGTACTTCTAGCTTTAATCCAGGAACCCTATGTGGGGAAGACGGGAATGCTTAAGCAGTACCCAGGCACGCAAGTCATCCAGTGCACTCTCAATCGCCAAAAACCGGTTAAAGCTGCCATCATAATCTTCGGAGACAAGTTGGAGGTCATTCATGACCCACAAATTGTAACCGAAACCGAAGTGGCGGTTTTGCTGAAAGTAGGTCAGATGAGGTTAGGTTTGGTCTCAGTCTATTATGAGGGAGACCAGGAAATTGAACCATATATGGCACGAACACAGTTAGCGTGCCAACGGCTCAAAACTGGGAACCTCATAATAGGCGGTGACATAAATGGCAAGAGCCACTGGTGGGGATGGAGCTCTGAAGATGAAAGAGGAGCGGACTACGTGGCTTTTCTAAATGACATGGACCTCCATATACTGAACACTGGAGATACCCCAACCTTTGAGGTCTACAGGAGTGGCAAGCTGTGCTCCAGCATAGTCGACGTCACGGCCTGCAGCCTACCCCTGCTAGGAAAGATAGAGAACTGGAGAGTGGACCGAAGCATAACTTCCGCAGACCACAATGGCGTCACCTTCACTCTGCGTCTAGAATCGGAATTGACATCGCTCAAACCGGTAACTACCCGCAGATACAACACGAAGAAAGCCTCGTGGTCGGACTTTGCAACACACTTCAGGGAAACTACAGAGGAGAACAACATCACTCCCCAAGCAGTGGAAGCCACAAAATCCCCAGAAGATATGGAAGCCTTAGTCTCAGCCTATGTCTCTGCCATCCAAAAAGCCAGCGACCATGCTATTCCGGTCATGGGCTCATGGAAAGGCAGTCCTACACCACCATGGTGGTCTGATAAACTAAACCAACTAAAAGCTCAAACGCTACGAGCAAAACGCAGGATAAGAAATGCAGCGCCACATAGACGAGCCAAGGTAATAGAAAATTACATAGAAATAAAAGAAAAATACACCAAAGAGGCCAACAAAGCTCAGACTGAGAGTTGGAAAGAGTTCTGTACAACCCAGGAAAAAGAGAGCATGTGGGATGGGGTGTATCGGGTAATAAGGAAAACGACAAGAAGGCAGGAGGACACGTTGCTTAAGAACAACGAAGGCAACACCCTCAGCCCGGAAGAGTCGGCTGAACTCCTTGCCAAAACCTTCTACCCAGATGACACGGAGACCACAGACAACTCATACCACACCAAGCTCAGACAGCGGATGGAAAGCAATCATGAAACCCTACTGCAAAGACTGCCTGATGACGATCCACCTTTCACATCGGCAGAATTGGATTTAGTGCTGAAGACCATGAATCCAAAAAAGGCCCCAGGACCAGATGGGCTGACAGCGGACATATGCACCAGGGCCATAGCCTGCAACAGGGAACTGTTCATGTCAATAGCGAACAAGTGCCTATCACTACAATACTTCCCTAGGCAATGGAAACTGGCCCACGTCATTATACTCCGCAAACCAGGAAAAGAAGATTACACCCATCCTAAATCTTACAGACCAATCGGCTTGTTATCGATTCTGGGCAAAACTGTCGAGAAGCTGATGATAGGTCGACTGCAGTGGCATACTCTACCAACCCTCAACAGAGCTCAATATGGCTTCATGCCACAGCGCGGAACCGAGGACGCCCTCTATGACTTAGTGAACCACATCAGGACAGAAGTTAGCAACAAGAAGATCGTTCTGTTGGTATCACTGGACATAGAGGGAGCCTTCGACAATGCGTGGTGGCCGTCAATCAAAAACCAACTAATCGAGATGGGATGCCCGAGAAACCTTTACGCTATGGTATGTTCATATCTCACTGACCGGAAAATCAGGGTCAACTACGCCAGAGCAGCATTCGAGAGGAACACGACGAAGGGATGCGTCCAAGGATCCATCGGTGGGCCAACCTTCTGGAACGTTATCCTAGACTCTCTGCTACACAAAGTAACTGACGAAGGGATTTATTGCCAAGCGTTCGCGGACGACGTGGTTCTTGCTTTCTCAGGTCACGATATTGCTGTAATGGAGGAGACAGCTAACAACACTCTCGCAGGAGTGGTAAGATGGGGGAAGCGAAATAAGTTACACTTCGCCGCACATAAGACCAATGCGATGATCATAACAAAGAAACTTAAATACGATCTCCCAGTCCTCCATATGTCCCAAAACAGGATACAGCTAGTCCAAGAAATCAAGCTCCTTGGACTTATCATAGACCACAGGTTAACTTTCGAATCGCATGTAAAAGCCATCAGGAAGAAAACGGCTGATATATATAAACAACTGGCATGCGCAGCGAGGGTGACTTGGGGTCTAAACAGTGAGATAATAAGGACCATCTACGTGGCGGTGATTGAGCCTATTGCACTGTACGCAGCAAGCGTATGGTACCCCGCAATGGAGTTTCAAATGATACGTAATCTACTAGATGGACTCCAAAGGGGATACGCACAAAAGATCTGCAAGGCGTATCGTACGGTCTCACTCACCTCCGCGTTAGTCCTGTCGGGGCTACTCCCACTCGACCTAAGGGTTCAAGAGGCTGCGCAACTCTACATGGCGAAAAAAGGCAAGTCGAACGACTTTTTACCGCCAGATAGAGAAATGGAACAATGGGTCCATTACCTTGACCAGCCTCACCCCTCTACCTTCACCAAAACGGAATTTGAGATCCTCGAAACCTTGGACGTGAAAACTCTAAGTTCCCACCAAGTAACAGGTCCGATCATCTACACGGACGGCAGCAAGATAGAAGGCAAAGTAGGCGCTGCCCTTACATGGTGGGAGAATGGAGTTGAAAACAAATTCCTCCAATTTAAATTAGACCCAGCATGCACCGTTTTTCAAGCAGAACTCTATGCACTGCACAAAGCAGTTTTGCTTGCAAAACGGAGCGATGCTCCTATAGTTAACATCATGAGCGACTCAAGATCATCCCTTGAGTTGCTCGAAAATCCCAAATCAATTCACAAATTAGCTTGCCAAATAAAAATAAACATTGAAAAATGCAATAACAATAACAAAAAGATCAGATTATTTTGGATCAGAGCTCACATCGGCACGCCCGGGAACGAAAGAGCGGATGAACTGGCAAAAACCGCAGCAATTAACATCAATACCTCCACCCACTATGCGAAAATTCCTCTATCCTATGTTAAAAGAAAGATACGAGAGGAATCAGTACGCAAGTGGCAGGATAGGTATTTCACCTCCGATACAGGACAGATCACCAAAATCTTCTTCCCTGATGTAGGCCCGGCTTACGCCTTGGTGAGGAAGATTGGGGCGAACTATCTGCTCTGTCAAGCCTTTACAGGCCACGGAGGAATTGCGCAATACCTGCACCGGTTCCAGCTCAAAGACAGCCCAGGATGTGAATGCGACGAAAACGTAGCAGAAACCGTAGAACATATCATTCTGGACTGTCCGCGTTTTGCGGCATTGCGGATGGGACTCGAGGTCCAAACAGAAACAAAAATAACATTAAACGCTCTACACACCCTACTGGCAGACCCTAAAACAAGGAAATACCTCACTGAGTTCCTCGAAAGAGTTTTTAGGACTGCTGCCAATAGGAACAGCTCTATATCCAACAACAGACCCGGAACACAAGATCAGGGTTCCTCCACAAGAAGCCGTTCACCGACCACACAGACCATCGACGCCCCCACAGTTGAAGTTCGACAGCTGCCGATCATCCAGCTGCTGCACTATGGAGGGCAAGGTGAGCCGGGAATACGGCTCCGTGGAGTGGCCCTCTTCATGGATAACAACACGGAAAGGCTGGGTATAAGCTTCTGCAACGCAGATGCCAGAGGCAGAGTGGTGATTTCACCAGGCCTGGCGACCCTACTTAACGGAAGCACCTCTAGAAACACCATGAGGAGAAGAACTTATAACGCATTGCCTGAGACAGCAGTGGCCGATACGCACTGCAGAATAGTAAGATCAAGAAACAAAGAGATCGTACTATTCAAATGGAACAATCTGGTGACTCCATTTGCTCAGGCGAGCAAAGTTCTCAAAGAACTCAGCACAATAAATATAGTAACTCCGAAACGCATAAGCGTGGATGCAATGGCGGTAGGATATGTGAAGGGCACGGTGGATGACTACGTAGGTTGTTTGGAAGCTTCAGTAAAACATGAGGTAGTGGTGTACGAAAACAGAGGGGAAGACCTCAGTTTTCTTAAACCAAACAAACAACACCCACCCGCGGCCCCGGGAACACCTGAAGCACCAAGCGGCTCGGAAAAACTACAACTAAAAAGGTCACTGGAAAACCAACCAAAATCTAGCTCGACAACAGAACGAATGAAGAGCACGTTCAGAACCGCAGTGAGCAGGTTTTCTGCAGCCATGCAGAGTATTTCCGGCAATAGAGAGCAAATAAACATCACAAACACAACAACAAGGGTAGAAAAGGCCTTACAGACATTTACACAGAAACAACCAAACACAACACAAACAACATCTAGTTCAACAAGCACCATGGCAGAAAAAGGTCAAGTAGTACCTCCTGTGCTCAGGGAACCGAGTGGCCCCCTAGATCATGTCATAAACGCTTTCCTAGAATTCCAAGCTATCACTACAGCAGAGCAAGTCGTTAGCCAGAAAATCTGTAAAGAAATCTTACAAGCTTACAACTTCGGCAACACTGGCCTTTTAAAGGTGAGGCTCAAGGAATCGGAAGCAGCGATTTATGACAACAACACCAAACAGAACATCATAGGTGAAGAATCGGGAGACCACATGGTTGCTTATAGTGCAAAATACGGTTTCGTCGACCGTATTCAAGAGGACAAAAAACAAAATAGACCTACGTCACCTCAACAGTTCAAAGTACCGCAGGACGCCCCAATAGTCGTGGTGGCTAGATGCACTAGAGTTATGCTCAATGAGAAAACTCTGGAGAGAGCCAAGACTATTGCTGGGATAAACAACGAGTCCCTGGAACAATGGACAGTTCCCAAATTTACATGGGTCAACGGAGTTCCAGGATGCGGTAAAACAACATGGATCATAAACAACTTTGATCCAATAGGTGACGTAGTCATAACAACAACAACAGAAGCTGCCAAAGACCTAAGAGAGAGGCTCACTCCAACCATAGGAAAGGATGCCAAAGTGAAAGTTCGGACGATGGCATCGGTATTAGTGAATGGTCTTCAAGAGCATGCGAGATCGAGATGCACGCGTCTCATCGTCGACGAAGCTTTGATGAACCACTTCGGCGCCATCATCATGGCAACCAAACTGGTAGGAGCGAGCGAAACCCTCTTAATTGGTGATAAAAATCAACTGCCATTCATAGACAGGAACAACCTTTTCAAACTCCATTACTGCCGTCCCAACCAAGTAGCACGGGTCAATCAAGAGCTGCTATGCACGCACAGGAACCCTATGGATGTAGCATATGCGTTAAGTGAAGTCTACAACGGCATATACTCGTCCAAACCTCGAGTAAGGTCTCTGGAGCTGAGAAGGTATTCAGGATCGCAAATCCCGAAAGACTCTACAAACACGTTGTACCTTACCCATACCCAAGGCGAAAAGGAAATGCTTAAGACCGAAGGGTATGGAAAAGGTGAGGGATCGCGAGTGAATACCATTCATGAGGCACAGGGAGCTACATTCGAAAGGGTCATAATCGTCAGAACAGCTGCTAAAAAGATCCAGCTATATGAGAGCGTCTCCCACGCCGTAGTGGCAGTCTCACGTCACACGGTATGGTGTACATATTTTACCGATGACAACAGTGACGCTACCGCCCACTTCATCACCCGGGCGACATCTGCTTCCGCGGCAAACATCAGGGAGTACAATACAAGGATGGCGATAGCCAATAAGGATGAGAAGGTGGTGAAATCCTCACTAAGCGTGCCACTAGATACATAAAGAAATTATAAAGCAAACATAACAATATATACAATAAAAAACAAAAAAAAAAAAAAAAAAAAAAAAAAGAAATTAAAACAAAAAAAAAAAAAAAAAAAGTCTGTACTTCTTATTAAAATATAGTTATAAAAAAAAAAAAAAAAAACAAAAAAAAACAAAAAAAAAGAATATAAAAAAAAAAAAAAAAAAAAAAAAAAAAAAAAAAAAAAAAAAAAAAAAAAGAATATAAAAAAAAAAAAAAAAAAAAAAAAAAAAAAAATATAAATAATAATAAATATATATAGATATACATTAACATAGCATTAATTATAGTTATTATTCTAATTAGATATACTTAATGATGTAACTGAGTATGTTTTACTTTTCTCAAATAAAATGTAACATAATAAATTTACTAATAAACATAAAAAAGGGCACGGACGAACCGTCTGTGGATACTAGTTTTATTAATAAAAAAAAAAAAAAAAAACCGAACCCAACCCAACCGAACCCAACCCAACCGAACCCAACCCAACCGAACCCAACCCAACCGAACCCAACCGAACCGAACCCAACCGAACCGAACCCAACCGAACCGAACCCAACCGAACCGAACCCAACCGAACCGAACCCAACCGAACCGAACCCAACCGAACCGAACCCAACCGAACCGAACCCAACCGAACCGAACACAACCGAACCGAACCCAACCGAACCGAACCCAACCGAACCGAACCCAACCGAACCGAACCCAACCGAACCGAACCCAACCGAACCGAACCCAACCGAACCGAACCCAACCGAACCGAACCCAACCGAACCGAACCCAACCGAACCGAACCCAACCGAACCGAACCCAACCGAACCGAACCCAACCCAACCGAACCCAACCCAACCCAACCCAACCCAACCCAACCCAACCCAACCCAACCCAACCCAACCCAACCCAACCCAACCCAACCCAACCCAACCCAACCCAACCCAACCCAACCCAACCCAACCCAACCCAACCCAACCCAACCCAACCCAACCCAACCAAGAAAATAGACCAATCCAAGAAAATAGACCATCCTCCAACTCCTTTTTCCGAAATTACCAAACCTAAAATTGTGAAAAAAAATACAGAAATTAGCTTTCTACTTGAAGATTTACAGAAAACCTCAGAAATATACTTTTTTTGAATAAAATGGTCACTTCTGGAGGGCAAGATGAAAATTAAAAAAAAAAACAAACAAACGAGCTTGGCAAGTTATATATTTTTTTGGAATTTTGAATAAATAGTTTCAAGTTGTCTAAGAAAATAGACTATTCCCCCATTTTCGCCGAAACTACCAAACCTGAAATTTTGAAAAAAAATACAGTAGCTTTCTGCTCGAAGATTTCTGGAAAACCTTAGAAATATAATTTTTTTTAATATAAAGGTCAGTTCGGGGGGGCAAGATGGAAGTTAAAAAGAAAAATAATTTGCTTTAACTGCATTGTTTCGTACATCAAACAAACAAGTTTTGTAAAAGGATTGCAAATATATATATTTTGTAGTTATGAAATAAATAGTTTTCGAGTTATTCAAGAAAATAGACCATTTTCCCCCCTTTTCTCGGGAACTACCAAACCTAAAATTTTGAAAGAAATACAGAAGTTAGCTTTCTACTTGAAGATTTCTGGAAAACTTTGAAACTCTAATTTTTTTTAATCTTTTTTAATTAGCGTTGTAAACTATTCAAAATTGTACTAACTTGCTCATTATTATTAAACCGATTCATCAAAACTAATTTAAATTTTGTTAAATACTATACTACTATACTATTATAATAACTTAAGGCTTAAATAAATATTTAACGAAACAAATAAACCCAGAAGAAACGAAGAAAATTATATACATAATTATTAATTAGTTTTTGAGATCCTCCGTAACGTTCCTCCGTAGCGTTGGATTTACAAGACGGAGCTCCTGGGTTCGATCCCCGGCTGGGCCGATTGAAGATATCTTGATTGGTCCAGGTCTGGCTGGTGGAAGGCTTCGGCCGTGACTAGTTACCCTACCGACAGAGACGTCCCGCCAAGCGATTTAGCGTTCCGGTACGATATCGTCTGGAAACCAAAAGGGGTGTGAATTTCATCAAGTTAGTCTTCTTCCATCTTAGATTGCATCATCACTTACCATCAGGTGAGATTGTAGTCAAGGGCTAACTGGTAAAGAATAAAAAAAAGTTACAATTTCAGGTCAGTTTTCAAAAACATGATAGATAAACAACGTTCGGAACTCTCGTCACGCGACTGGACTTGTCTGGTTTATTTTTAGTAACGGCTAATATCAACACCACACTGGCTTGGAACCGACTTCAAAGTGATCAATAGGTAGAAAATATTATAATGTTATTTTTCTCTTTATAACTATAAAGTTTCTTGGGTACGTTAATTTTTTGAAGTCTTTTTTAAAAAAAAATAAAAAAAATATTTAAAAAAAAAAATAATTCAGAATTCTATGGGTTATCATTTAGTGTGATAAATTGAAATCATATGAAATTCATCCTAACATCGCCTTCTCTGCAAAGTCGAAGTTATTGTTAATACTTACACTTGTTGGTAATACATTATACACTACTCAGCAATCAGCATTAGACTCTGTGAATCTTTACTTCTATACATACTAATAATTATTATACGTAATGTTTGTGGTATTGTATGGGGTAATCTCTGGATTTACTGAATACATCGCCTTCAAATGAATCAGCAGATAATCCACAGCAAAGCAGCAAGAATATAAAAAGGTGTTATTTTTCGCATTTTAGTTTAGTCGATACGTTGTACGTTTTGAAGTCGGTTTAATTTTTTTTTATCAATTTTTTTTATTTTTCCGTTTTGTAGTCTTACTAGATACAGATCTAGGCAAGAAATATTTCGCCGCAGATAATGTAATAAATATAATGCTGGAATGCAGTGAGAAATGGAATATAGTTAGGAATTATCTGGACAATATAATGAAGATCAAGGAGAAGGATGAAAGAGAGAATGGGAAGTAAAATAAGACTCGCGACGTTGGTGGTAGGCTTTATGGCAGGAACACCAAACGTCTAGAAGGTAGGAGGGTTTTTTAGCCGGTAAGAGTCCGGCACTACCCAACATGGGTGTCCATGAGGATTTTCCCCCCTACGAAAAAAAAAGAAATATTTCGCCGAAGGTGCGTTGCTATGAGTCGTGTCGGATGGAAACTTTGGATGAAATAGCGTTGTCTGACTTAGATTCAAACAAATTAATTAAAGTAGGCCACAAGGTATAACGCGATTACGCAACTAGTGTTCCCTCTCAAATTGATGCATCAGCAGGACTAGTACGAGTACGTAGTGGTTTTTCAATGTAACATTTTAATCCTAATTAGGTATTATTTTTGAACCGTATGAAATAAGCCCAACAAAATATAACTGCTGTTAATCGATAAGGAGCACTGTCCTTCGTCCTCCTACTTACTTCGTACCCCTTTATACGTAATGACAGTTACAACCTATGTAGGTGGAAAGTCCTCATCACTACATGAAACACAATCACAAGGGAGAGCCGTGATAGCCCAGTGAATATGACCTCTGTCTCCGATTCCGGAGGGTGTGGGTTCAAATCCGGTCCGGGGCATGAACCTCCAACTTTTCAGTTGAGTGTATTTTGAGAAATTAAATATCACGTGTCTCAAATGTTGAAGGAAAATATCGTGAGGAAATCTGCATACCAGAGATTTTTTTTAATTATCTGAGTGTCTGAAGTGGTGGACTCCTAAGCCCTCTCATTCTGAGAGGAGACGCTAGCTTTGCAGTGAGCCGAATATGGGTCGTTAACATAACGTAACAATAACAAGGTAGCTGAAGATTTCCGAACATTCATCAAAAGGAACTTCATGCCAAGGTTCATTTTGGGGTCGGGTGGGCCTTTGCGGTCGGGGGCCTTTTGGGAAGGGGGATTTTTGGGTCGGGGGTCCTTTTGAGGACCCTGGAGCTCACCAGCTGTCTTCAAGTCACGGCGTACAACTATAGTAAAAACATTGTCCTCCGATCAGCATCGCAGTCGGGTAAAAGGTGTCTTTTTTGGTGTTAATTTTTTCCGTCGTACCCCCTTTCGCAACGCGCGATAAGGAACTTCGCTCCAAAAGAAAGGCAAACACGGGATAGATCTTTGAGGCGAATACTTGGGGAGGCCTGTTCTGGAAAGCATGATAATCAAGAAACCGATGTCTAAAACTAAAAGTTAATATTAAAAGCATATTCGTATTTTTTTTTTGTAACAGAGTAAGATGTAAATCGTAAGATTGTTAATGAAGGCTTTTATTATTATTCCCACGGGAACGTGAACTATGTAGGTAAAACTGGAGTCTGCCGTATTGAGTGAAGATAGTTTAGGTGTAGTGAATGAGTATTTCATATGGATATAATTATATAAAAATGCCAAGTTGTAAACAAACGAGTTTATTTCGTCTCTATCAAAAGAAATTCGACTTATCTTCGATCACGTTATTTCGTCGTATAAACTATTTATATAATATAATTTTATTTACAATAATATTAGTGTCTTGCTTGCGGGCATTAGTTACGCCGCGTTATTGCGCGTGGACGCACAGCGTCAGCGCACGGCGGCAGATGTGGGCGCGTGGGCGCACGGCGATGTGGGCGCGTGGGCGCACGGCGGCAGTTGTGGGCGCGTGGGCGCATCGCTCGGGAGCTACCGCGGTGGCGGCGGGCGCGGCTTGGCGGCAGCGTACGCGATCTCGGAAAGACGAACGTCGATGGGCGCCCGCTCGTCGTACAGCGTGGGCGCCTGCAGGATGATGCCGGCCGAGCCCACCAGCACGGCCAGCGTGAAGATCCACAGGAAGAGCCGGTCTAACACCATGGCCACGTACTTCCAGTCCTCCTTCACCTGTAACACGCAGCCACGTGAGCGGGGGCGGCGGGGCGGCGCGACGGTGAGCGGCCGGCGCGCGCACTCACCCTGGTGGACTCCTCCTCCTTGCGCGTCTGGTCGGCGATGTAGTTGATGCCGTCGATGGCCTTGTGCAGCTCGGGGCAGCGGTGCCAGCGCCGCAGCGCATCGCACAGCGCCGGTGCGTCGTGCACGCGGCACGTGCCCGGCGAGGGCGACCGCTCCCCGTCCGCGCCCGGCGCCACCGCCGCGCACGGCGACCAGCCCTCGCTCGTCACCAGGCCTGCGCTGCAAGCACACCGCCGTCGATCACGGTGCAGGTGGGATGGGGGCTGGGGGCGGGGAGGGGCGGCTCGGGAGCGAGCGACACTCACAAGCGGCTGCGGTGCGGGTCGAGGCGGTAGTGCGGCCGGCGCATGACGAGCAGGCGCGGCAGCACGTGGATGAACACGCGCCGCACCCACGGCGCCATGGTGTGCGTCTGCGGCGAGCGGAAGTGCACGTTGAGCACCACCACCGTCACGCAGATGCTGCGCAGAGAGAGGGGTGAGCGAGTGATGCACGAGGGCGGGGCGAGGCGGGAAGAGCGGCGCTCACCTGAACGTATCGAGGATCATGGTGAAGAGCACGAACTTGCCGAGCAGCGGCACCACCAGCGACGTGGGCGGGATGATCTCGGCCAGCAGCAGGAAGAACACGGTGAGCGACAGCAGGATGGAGATGGACAGCGACACCTTCTCGCCGCTGTCGGAGGGCAGGTAGAACACCAGCACCGTGAGGAACGAGATGCCCATGCACGGGATGATGAGGTTCACGGTGTAGAACAGCGTCTTGCGCCGCATGGTGATGTTGAATGTGATGTCCAGGTACGGCTCGTTGCAGCACGTGTAGAACTTTTCGTTCCTGGAACCACGAACGGGACTAATGACTGAGCTGACCCGATGATTATACGATTCATTCAATAGTAGAGGCAAAGTGTAGCCTACGATAGGACGAACGTCTCTGTGAGCAGTCGTCGAAACACTAATGTATAAGGAAGCAGTCGCACCTAACCGCAGGCACCTCCAGGATGTCCCACTCGACGGACGTGTAGAACTCGCTGAGGTCCACGCCGAGCTCCACCACGTTGGTGCCGCGAGCCTCGTCGATGTGTCGCAAGTCCACCTGTATGTGTGAATGCATTCATGAGCTGTGAGCACCTCGTGGCTGCACTGGAGGTTTGTCTAATCACCCGTCAGTCTTTAGCAAGTATTCGGAGCAAAGCTTACTCGCACAAGTAATGATCAAGTAAGAATGCTTTTTTTATATATGAAGATTCTAATTTAGTAATGGTCGAAATTACGAATCTGTCTGCTCAAAAAATAAAAAACGTATTGTGTCGGAGGTGTGTTCAATTTATTCGGGGCCTTCATAAACGAACGTAACGTAAGATTCGCACAAAGCACGATGACGCAACAAGTGAAATCGTCGTCATTCAGGGATGGATGGACGGAAGGAACGTCGGCTGACATATGTTTACCTGAAATCCATCGTAAGTCCAGGAGCCAAACTTCATGATGCAGGTCTGCTGGTCGAAGGGGAAGTACTCGACGTCGATCTCGCAGGACGACTTGTAGATGGCGGGCGGGCGCCAGTCCACGCGCCCCGTGTAGTTCAGCGTAGCTTTCGTCGCCAGCGTCACCTCGAAGTTGCCGTCCGCGCTGCAACACGTCGCCATTGCGCCACTGAACACTCTGCACTGGAGCGCTATTCGTGACGTTTTATAGACTCAACTGTGTGAGTCTTGAAATTGTCTGTATCTGTCCCTCACCTAAATAGATACTGATACAGGCTGATGATGACTTTATATCTATGTCCACTGCTGGACATACAGGCCTTTCAGAGAGCGCGCAACCACACATGATCCTCCACCTTCCTCATCCAGTCACCGTTCATATCACACAGGCAAGACACCCTCATTAAAACTTTTGTCTTCAGGCTTTGGGGTATTGAGAATTTGAAAACTCATCACAATTCCTAAATGCTGGCCAACCGAGCTGAGTTCTTCTGTCAGCATCCTTGTTGAAGTTATTCCTATCTACTTGTATATATATCACCGAGATAGTATTCCTATTCCTGAAATCCCAGTATTCCTGAACAACTTCGATGCTGACGTTATTGACAATTCGTATGAATGATGATGATGATGATGACGTACGTACATTGTGCATGATTTTGGTTTTATCCACAGTCATCATTAAACCCACATGTCTGGAGGGTTAGCTAAGGTCGGTCAGCATTTTCTCAAGATCTTGCAGCAAATGTGCCAATATTACTACGTAATATTACACTAGCAAAACGCAGTGTAAATGTATTATCTGTTTTTGTTGCACCCCAACATTTCCAATCCAAAACCTTGAACACATCTTCGAAAGCACAGGTGAACAGTTTCGGGGATATAGCATCTCCCTGTCTTACTCCTCTTTGAATGATGTGTTCGATGGGAACTTGGAGGGTCATGTTCCAGCGCCGTACAAAAATTACAACATTTGTATAATTATAGCGCCAATCAACGTGGCATCGATGCAATGAATCGAGAACTGCCCAGGATTCGATAGAGTCGAACGCTTTTTCTATAGCAGCTTTTTTTTTTCAAAAGAATAAAAACAGAAAGTTTGTACTCATACTCGTAGATTACAGGAAAACTAAAACAAGTTCATGATCTTTAATTTTTCATGGTAAATCATTAAATATTGTGCGTATTTAGGAAAAAAATGAGCCCAAATATTTTATTATTAATATTTTAGGCCAGATTTCAAAAAAACAAGATAGATGAAGTGAAGAGTTCAACTCGCACTTGCCCGATTTTTTTTACACTGTTGTAAAATTGACTGTCAGTTGTCACATCCCTAGAAGCATGTTAAATGTTATTAGTTGGTGTTCCGGTTGCGATAGTGCATATCATAATATGAGTGCATTTCAGGAGCTTCCTTTACACTTGCTGACATATCGCCGGGGGGAGCGGCAACATATTCTCAAGACCGGCAGGTACCTCGAGCACAAAGGGAGGCTGTCTTTGGCCATACACCCGCGACGCTTCTGTATTTTATTATGAAAAACGTGACAACCTCGCTGTGAGTATTATTTACGAGTCTCTCGGGAGTGCGATAAAACGAACTAAAATTTTTGGCATTTGACGACATTCGCTGCAGTGGAAGTGTCTGGGGCTAGGGGGACTAGAGGGGCTAGGGGACTAGGGGCTAGGGGCCAGTTACTTGTTGTAGAGCACGATGTCGGGCCGCCAGATGTGGTCGGACGGCACGTGCAGCATCTCCACGCCGCCGTACTCGCGCGGCTCCCACGACAGCTTGTAGTCGTACCAGCTCTGCGCACAACACACGCGGTCAGCACAAGCAAACACCGCAACACTCGGCACATTCCATCTGAACACTCGATATTTACCTGCTCCACCCATAAGTTTGTGGTCATGATCTGATTTTTTAAATTCTGAAACAAAACACTCGGATCAGTAAGTGTCTGTATCGCGAGGGGTGGGGGGGGGGGGGGTGGGAGGCGGGTGGGAGGAAGTCTCACCACGTCGATGAGCTGGCTCAGCTTGAGCTTGATGCGCACGGTGAGCGCGTCGCTGACGTTGAGCACGGGCCGCACCAGCTTGTTGTAGTTGCTGAGCAGGTCGTCGTACAGCCGCTTGGCGTCCGGGTTGCCGGCGCAGCTCGCCAGCAGCAGCGCCAGCAGCAGCAGTCGCGCCGCGCCGGGCACAGCGCGGGCGCGCATCGCGGCGCGCGCATGGCGTCAGCGCATCGCGCGTCGCGCCCGCGCCCGCCCCGCCCCGCGCCCCGCACCGCCGCAGCCGAGCCTGCGCACAGCACACGGTCACTACCTGCTCCCCGTCTGCAGCACCACAAACAATTTAGTCAGAACTTTATTTAGATATTGTGATACTTGTTTTTCTCTTTTCAGTTTAAATATACGCGCTGGGACGCGGCACGCTACTGACACCTCCGCGTTTCAAAATTCGTTAAAATCAAATAATGGCTAATAAGGGCCTTGAAAGTCTTATTCTTGACCTACAAAAAACAGTGACTATGTAGCTTGTCATTAAAAGTTGACAGCTTGGAAAGCAAAATATGTGAACAAAACTTAATAATTACAAATCAGTGTAAAGTGATCACCCAGTCGAAGTGCTATAACGGAAACATCTCCAAACAGAATCCAATCAGCGAGCAGCACGGCCATGCCAGAATGCTCACAAAATAAAACGCTGCAGCGCCCCATTCGACAAGTGCCGCTGGACTAAAGCGCCAAAACGCAACGGCTGATTCAAAGCGTGCAAGGGCAAGCGTCATTGAGTCATACGCAAGTGTGGCCACGACACAAGCGAGTCCTCAAACAAGATTACTTGAGACTCATCAAGTTAGAAAAAACCCGACCCCATTATCAATAGAGGTCAAAGAAGACGTCGAATCATCAGTGATTAATCATGATTGGCAGAAAGTAAAAAACTCTCAAGAAAAGGCCGCCCCAGGGCAGTCATAAGAGGAAGCGGTGAGTTCGACTGCAACCTAGAAACCGTAGAAAGAGTCAAAAAATTCATGCTTGCTACCTTAAACCTGACACAAGTGAAGAAGCTATAAAATCATACATGGAAAAGCAAACCCTTGTCAGGGGTATATGAAGTGAAAAAATTTACATTAAAGCATATCTACTATGCATCTTTTATGATAATAATAGTACCAAATATTATGTTTCAATACTTCATGAGTGCTACTAACTGGCCTGCACGTACAGAAATTAGTGAGTGGTTTCGACGAAGCGCCGCCGCTCAACAAACGCGTGTTGTGTGGCCAATACTCGGAATACTACCCGCAATACTCGGTCAGTGATTTGTCAACAAAACACTTGATCGTTAAATAATAAAACTGACATGCTCAGAGTGTTATTAAATAATGACTTTCGGTATGATATCCCAGCCTTAACAGAGCATTGGTTAACACGCGATCAGGTGCAATGTATTAATATAGAAAATTACATCCTAGTTTCTAGTTTCTGCCCTTTCTGCCGTCATAAGATCGTAGAACATGGCGGTTCATATATTTTTCTTAAAAACAATTATAAAACTACTGAAAACACTGAAATATGTAACTTGAGGGAAGTCTATCCTAAGTCGCTAAAACAGGTTAATGTATGTCCCTTATACTTTAACCTGTAGCAAAGGAAGTAAAACTGATCCAAGATGTTACAGACCGATATCAATAATCCCCGCGGTAGCTGAAATACTCGAAAATGGTTTGACCGACCGGATAACAGAATTTCTGTCTGAAACAAACACACTCTCAGACTTACAATATGGATATCGCGCGGGACGCTCGACTACGATGATGGTGCGTGAGGTAGTGCGAACGGTGTTAGAAGCTCGTGATAGGAAAGACGAGGTCACAGTCCTTATTTGCGACCTCTCAAAAGCTTTTGACGTAGCGGATTATAACATCTTGAAAATGAAGTTATCGCACTACGGAATAAATGGTCCAGCTCTAGAATTATTGGTCTACTTTATGCAGAATCTAGTAGCCTCATTACGTATAATGGCGTTCCACAGGGTTTCTCTCTGTCAAACCTGGCTTTCACTCTGCTGCTTAACGACCTCACTCACAGTCTAAAAAATGTCGAAACATATATGTACGCTGATGATGTAGCTGTTCTAATCTCAGCAATAACGTTAGACCATCTAGAAAATAAATTGAACAGAACGGATGAACAATCGGTTTCAGACAAATGGCCTCGCCCTTAACATCTCAAAGACCCAGTTGTTCTGATCTTGAGCAGCAAATTGTATATTTAATCTTGCTGGTCATAATTTTAGGCCTTTGTCTGTTTCCATTAAAAGTAAAAAAATAGAGCAAGTGGATAAAACTTTCTCTTTATGTTTCCTGATTGACGTGGGTTTAATATGGAACTCTCATATTGACAAATTATGTGGTAAATTATCTACAGCATTCATTGTACATATCACATACATTGTCAGAAGAAGCATCGTTTGCATGCTATTTTGCATCTACAGTACGGAATTGAAATATGGGGCCGCGGTGCTGAGTGAGAAAGCGTTTTTAAACTGCAGAAGCGCGCGGTCAGGACACTTGCTTACGTATCGCACAAAACGTCAGCTGGACCTTATTGTGCAACTTTAGGCATTTTAACGTTGTCCTGCTTATTAATTTATAATGTAGCAATATACGTAGCGCAGAATCAAAGCCAGTTCGTCAAGAGGAGCGATTGTAACTTAAAAATGCGATACCCCAATAGACTTTTGAGCAAATATCACAGTCTAAAAAAAGCGTTGAAGACAGTAGCAGGAATGGGTCCAGAAGTTTTAATAGGATTCCACAATATGTAAAAATATAACGAATATTAATACTTTTAAAAATAAATTGAAAGCTTGGCTTGTCGAGAAGACTTTCTATAGCTACATCAAATTTCTAGAAAATAAACTTGTGACATTTAGTTTGTTATATATATATATATATATATATTGTTAGTAACTACTATAATGTATAATGATTTTAAAATTTATTGATAAAAGTAATTTATAATTAAGTATATTAATGATGATTTTGTCATGATTAATATGAACATTTATGAATTAAATAAGACTATGAGTACAACTAAGTACAGACAGTGTCATTCCTGACTTCAATACATTCTAGTTAGTCAATTTTACTTCGGTGGTCACAATATAATTGGTACGTTTTGATAATTTGTGTTAAACCAGTATTATATATACATGATATAATATATATACTATTCAAATGATCTTTTCACGACCTTTCATTCGATACCCATATTGTTAGGATAAGGTAAAAAAAATTTACCCACCACTTTTTTTATTCTTTACAAGATAGCCCTTGACTACAATCTTACCTGACGGTAAGTGATGATGCAATCTAAGATGGAAGCGGGCTAACTAGTTAGGAGTAGGATGAAATCCACACTCCTTTCAGTTTCTACACGGCATCGTATCGGAACGCTAAATCGCTTTGACGGTAGGGTGGTAACTAGCCACGGCCAAATCCTCCCACCAGCCAGACCTGGATCAATTAAGAAAACCTCAATCTGCCCAGCCGGGGATCGAACCCAGGACCTCCGTCTTGTAAATCCACCGCACATACCACTGCGCCAATTTATATATAATACTAGCGGATGCCCGCGACTTCGTCCGCGTGAAACTCGATGTAAACTTTCAACTACCGCTACCCTACCCCTACCCTACCCCTACCCTACCTCTACCCTACCCCTACCCTACCCCTACCCTACCCCTACCCTACCCCTACCCTACCCCTACCCTACCCCTACCCTACCCCTACCCTAACGCTACCCTACCCCTACCCTACCCCTACCCTACCTCTACCCTACTCCTACCCTACCCTACCCCCGTTTTCTAATTATTATTAATATGAACTTTATACAATAACAATAAAGCTCAAATTGACTACGTTTTAGTTACAAATCATTTGTATGTATAGTTTTTAATTAACAAATAAAATATAAGGGTTGATCGTAGAGGGGTGAAAATTTAGGGTTGTATGTATTTTTGTATGCTGTGTCATAAAAAAATAAAAACAAAAAATTTTGCCTAAAAAAAAAAAAAATTTAGGGGTGGACTACCCTTAACATTTAGGGGGATGAAAAATAGATGTTGGCCGATTCTTATACCTACTGAATGTGCACAAAAAATTTCATCAAAATCGGTCGAGCCGTTTCGGAGGAGTTCAATGTCGAACACCGCGACACGAGAATTTTATATATTAGATGGATATTTTTCATTTACGGCCTATGTCACTACCACAGCTCTGACAAATTTAATGACACCCATATGTCAAAAACCATCCACCCGTTTGGGCTGTTTGGCGTGCCAAAGAAATACATATAGAAAAAACATACATACACTCATCTGTCTTTCTGTCCGTATTTTTTGTTGACCGGGCATCACGCTGAAACTACTAAATGAATTCAAATGTAACTTGGCAAGGATTGAGATACGGAGAAGGATTTATGCTACTTTTTATTCTGAATAAAAAATAAGTAGGGGGTGAAATAGGAGTTGAAAGTTTGTATGGAAAGTACTTAAGTTCGGTTATGTCAAACGCAATACAAATTAAAGCAGACATTAAAGTCACCTCACGCTATGTGCATTCAAATATACAAAAATACAATAAATTAGACGCAGTCTTAAAGAGCCAAACTACTCGAAATTTCAAAACAAATCTCTTTCGTTGGCTGGGTAATAAATCGTTTTACTCATTAGACGAATATTTCGCGAGATAAATTTTAATTTGAAGGACAATTATTTTGTTTAATCTAATATTAATGCATGATTTTCTTGTAATTTCTTCTATATCTGACTATTATTAAAATAACATGTCTCTCTGCGGTAGATTGAAATTTCATTTGGACATATTTTCGTATAATTTAATTTCAATTATTTATATTTAAATGTCAATCTTAATTGTATTTATTTTATTTGTAACAATTATAACATTGTAAGTAAATAATATTACTTGAACAGTGCTTTATAAAATTTTAAAATTTACACACCATGTTAATGGTATTAGAGACTTAATTATACTTGTAAAACACCATAAAATTTCATTTCATTAATTTTTAGAGTTACAGTTTTAAGAATTCATTTGTTCATTAATCATAAAAAACTGGCCATGTGCGTGTCGGGCCACGCGCATTGTAGGATTCCGTAGATTAAGTTAGCACTTTGATCCCTTAAGTAATGCACAAAAATACCGATAACGATACCCCACACTATAGAATAGACGATAAAAAATTGATCCTCACTTTGCATGTTGGGAAGGAACCGCAATTTGTTTTTTTATAAATTTTTCTTTTTACTTCTTTATATACGTAATTAGTAGAGATACCAAATCTCATCTTTCTAGTTTGAATAGACTCTGAGTTATCGTACTGACCACTTTATCATTTTAATTAACAACGGACTAAGTATGCAATTTTCGATTTTCAATTACGTTTCTTAAGTTGGTCGACTTAAATAGCAATTCTTCATTAGCAACTCTTTAAATAGCAATTGCTTATTAGCCACGGCCATTGCCTTATAGTTTACCTTCTAATTTCATTATATATCCTACTTCCGTGAAATAGTGGGGTATGTAGGTGGTGAAATAGGGGTAGAAACTTTACATTGATTTCCACGCGGACGATGTCGCGGGCGTCCTCTAGTGTAGTCACTGCAAACCTAGTGCAAGCTTCAGTCCCCACATTAATATATTACATTATTATAGCCTAACAACATTGTATTGTATGGGAGAAAAAAAAATTCAATTTCAACTACAACTCTTATATAGTATACGTTTATGTTTAGTTGGTTGACTATAACTCTTTAAATAGAAATTTCGTTGTACATCCTACTGCTGTGAATTTTGTAACGCATCAATAAACAACCGTCTAGCTGGCAGAGGGGGGGAACACTTGACACTAACAAAAATTAGCCCTTAAAACATTTATATTTTACAAACGGACCTCTAAATTGGAAAATAGTGTTTCCAGACCACAATATTTTTTGAAGATATTTCCCACACCATGATATAAACAAGTGAAAAAATCATTCTCTCTAAGCATGTAATAATTTAAAAATTATATTTTTCAAGATTGTTATTTCAAATGGTAGTAATAGTCTCCGCGCTAAATAAACGGATAAACAGTTGGACAGTCATGTCCGTCTGTCTGTCTGTCCACGGATAAACAGTTGGACAGTCATGTCCGTCTGTCTGTCTGTCTGTCTGTCCACGGATAAACAGTTGGGCAGTCATGTCTGTCTGTCTGTCCACCGGATAAACAGTTGGGCAGACAGACAGACAGACGGACATGATGAAATTATAAGTATTGTATCTGAACTACGGAACGGATGGCAGGATGCCACAGAGTATGTCATGGCTTGAGCTCTTACCCCCCCCCCACCTGTATCCGCTAGTGGCGTGGCGTACTGAATGTCATTTGCGTGAATTACGCAGTGGATATGGGTATTGGTTGCAGTGCACAATATCAAAATCGTAGACAAGCTGTTTGCTGAAAAGGCATTCGTTTAAAATTTATATTGGTTCTTTCTGGTGTTCCACAAGGTTCCCGGTATTTCTTTGTTATACATAAATGACATAGAAGATTCTCTTAATAATAGTAGTTACTTTATATACGCGGACGACACAAACTTATATAGAACCTTTACATATTATTGTCTTGATAATTGTCTTCAGTTACAAGATGATCTAAATAACTGATCAGCTTATTTATCTCATAGCTTATAGCTTATTAGCCGATTGTACACTTAATCAAGTCTTTTTTAACACGATAAATGTATTGTCATATCGTTTACTAGAAAACAATCCATTAAAAAATTATAATCTTTCTAATAATACTTTTAAACGCGTGAATCAGATTCGCAATTTGGTCCTGTATGATATACTTACCTTCAACACACATATAGACAAAATTGTATGACGATCATTTTATTTTATGTTTTATTAACTGTATAAGTAACCGTATTAGTATTTACCGTTTAGTAAATATCTAACTTAAAAAAAAATATTTTCCCTTTGTACGTTCAATTTTAGATTTTGGTTGAAATATCAAAGTTATCCCATTTTACAAAGTTCATATTAATCGTGTAGAAATAGTTCAACGTAAGTTTATCAGAATATTGAACTTTCGTAGTTTCTATCGTGATTACTACGACAAATCCCACCACCAACACCAAACACCACCACAGACAAGACTATACGAGCAACGAAAGCAATTTGATGTTAAGTTTTTGTACAAAATTATAAACGGCCTCAGTGACTGCCTGTGCTACTTTCAGTTTGTCGCAACCGTAAATTACATCTTTTCATAAAAAACATACACGCAAGTGTCACGTTATCGTGTTATTGATGCTGTGCATCTCTACAATGATGAAATCTTTGATTTGGACTTGTGTTTTAATTCTCTAGATAATATTAAGAAGTCGTATTTGAGAATATAGCTATAGTTATAGGTATTTCCTAAAACGTATACATTAAAATTATTTTTTTTAGTGTAATGGTAACATGTTAATTATATTAAAAAATGAAGTCAACCAGATCACGCTGCACAACATTTCGGCAATGCATTGTCAATATCCTAAGAAATATTTATTATTGTAAAACCTCTGATTGTAATGACTGTTTTTTTTTTCCAGAATAAATAAATAAAATAAATATATAGTAGTGTAGTGAAGTTATGATTAGTTGAATCTTGTAAGTTTAGTGGACACAATCCAACAAACGTAGAACTATCATACGAGTACGTGAGAGCACGCGCGGCGCGGGGGCGCCAGCTGTCTGTCCGTCGTAGTCCTGCAGCGCATTCGAGGAACTGGAAATAATTAGTTTCAATAGTTTACCGCACACCGGCGCAGTCGACGGCTCCTCAGATGCACGACACTTCAGATCACTGACATCGCTACTGCGACGGTGAGGACTTGCTGACTTAGCCAATCATTTCTTCATAATGTGGTTTACGTTACAGTTGATCAAAAATATCATGCTTGATGTATATCAATTAAAAAGAGGATGTGATGAGTAGTAGGCCTTCCGCGATGTTTTTTTACAAGGCAATTTATATTACGAAGATGCTCTCTCGAATCACATTCACAAGTTCAATACCTACGTTGCGGTGGACTGTAACTTTCACGCGCGGTTTCGTATGAATTAATTTTATTCCTTCAAGATGATCTGTACGCGAAGTGATCTGTGAGCCGCTATCTCCCAAATTTCACTGAAATCTGTCGCTCACGATTGTCGGCACTTGTGATTTGTAGGCGATCAAGTGATCGGCGGTCGGTCGGCCGCCGCTCGCTCGGCGCGATACGAACCCTGGGAGTGAGTCGCAGCGCGCGCTCGTCAGCACGGCATGGTGGGCGCACTGTCGCGGCACTGCACTGTCGCGCGGCGGGCGGCGCTGTCTGCGGCTGGAGGCGCACGGGCGCAGGTCGAGCGCTGGCGGCCGAGTGCGGCGCGCGCCGCCGCCGCCCGCCCGCCCGCCCCCGCCCGCCGACGCCGCCGCCGTCTTAGGGAACTTTTAGTGTCCAAACAATACCAATATTTTACTAATTTGGTTCATTTATGAACTTCGGAAGTCATTGGCGATACAATTTGTTTTGTGTCTTCAGTCTTATGAACATCAGCGAAGTGAGACCCGCCTCTGCCGTAGGATACTGTCTTACGACTTGTGATATTAACGTGTGAATTAAATTTGTTCGTTTAAAACGATACATTCGCTGACTCGACGTAGGTATACAGTCGTCGGTATTACTCAGCACGTACCAAATCGCAAACTATTTCGTGTCGTCGTGTCGATACCTATTACCAACTCGACAGCGGCATGAAATCAGCCAAATACCTACCTACCTACCGACTGTTCATTCAGTTGCATCCGAGCGTCTTTCTGTGCAGTTGTGCACTCGTATGTACCTTTCAGTTCAGGGTCAGTTTTGTTGGAAATATTTTTTTTTTTATTCTTTACAAGTTAACCCTTGACTACTATCTCACCTGATGGTAAGTGATGATGAAATAAATGTATTGCCACCAAATACATATAAATAAGAATGATACAAATCTAAAATTCATGTACCTTCTTAGTTTACAAGCACTGTTGAAACAGTGACTGCACACCGGGTCGGAAGGTAACTTCAAGTATTAGATACCTATTATAGAATAAAATCTGCGTAGAAGAGCTGGCAATAAAATTATAGATAAGTTGCTTTTTAGGGTTCTGTAGTCCACAAGGATCCCTTAATGTTTTGTCATGTCCGTCTATCCGTCTATCCGTCATGTCTATCCGTCTGTCCGTCCGTCATGTCTATCCGTCTGTCCGTCCGTCATAAAATAAAATAAAATTTTGAATCCCGACATGTAAAGTAAGGATATTTTTTTTAAATCGTTTGTCTCATAGTGTGGGGTATCGTTAGATAGTTCTTTGAAAGATATGAGAAGTCTTCTTCCAATACTCCTGGGTAATTTTTTTAATTTTTGTTACAATCAATCGTTTCCACCCTCTAACGTAAAAATTTACTAAAAGTTCGAGTAATTTCAATTATTTTATATATGTTTATCGTCCAGGAAGAGGTTCTACGGCGGGGCTTAGAAGCTACGTCGGGACGAATTACAGTTAACACCGGCGTGACAGTCCAGTGGATATGACCTCTGCATCCGATTCCGGAGGGTGTGGGTTCGAATCCGGTTCGGGGCATGCGCATTTTAAGAAATTATAAATATCAACGGTGAAGGAAAACATCGTGAAGAAACCTGTATACCAGAGAATTTTCTTAATTCTCTGAGTATGTGAAGTCTGCCAATATGCATTGTGCCAACGTGGTGAACTATTGGCCTAACCCCTCTCATTCTGAGAGGAGACTCCAGCTCAGCAGTGAGCCGAAGATGGGTTGATAACGACCGGCTCGTATGAATAACTTTCAAGCTAGCAATAAAGCTTTCCTTGTAGTTTTAGTATTTACATTTCCGTGGCTTTCAAAAAAAATTAAAGTACAGCCACGGCAGCCCTTGTCGGCAGCGTCAGCCGCGGCGGGCGGCGGCGGCGGGCGGGCGGCGCGCGGGCGGGCGGGCGGCGCGCGGGCGGACACAAGCGTGTTTATGTTTGTAGTTGGTCTGGAGTGGCGCCTCCAGTGTCCGGCGACACTCGCGGCACAATGCCGAGCACCCTCGCGCTAGACGCGGCGCGTGTCGTGTGTCGCGGCGCGCACAGACACACCATCGGGCGTGAAGCACTTCAGCTACATATGTGCCTGTACACGTATGAGTCCAGGATCCGGGGAGTATTTTTGCAATTGATTACTACCAAGTTAATTTTCCGTGAGTACATCTTGATGAGACTCTCAACTTATATTTACGAAAATTCTTGATTCTAGTAGCTAACAGGGTTACTGGGTAATAAAAACTGAGCGTAGGAACGTAGGTAGTTAGTAACAATTTGTGGGCTCATCACAAATTGTTACTAACTTGTGCCAATAAACAGGTCATCAACAATCGTTACTAACGAGCAGTTTTTTTTACTGATGCTTAATTAATAGTTATTTAACAGCCACATTGTCTTATGAATTGCGTTAGATCATCAATTACCAACCACAATATTTGTGATTTTGTGCACAGGTACATTTTGTTAATTATTTTCTATTTGCCGGTGATGACCTACGGATCCGAGACTTGGTCGCTGACTATAGGCCTTATTATAAGGTTCAAAGGCACTCAGCGGGCGATGGAGCGAGCGAGCTATGCTTGGAGTTTCTATGCGTGATCGAATCAGGAATGAGGAGATCCGCAGACGAACCTGACATAGTTCAGCGAGTCGCGAAGCTGAAGTGGCAATGGGCAGGCCACATAGTTCGAAGAGCCAATGGACATTGGGGTCCCAAGGTACTGGAATGGCGACCCCGCACCGGAAAGCGCAGTGTTGGTCGTCATGATATCCGTGGATATCAAGTAGGTTGCCGGGAGCCGCTGGATGCTGGCGGCTCGCGATCGTTGTGTTTGGAAGTCCATGCAAGAGGCCTATGTCCAGCAGTGGACGTCTATCGGCTGATAAGGTAAGGTAAGGACAAAAATCTCTCAATTTCAATCGATCCTTTCGAACTAAACGAGAAACAAGTGCCAGGAATGACTGCTACATGCTCTTAAGTGAGCGGGAATTAAACTCCACACCTCGGTTTTAATCCCGCCTCAGAGCTGCGATATTTTTGAAATCAACTTTATTTTTATCAAGTGATATTGAATATTGGGTATCGCTGATAACAGTCCTCGCGAGTGGCTACCGTGTGGAGGGCGGGGGGGAGGGAGTAATTAGTGAGCGCGCCGCAAAAAGTTAACGACAGAGTGTCAGAGTGAGAAGATTTGAGTGATTAGCTCCGGCGCCGACCCGCAGCCCACGACTTGACACTTGGTGTGAATGTTTTATTCTTTTTTGACGTTTGGCTTTTAGTATTACTTAACTTAGACATTACAGTACTTGCAGGAGATATATGGAGGAGCACGAGATAATTGGGATACGAAATAAATTACAGAAAATATTCACATTGAAACATTGCATTACTGACTGACACATATTTATATATTTTTAACTAGCGAACGCCCGCGACTTCGTCCGCGTGGAAGTCAATGTAAACTTTCAATCTCTATTTCACCAGTTTAGGGGTTGAATTTTTTAAAAATTCATGAATCACGTTATATTTCTTATTTCTTTATGATTTATGAACAAATTTTTAAAACTGTAACTCTAAAATGAAGGACTTTCAATACAAACTTTCAATCCCTATTCTCTCCCCTTAGAACTAGAATTGATCAAAATCCTTGCTAGTTGCCAGTTGTTGGTAGCGCGAGTGGCGCGGGGCGTCAATCGTCGCGCGACTCGCCCACCTGCGTCGGACGGTTACCAACTCTAGCTCGCTCGGACGAGTTTATTCAATAGCAATTATTCACTGTCAGTTGCCACGTTTCCTGAGATATTACATTATAGCTTGGCGTGCAGGTTTTTCATCCCAATTATTGAATCAGTGGAAGTTATATTATTTACTGTTTGAGCAAAAGAAGATTTATCGATCGGAGCGACATCCGAATCTCGCTCGCTCTGCAGGTACTGACCCACCGTGCCGCTGCAGGGCGAGCGGGCGGATAGTATATCTCCAGTTTTAGAATTCATGACGTCAAAAGAAGCTCTCTAGCTTCTCATCTGCGGTCACCGCAATATCATTGCAAACGCAAAGTAGTGTACGTCCTCATTTCTAGGGAAAAGCGTCGCGAACAAAAAGTGGTTAAAATTACGTTGCGCGAACAAAAAACCGTCATGCATACATTAGCATAGAATCAGCCCGAACGGCGGAAATGGCGGCGGACGAAAGTAACAATATTTCACACTGAAAAGAGAACCATTTTAATTTTTCATGAATCTCTAAAATTCATTTAAGAGCTGAAAATGACCCGCCGCGGGGAGACTGGGGAGACGGCAGCGGCGTGGGCTGCTTCACTGTGCCCTGGTGCAACCTGACTGCGAACAAGTAATGTCGACACAAGTTAGTCGTGCAGCAGGCTCACATTAATGACGTCATAGTTACGTTCACGTACGTAAAGTGCTGCACCTACTCGTATGTGTTAAGTTAACTACCCGCTAGTCATTTGGTAGTTCATATGTTTTCTGTGGTACTGAGTAAGCAACACATCGGTTCTCCCATTATTCTCAAATCGAGTTTTCATCGAAACCATACTGAGTGTTTTTACGATGGTTTATATCTGTCTGCTTATGCACAGAACCCACTGGCAACTGTTGCGCGGCGTCACATGACGAAATAGGCAGCTTCACCAAAATAACTTTTCATAAAATATTTGAATAGCAGGGTACTTCAGTTGCTTTTAAACGGTTATATTGAACGATTCTGAAAACCAATCCGCTTTTTAACCAGAGAAAACTTCATCGATTCATGTCAACTTTGTCGAAATATGTTCATTTATCAAAATATCGTCGTCGAAAATGTGGAAAAAAATAATGTTATTAATTATCCCAAAATCCATTCGTCTGATCGAGCGTACCTTGAATTTCTATGTAGACATAAATCGCTGTCAAATGTATAAAATCGGTCGTCGTTCCAACAATATTAAATTTTAAAATATTCAAAAAAGTTTATTTTCAATATGTATGTTACCGGCAATGTGTGTAATCCGGCATTCCTGTACAATGCCTCGGCAATAAATATAAAATAGTTAAAGGGTGTAGGTAATTTATGTAATATCATTGATTTTATACATTGCCTAGGTATTCTATATAAGACCTGACCTGACCAACCCCTGTAGCCAAGTGACCGTATATTTTCTAGTTTTCGTAGCGTTTCCGGTCATAGAAAGAGAATCGACGTGCCGCTCGGCTACAGGGGCTGACCTGCGCCGGTAGTGTGTGCGAGTGGGCACGGCCACGGGGCGGCAGTATAACATAATAGGGGTTCAAGTAAGAAATTGCCGTTTTATTGCAATGGGTTTTTTGAATTGACATAGAATCTTCATGGTTTGAGGTTTTCTTATGAAACTTTTTTCAAATGGTTTCTATGATGTTCTTTTTTTAAAAAATGTGAAACATTTGAATATCGGCTTTCAATTGTTTTTGTTATTAAATTTAGACAAGAAAGATGCATACTGCGAAAATTCGAGTGATTTTTGAATACGAGTTCCGACGCGGAACTAACGCGGCAGAAACAGCCCGCAATATCAATGCTGCGTTTGGAGAGGGGTCTACTAATGAACGCACCGTGCGATTTTGGTTTAAACGTTTTCGTGATGGAAATTTCGACTTAAAGAATGAGCCACGAGGAAGACCGCCCACACAGGTGAATGACGATGAATTAAGAGAGATAGTGGAAGCCGATCCTAGTCAAACTACTCAGGAATTAGCGGCATGGTTTAACGTTACCTTACCCACAGTATTGACTCACTTGCGTCAAATGAATAAAATAAAAAATTACGAAAAATGGGTGCCTCATGATTTGACTGATCTGCAGAAAGAAACGCGTGTTGAAACTTGTGTTGCCTTGTTGACCCGGTACAGAAATGAAGGAATATTGGATCGAATTGTAACATGTGATGAAAAGTGGATTCTTTATGATAACCGGAAAAGAAAAATGCAATGGCTGACCCGAGGTCAAATGCCACAACAGTGTCCTAAAGCAAAACTTACCAATAAAAAGGTAATGGTAACTGTTTGGTGGTCTCAGCCCGGTGTTATTTACTATAGATTTCTCCGATCTGGTCAAGCAATAACGGCAGATGTCTATTGTGCCAAACTCCGAACCATGTTGACAAAACTAGCAGTTAAACAGCCCCGACTCATGAATCGATCTTCACCATTATTGCTCCACGAAAACGCGAGACCTCACACAGCACGAGAAACCATTTTAATTTCAATTTCATACTTTAACCCCTATTATAAATGCGTTTGACCGCTGCGTGCGGCCGCAGAACGCGCGCGGTGTGCTGAGTTCACTCTTGTGTAGTTTCGACTCCGTGCAGACTGCGCAATACCCGCCGCACGTTGGAGGCACGAAATCCTTCCATATTGTTTGAACAGCTCACAAAAGGTACGGAAGTAATTGCATACGGATGATCAAGAAGCCGAACTCGTCTCGGCGGTGAGTCGCGCGCGTCGGACGATGTCGAAGCTCGCGCGAGTGACGCTAATAAATTGAATGACATTCAGTTTGAGCGATGTAAAGATAAGACGAGTTGGAATTCCGCGCTCGTAGCGTGAAGCGCCCCCCCTCCCCCTCGCCGCCCTGTCGCCCGGACGAGGGGGAGGTGAAATATGTTAAGAAGCTCCAGGCGTTTTAACGAAATTTGAAGGGGCCGTGTGTCATGAATAACTGTCAGCCCGCGGCCTCTCGCGTTCGGAAAATATTTATGGATCACTTCGCATCGCGGTTAATATTCAACTAGATACGAAGTTTCATTACCGATTCCTGCTCCGTGCACGTGCCGGGTACGTGCCGTGTACGTGCCGCGTGCGCTCCGCTCCTCGCCGTGCGTGGGCGCAGGGCACGCGCACCGTGTCGCCACATCTCACACACGCTGTGTTTCATTTCATCAACTAGTCTCAATCACTCACCCGCATAAACATTACAAAACAAATATAATAATGAGATAATGTTTTTTTCACAAACTCACAAATTCCTTGGGAACCATGATAAAAGTACAATAACCTCCTCCTAATAACCTTAAAGTCCCAATAAAATCAGTTTATTTATTGTATGTAATACGTATTTTTTGAATGAATTGATTGATGATATGATGATAATGAAACGGTGTTTAGGGCGACCTGAGCACTCGGTGTTGAGATGAGAGAGAGGCGGGGGCGGCGGCGGGGGCGGGCGCGCAACTCGCAAGTCAAATTAGCGACAAGTGACCTCAGAACTCAGTAAGCTTCCCAAACTTTGTCTGCATCGTAATGAGTTCGTCTCTCGCCGCGGCCTGGGGGAGGGGGGGGGGGCGGCACCTCGGACCGAGAGGCTGAAACTTGTACGGGAAAGTGGTTTACGCAATATAAAAGGGCTGCCGAGTTGTTGTGGGAAGTTACAGTTTAAGTTGTCTCGGCGAAGGCGTCGCCCGCTCTCGACGCTGATCTGCATCTCATCAGTGGCGACCTTGTGCCACGTCACGGAGCCGTGTGATGGTCAACTTTGTGATTGTATATTTTGTCGACACACTGGCCGGACTGGGACATATTAAAATGATAAAAATAACGTGCGTGAAATAAATATTTTTAAATGTTGAATTATTTAGGATTCAGGAGATTCATTGAAGAGAGCGTCGCGTCGGCTCGGCGTGACTGGACTCAGGCCAGACTCGAGCCGGACTCAGGCCTCATTATCATATGACTGTTCAAAAATTATTTGTTTCGCTTTCAAAATATAACGAGCGGATGGTACCTACTGGCTTAGGGTTATAATAATCATATAGTGTTTATATGAAAAACATAAAAGAGTTATTATATACTTAATTAATTTATATTCAATAGATAATATATAATGAATAGTCAAAAATAATGTTAAAATTACAGAACCTCCGTCGTTCGCCGCGGACAAAGTTAAAGCAGATGCATAGAGCAAGTGTCGTCCTGTGCTAGGTGGCAAGTTTGCAAACGGAAGCAGAGAAGGTGGCGGGAGCGGGAGCGGGAGCGGACGCGGGCGCGGACGGCGTGGTGGGGACTGCCGTGTTCAAAGCTCATCGCACTCGTTATAATTGATGAGACGCTGACACGTGCGGCGTAGGCCCGGAGCGAGCGGCGCTGGCTGTAGCCGCAGTAGCTACATCCCATCCATTCGTATCACATACACACACATTTGCCTCGCCACGGACACTGTAGTGACTGTCACTGTACCAGGCGTACAATTACTCTGTCCGACTTCCAATAAGGAGGAGGTTCTACATCCGCCTGTATGTAATTTTTTATGTATGGCCATCGATATTTCCGTCATGTAAAGACCGATTTTGAAAATTTTCTTTTGGTGTATTTCCAGGGTGGTCTCTTTTTTATGTCAGGATTTGATGATGGCATCCGGAAGCAATCGAGGAAACGATACGATATGTTGTGTTTTTCTTTCTTTTATTATAATTCTTGTCTTTGTATTTTTGTACTCTTGATAAAGTTTACTTTGAAAATATTTTTTCATAACCCCATCTATATTTTGTAAAATTACTTGTGCATTTTATTGAGATGTGGGTTATCAGTGGCATGCATAAGGATGTTGATCAGGGTATGCGCTAGTAAGAAAAATATGCATTGGATAAGTATTAACAAAATATTCGTTAGGGTATGCAGTGTCACTGTGGGTTGTGTATGTAAATCTTAATATATAAATGCGAAAGGTGATTCGTCACTAAATCTCGGAAACCGCTTGATGTACAAAGTGAAATCCGGCAGGGAGGTAGTTTATAGTTAGTAGGTATCCACTGAGAACGGATTTTGCGATAGGGATCGATTACAGAGAGGGTGGACGAAGTCGCGGGCGTTTGCTAGTTATTTATATTCTACTTGTAAGTCACTATTGTGACACTACTGTACACAACTATTTTCTATTCCAAAAAAAAAAAAATATATGTCGAGCAGGTCCGCTCCGCGACTACGGCTAATGGCGCGCCGCTACACATTAGCGCGCCGAGCTCCAGCACTACTACTCTGCTCGGCTACTCTGTAACGACACTTTTATAACTCGCAAGTGCGAGGTTCGATTCACCTCTATCTCTCTCTTTAACACGTTTCTATAAAATGTGGAACATAGCGGTGAAGTCGAACCTCGCACTTGCGAGTTATACAAAACATCGTTAGAGAAGCCTGCTCGTTTCGACAGCCGCTTCACGGCAGCGCGAGCCGCTCCCCGGAGGATTACTCCTAAACACTTATTAGAAAATGTCTACACCTGCCGTAGAGTCAGCCGTTGTTGGACCATTAGTTTAGTCACACAGTAGTAGTCCCCAGTGTCGACTGTATGCCACAGCTGTGACGTAGTGACCTTCGGCCGCCAACAGCTCGTGACGATGCTTAGCTTCAACTTTATAAGGTTTATAAATATACGTAGTGATCATGCCCACACACGAGCTCTGTCAGCGCTCGCTGCGCTAACGTTCCTACGACTGATGTGGTCACTTCGGTGCGACTCGGCGTTAGTTCATTCATCACTAAACTAAACTCCACACTCTAAGTCTCTAAGTCGTGCATGATATTTTCAAAGACTCGACTATATTTAATATCTCAGTAACATTGTTATTATCTCGACCATCGAACGGCAGATGTAGACAATGTTGAAAACTTACATTATATTATTGAAAACTTTAAATGAAAATGAAGAAATTATACTAGGGGACATTAATGACGAAGATCCCTACGAATTACAGGTAAATCTATATCAGTTTTTCTCATATAATAAACAAACAAATGTTTGAGTTACTGAAATACCGTTTAATAAATAAATAAAAAAAATTAATTATAGAAACAAAAAGCCCGAAACTTAAACGTAATCACTGAAAAGAGAAAAACAAGTAGGTATCACAAAGGCACTTCTTATTATTTACGACAAATTACCTGCTAAATTAGCTGATAAAAATTTGTTATTTATTTGTTAAATTGTTGTTATATTTATATTTAAATTAAGAAACTAAAAAAAAACGGTACTACACTATCAAAGACTATTTGACTGACAAATAATAATTGTTATAGTTTTAATCATGTTAGTTATTTATTTAATTGTTTAATTTTAACACAATCATATCTCTGTAAGTTTAACTATTATTGTATTTAAGATTTATAATATACAATGTAATTTAGTTATAAGATTTTGAAATTTGCATGCTATTTTGTAGCGGATTGTATGCTGCAATATTTGTATAAAGATCTGTAATATTTACAATTCACAAGTAAACAAATCTGAATTTGTTTAAGCGACTGTCTGATCCGTTAGAGATGACGCTGCGATACAATACCAATTAGTTCCCAACCCTCTCCGCGCGCGAGCAGTTTCCTCAGCGCTACAGTAGAGCCTTCCTCTCCCCGGTATGAAACGCGGCGCGGGGCGACAGGGGGACGGGGGGAGGGGGAGGCTACGTTTATTTACGGCGCTTATGTTTGGTTTATGATTCGCCATAAAACAACCCTCTGTCAACAGTTACACGAGCAAATATTGAATTAGGATTTTAGCGCTCCTCCAAATGAATCCATTTATTCTGTATGATTAGCGAACGTCGTACTTGATGACATAAGAAGACAGCAAATAAAGAAATATCGTGATCCGCACTTTCTTTTACTCAGGAGTTCCTACTCTAATTTTAGTTTCATAAAGTCAAAGTCAAAATTCATTTATTTCAATTAGACTTAGTTTAAAAGCACTTTTAAAAGGTCAAGATTATGTCATAATTTAATTTTAATTTAATGGTGGTAATAATAGTCGAAAACTTAAAACTAAAGTTACGAGGGTTCCAAACGCGCCTTGGTCCGAGAAGAGATCAACACCAAACTCAGCCAAGGCCAAGCCAACTGTTGTATGCCAGAAATGGCTGAATACATTAGAATGTATGTGTTCTCAGCAAATAAATAAATAAAATAAAATAAAATAAATAAAAGGTTTTTTTTGTTTACCACCATTTTACAAACTTATTTAAAACTAAGCACACAGTCGTATATTACAGTTTAACGCCAAGCTTTTTTATCATTAATATAATCATTAACACTATAAAAAGCCTTTCCCAAAAGCTTGCGTTTAATAAACACTTTGAACTTTTTTTTGTGTCGATCGTGGATGCTGCGACGGAGCTCGAGCACGCGACGCACCTACCGCTCCGTGGCTCCGTGACTGTCCTCCGTGTGTCGCGTAGGAAGCGTTAGCAGACCACTGTCAGTGACCCGTGACTGTCCTCCGTGTGTCGCGTGGGAAGCGTTAGCAGACCACTGTCAGTGACCCGTGACTGTCCTCCGTGTGTCGCGTGGGAAGCGTTAGCAGACCACTGTCAGTGACCCGTGACTGTCCTCCGTGTGTCGCGTGGGAAGCGTTAGCAGACCACTGTCAGTGACCCGTGACTGTCCTCCGTGTGTCGCGTGGGAAGCGTTAGCAGACCACTGTCAGTGACCCGTGACTGTCCTCCGCGTGTCGCGTAGGAAGCGTTAGCAGACCACTGTCAGTGACCCGTGACTGTCCTCCGCGTGTCGCGTAGGAAGCGTTAGCAGACCACTGTCAGTGACGAGTGCCACTCGCGCACTCCATCGTAATCCAAATTTCATCAACACGCCAAAAAATGTCCAATACCTACGCTTCGAAGGAGCCTAACAGAAGGCTGGTATTTTTAATTGAATGCTCCCAAAGGCCGCTAACATGTGGCGGCTTTTGGGTTCATTTGGTGTTATTGATTCGACATGTAAAAAATCTCGTGCCGTCGCTTTCGTGGAAAATTTTACAGCAACTAAGTGAGAGGTGATGACCTTAGTACGATGCTCAACGACCTCAGCAGAGTTTCTCAACGTGTGAGCTTAAAATGAACATGAGCAAGACGAAGATCATGTCTAATGTAAATGTACCGCTCCACCCAGTTGTTGAGGACTCTGCGCTCGAAATTGTAGATGAATATATATGCCTAGGACACACAGTCCAGTTAGGTTAGGTTAGGTCCGATTTCGAGAAAGAGGTAAAACGCCGAATCCAGCTCGGCTGGGCAGCGTTCGGGAAACTCCGCGACGTCTTTTCGTCCGAAATTCCTCAGTGTTGCCAGTGATGTACCCTACGCCTACTCCCAATTTAACTTGAAAAATGAAGAATTTTCCATAAAAACTTTAAAATGTATGCAAAACTGTTTTAATTTAGTGCGGTATGAGGTCTTTTGACCCTGTATTTTCGTTTGCTTAAATATTCTAAATAAACTAATCCGCTGACTATACCTTCAAATACATATAGATCAGTTGATTCGTTATTTAGCATTATTAAAAATAAATTCCTTTAACTATATTAAAACAGAAAAGAAAAAAATCAGTGCCGCAGCGAACGTATTAACCTACTACTAAATGTATTTCTAAGGTTCCGAACGTATGTAGTACAGAAACCGAACCTTTGAAATAATCTCACTTGCGCACATTTTAATGTCTGTCTGTTTTCTCCGAATATACTGGACCAATCCAGTAATACAGGGATGTATCGTGAATAGGTAAAATTTAAATATGGGGGGCACTTATGGGGGGGTAATATGGAAAGTTGAAAAAAAATCTTTTACAAACTTCATTGTGTGATACATCAAATGAAAGGTCTTGATAAGATATCTTAAAAATATTTTTTTGGAATTAAAAAAAATACCTTTTAAGTTATTTAAAAAGAATACAGAAATAAGAAAATACTTTTTTTACTTGAACATTTCTGGAAAATTTTGAAAGTATGATTTTTTTTGACTTTTGGGGGCAAGATGGAAAGTTTAAAAAAAAAAAATTCAATCTGCATCATGTGATACATCAAATGAAAGAACTTATTTTGAGGATCTCAATTATATTTTTTTTTATAATTTTAAAATGAATAATTTCCTAGTTATTTAAAAAAAACGACGAAAATTGACCATCTCAACTCAAGATTGTACTGTAAAAATAATTTTAGGTTTAGCTTTATATAGTTGGGTACAATTTTAGCTGACCTATTTTGGTCTTTATCATCTTTATCAACCTATTGAAGTGCACAACAAATTCTACAATTGTACATGATGTCCACCGGAAACAGCAAATGACATTTGTAATTTGTATCATATTAAATGGATGACATTTTGTCAAATTTTCAAAATTTCATTTCATTTCATTTCAAATGATTTGTTTTTTATTTTGACGGGTTGATAATAAATACCAAAATAGGAAATAGGTCCACAGATCAGTTTTCAAAAGCATGATAGATTAAAACGTTCGGAACCCTCGTGACGCGAGTTCTACTCGCACTTGTCCGGTTTTTGTTTTTAAAATCTTTGCAGCTACAATCACTGAAAACTGTTCCACGTATTGTTTTGTAGCGATCGCCAGTGAATAGTTTCTGTTTCTGTTGCATCAGTATTCTGGCCGCCCCGCGCCCGCCGCCCGCCGCCCGCCCCGCGCCCGCCGCCCGCCGCACGCCGCCCGCCCCGCGCCCGTCGCCCGCCGCCCGCCCCGCGCCCGCCGCCCGCCCTGCGCCGCTGACCGCTCGTCGCGCCGGCACGCGCGCGATGGGCTCGGCCGCGTCTTATGATCATAAGCCGCGCTCTGAAAAAGAAACGCGTTTTCTTTTAAGTGAGGGCTCAGAAGTAATGGTAAGGCGCTTCACGCACTGGAATATTAAACGGTAGAGATACATACACGATAGGACACGGCTCATTTGTGGCGCGTCATTTTAATTCAGTGACTAGCGGGCGCTCGTGACTTCGTCCGCGTGGAGTTCAGTTTTTCAGAAATCCGCGGGAATTGTTGCGGACATTTTCTTCGAACTTTTAAGAGGGGACTAATTCTGTCACACGTGATTTTTGCAAAACTTTAACCGTTTACGCAGCGCACGCAGCGTAAGCTCTGAATAGGAAAACATCGCCCGTTTTTGAAACATTCTTCATTAGTATTCCGCTCCTATTAGTCTTAGTGTGATAATATTTATAGCCTCAAACTATAACTAGCTATAAAGCCTTCCTCGATAAATATCTAAAATTTAAAGAATTTTTCAAATCGGAGATGTGGTTCCTGAGATTAGCGCGTTCAAGCGAACATACAAACAAACAATCAAACTCTTCAAATTTATATTAGTATAGATATAATAATTGGCGACGAATTGCAGCCGTCGTGCGTCCTCGCCGTCCTCAAGTAGTGGCGTGTCGGCGCGCACATTGTCTGTTTGTATGCATGTGTTGTGTTTCCTGTCTCACGTACTGTACTGCCTCCGTAATAATTGTACAGCGCGGTACACAATTTATTACAGTATTACAATGTTTCAATTGGCACACGTCTTAAGACAACATACTAGTTGATGCACAAAATATACACCCGCAGTAGATATTTAGACTTCAGAAAAGCAACGTTTTCTGAAGTCTGCATAAGTGATTAACTAATCCTATCGTTCGTAATCAGCCCCGCTCCAGCCTGCACCCGACTGCACCCTACCGGCGAGCGCTCTCTCTCCACTGCGCGATGTGTGACGTAGCGCGGAGGCGCTAATGTATCCGTGATATACGCCGACACCCGTCGCGCGTCATGTATGTGAAACTGTGGGAAAATTACTTACACGCACACGCATGCACACACGCACACTCCGCGCCCACAGCGACTCTCGGCTCGTGATAATTCGCCGATTCGTCCACATCGACGTGACGTCGGACGCTGTAACGAAACGTATTTATTTTCTCATCAAAATTTTAATTGGACACATTTCAGCGCATAGAGCCGACGGCAGCGAATCAAATTATATTAGCCCGATCGGTTTTTATGAAAATCGTAATAAAAGTAGCGGCCCGGGCCCGGTGAGCGTCCGTAGCCCGGCGACTGCGTCCAGTCCGGCGTCCGGCGAGCGCGTCCAGCGCCCGGCGAGCGCGTCCGGCGTCCGGCGCTCGCCACACGCTGCGCTCATTCATTATTCCTTTGACATTTTATTGCACGTACTTTGTTCACACACCATTAACATACATTTACATAAACTTTTGTCGAGTCGTCTGTGTGTATATAATGGCGCCCTTTTATGCTGCAAATTGTGAAGCTTATAATTGCAAATCAAGTTTAAGTACATTTTGTACATTAATTGATCAACGTTTAGTTTACTTAATATTATTACAAAGGTAAATGTTTACAATAACAAATGACAATGAGCGAGCTCCGCTCAGTGTTCGTACAATGTGAGTGAAATGCTACGAGAATATTCTTATTGATGACCACACCTTGGGGCCAAGTGCTTTAAAATATTATAATTTTATGCTTTTTAGGGTTCCATAGTTTCGACCGATTTTGTGCAAACTTCACATAAACCATTTAGTAAATAGTCCGAACAAAGCCTAAAAATTTGGTTTGGATACGTGGATCGGTGAACTCGCTCTTGAATTATAAAATTACAGCGACAAGTGGCATTTGATATAATTGATTTCTATATACTCGTACATGGACAGGACACAACACTTTAGAACTATTACAATGATTTTACTCGTACATTAAAAAGTGGTTTTCTCATTAAAATCAACTATCGTCTATAATTTGAACAACTCTTTCACCCTCATCATTACCAGCATCATCATCGCCAAGCTCTTGACCTGATACAATAGCTGTACGGTAGCTGGAGTAAAAAACAAACAATTAGAATGTATTTAAAACTCTAAGTTCGTTTTCATGGCATCTTCGTTTTTAATTACTTTTTTTTAATGTAAACATCCTATAATCATAAAGTTCAAATTAAATCTGTTGACGAAAAGTTCGTCGACTAGCATAAAATAGTAGAATACGGATCAGGGTCATGTGACCCTGACACGAGTTTACCGTTCTTTACCGATCCTAAAAAAGTGCACAACACCGTTATAGAAGCTTTCACTTCAAAAAATTTTGTTTGTGTTCTGTTGCTCATTTCTGATCGTCTCAACTACATTTTTGTTAATTTTGTTCAATGTACAGACACTCGATTTCTACTCTCTTATTATAGTATAGATAGATGTATTAGTGCATTGTCAAAAATATTCCGTCAGGAAAATGTGAAGATAGTTATTTAGTTCATGTCCATACCGAATACTTTCATTAAATCTATTGAAGGGTTTAAGGCAAACGACTCTTGAATAATTCCGATTAAGATCGAGCCAAACAAACTCGGGTCGTGCATACGAGAATTAAAGAGGTTGACCTATAATGAGAAGCGCGTAGTCATGTGAGGGAGGGGGCGCGGGGCGCGGGGCGCGGGCGGGGTGCGGGTGCTCTCGGAAGCGGAAACGATCGGAAGCTTGCCCCGGGCCCGCCCACGCTCGCTTTCTTTACGCTCTCCGTTTAAGAAGGATTTTTTATTGTATTCCAAAAAGGAAATTAATTCCACTAGTGAGGAAAGCCGTTGAGCGGTTTTCCGTTCGAATGAAATTAGAACTTTATTTTCTGTACAGTTTCATATTGATGATGTAACGTTGCATGCGCTGGGTGCCGGGGCAACCTCGCAACATTTACTTGATCTTATAAAAGATATATAATAACTAGGATAAGCATTTAAAATAACTTTTATGTTAGTTAGATATTATTACCATCATTGATCATTACATATGTATATTTATATATATATAACTCTTCCACAGTTTTTGACTTGTCTTTTGGTGCCATGTAGGGCCCATATACTCTACTAGGCTGTCTTTCCATCTACATAATGGTCTTCCTCTTCTTCTCTTGTTATATCTTGGGCACCAAAATATAACAAGAAAAGAATCTCTCTGTCATATAATATTAATAAAATCCTACTAATATTATAAACGCGAAAGTTTGTATGGATGTTTGGATGTTTGGATGTTTGTTCCTCTATAACGCCGATACTACTAAGGCGATTTAGCTGAAATTTGGAATGGAAATAGATTTTATTCTGGATTAACACATAGGCTACTTTTTATCCCGAAAAAAACTGATGATTTTGATGATATGAATGTTTGTTACTCTTTCACGCCTCAACTACTGAACAGAATTAGCTGGAATTTGGTAATAAGATGTATTATATAGCCTGGATTAACACATAGACTACCTTTCAACCCGGAAAAATCCATGGTTTCCTAGGGATTTATAAAAAAACTAAATTCCACGCAGACGAAGTCACGGACGTCCGCTAGTATTATTATATATCTTAGTTCTGATTCCAATATTATATTATATTTGTACCCAAAATATGATGCACGCTGTGTTTCCGTACGATTATAAAAAGAGCGCCGATATCTTTGGATTGGCATACGTCAACGTCTCGCCAGCTTTCATACAAAACAAAACCAATCGAAACAAATCGGAAGCTACGGTGTCACAGACAGACACACACGCAAACATCTCTCTGTCTTAAGTCAGGTGACACACATAGACGTCTCATCATATACTTTACGTCGATATCGCTTTTTATCTTACAAAGGAAAGGCGTTCCGAGCTCGCACGGCTCACCTGACAAAAGCCTGCACGCACGAAAACTGTAGTTAGGTTTTGAAATCGATATATAACTTACGCTAGCAGATAACGTACAACGTTTTATGATACCAAGAAATAGTAATCGACTAGTAAATAGTACTGAGCTTCAGCGAACAGAAGTCGTGGCAGAGCCCCTCGCCCGCAGCCGGCGGCGGATGTCTGAATCTTTTATTGCGAGCACAAGATTGTCATGTAAATGGCGAAGAGTTGGCGCGAACTTTGCCGGCCGCCGCGGTCGCTCTCTGCGACACGCTGACTTCGCTCTCCCCTCACCGCTGCCTGCGATTTTCCGGCTCGCCGTGTGATAAGGAGCAACTTTGGACTTCAAACTTACTAATTTATTCTTTTTCTATAAGAAACATAAATAACTATTGCGTGTGTAGAGTTCTTTGTGACACAGCTCGTCGTGCGAAGTACTGCCGTTAGCTTTTGCCGCCTAGACATTATCGGTTCCGATCGTCACCAAGAGTACGGTTGCCTGTGGATTTTACGAGCATGGGAGGGTTTTTGTATATTCTGTGGTTTAAGTGCCAAGTCACTTAAGCCTATTGCCTTAGTATATTTGGGAAATTTCAGATCGACGGGTGCAGGTGAAAAATTGTGATGTCCCTCGGCCTGCGAGTCGCTTTGTTACGAGCGGTGTAATAACATCAGCGGGGCTAGTTCTTCAACTATTACAATAAAAAATATACTCGCAAGCAGTGAAGGGTCTTCGAGTTTTGTCACGTGACGACCTTTGCGTCATCAGCGGGGCCGCCGGTGCGCCGCTTCAATGTTAAAACAAATGAATCGTCTCGAGAATGTTTACAGCTGCTCGTGTGACGTGTGACACGTCGCCCGCCCCCGCCCCCGCCCCCGCCGCGGTTTGCATTATGTAGGGAGCAGCGCTCGCGAGCGTCTCCGGCGTCATGCATACTCAGTACTCACCGCGCGGAGACATTACTGAACCTGTTTCGATTATCTGAGCGATCTTTTTTTCATGTGTCGTGCTGTCGTAGTGTACGAGCTTGTGTGGATACACTTCACGCCGACGTTTCTGTGTACGTCTGTACGAGACACACCCCGCCCGGACGTCTCTGCGTCGCGTACTCTGACTTTGCCACAGTCAGAAACGAAGAAAAGAATTTCATTTACACGTTTTGCCGTACATCACAATATTTGAATATCCAAAATTAAACTTCAAAATTACATAATGTGTCAATAAAGACGTTGTTTAGTTTTAACTAGCTATCATTTTCCTCTCTAGGACCATAATTGAAAAACGTTCAAAAGGCTCTTAGTCATGAAAGAGATAATAATTATATATCAAACTTAAAATCAAAGTTGTCGGCGCCACGCCCGCTCTAGTGTCCATTTGTGCAATAGCGAGAAAACGCGGTAAAGGAGGCTTTTACATAATTTATTAGTTTTTTAGAATTTAAACTATCGTGAGTGTTATTCATATTAATTGATGAAACACGGCTAAAACTCACGTGATATTACGTCGGAGTATGCCCGACTAGTTTCGAACCCATACGGGGCCCTTAGTCATGAGCTGGTTCTTGCATCGCGGCACGATCCAAACTGCGAAGCGGCTGCGCGACGCGCTGCTGCACGCATACTCCGACGTAATATCACGTGAGTTTTAGCCGTGTTTCATCAATTAATTTATTAGTTTTCCAATAATCGAAAGCGAAAGCGTAATTTGAGGGTAAGATTGCAGCAAATCATTATTTTATTTATTTACGATTCTTCAGCTTCTGTTCCGAGAGCAAAACTATGTTATCATGTTTGGTATTATTATCATGTTTTAAGTAACTTTTAAGTAACATATTGAAGACGCGTTAGCACATAGGTAACTGTGTATCGTTAAGGTTGTTAAGGAACGATACAGATCGTCACTGTAGCGCGCTATCAGAAAATTTCTTGAGGAGTAAGACTTTGTCCGTAGAGTGTAATTATTATTCACAACCGAATCTTATCATCAACGGGAAAACATAAATTCCAAAATGGTCGAGTAGGAAATCGAACCCAGGGTCTCAATGAAGCTTTTGGTCTTAAAATAAATATCGTTACTCTCGTTTATTGATCAGTCACAAAGACATGTACCAGCGAGTCCACCACCTACACTGGGGGCAGCGCCGGAAGCGGACGCGCGCTCTGCACGACAGCGCACGAAGCTCGCCGGAGCCTTGACCGTGGCTGCCACACTCAACTGTACGCGCCGCGACCCGGCGGCGAGCCGACACTACGACAATCATATCAGAATACAACATTTGACGAACGAGGATCCCATCGACAAATCTACGACAAATCTCGTGAAAAGAAATAGATAAATATAAACAATAATGTGACCGATAATATCGCTGGTAATATTGCGTTGGGATGATGGGTCTGGGCAAATTTTGCCGCTATTAAACGACATTTATCTATTTCTCTACACGTGATATGTCATTGGTCGCATGCTGGGCTTACTGACCCAATACAGGCGAGCTACTTTATAGGAGAGCAGTTTTGAAGTGTAGACCTCTTCGTAGTTTAGTTCTATTTCAACGCGGGTTCGTGAGCGTAGGATTTTGTTTGAGTCTCGGCTGATAACGATCAGTAAATTCATAACAATGAGCGGGATCGGCAGCTCAAAGAGTTCTCCGAGACACGAGCGTGCGGTAGACTTTCTCGGAACGACGAGGAAATGATGATCACAGACTGGCGGCACTGCGACTGGAGCTCGTGCCGGTGACCCACTGCACCAGCCGAGCAGCTTCCAGCTCTTCTAAGCGTAATCCGCGTATCCTAATCCGTAGCAACGGCGTAATATCTTTTCCGCCCGGCGTCCTCCGAATGAATAAGTCAGAGCTCTTTGAGCGGAATGTTGTCATTGTAGTGGCGTCAAACGACGCGGCGAACTTGTGAGGTTGCGCTGTAGTTACGCTAAAAAATTAAAAATGTCATGAAACTGGCTCGAGAGCCACCGTTCGGTTCGTTCGCGCGTGTGGCGCGCAGCGGCTCCGAGACTCGCGACGAGCTCATTTTTCATTTTACTTTGTAGCTTTTGGCATAATTTTTTTAAAGGTCATTTTGTGCAGCGGCCGCTTGTCACCCGCCCGCTTTGACGGCATATCTTAACAACTGCCAGCAAAGTAATGAACTGCTCCTTTTGTAGTGGCTTTCACGTCACGAGCTTATTAAGTAAAAGTTAATGGTTACTTTACTGGGTTTAGGACACATTGTTTAATTAATTAAATTATTTAGAATGATATAGGCGGAGACGAGTGAAATCGCACCCGATTTACCAAAAACCTATTGCTCAGCAACTCACGGAGAGATGACAATTTATAATCTTTTCTATTTTTCGAAACTAGAATATCTATAATAACTCATCATTGTCAACAAGACCAAGCCTCCTTCCATAAAGGAAAGTGACCTTGGTAATCCTATAGAGGCCTATTTCCTATAGGTAGGTAGCAACTTAAACTTCTAATTTTCACATGAGCATCCATCACGTTGTTCCAACGTAGGTTGGCGGGCTTAGAGCGTTAATGTTTGGTTCTTTAACGATCATTATCAGACATTAGTAATAACGACCGGAAGGACGGCTAACGGCCGACGGCTTAACGAGCTCTCTGAGGCACTCCACTAACATTTTTTACAAAAAATTTACAATTATTGAAATACTAATACCACAGTATACTTATCTGCTCATACCTCGCAATCCGAAGCCAGGCTAATGAGTGGACCGACGAGGTAGTTTATTATTCTATAACAAATATTCATTAAAATTGTCAATAACATTATGTTTAATGGCCTGCGACGCGGTGAGCTGTGATGTGGTGATGCGGAAATTACCTTCGTACAAATTATTGTATTGTGCATATCGCCTGCAGCAAAGTACGCCATTTGTAACTAGAGCCGCACCGCTACAAGGCAAGGAGATTTGTCAACAACAACACAACAAACAAGTTCAGCACACGCCGCGCCAACTGCACAACAAACAGACCGACAACTTCATAACGCCGCCGTGTTTAAGTTTCCTCGCGCGCCGTGTTGACTCGCGCCAACTCGGATAATTACGCGCCCGACACGCGACACACGGCCCGACCGACCGCCGACACGCGGCCCGACACATTCTATAGATATGTATCTGTATTATAATATTTATTTCTAATGGATTCCAGCTACATTCCCTCGGCTCCACCAATGATCACAAACTTTAAGCCTACACCAGTCTTCTCAGCAAACGCTATTGAGTATGTTCCGGCTTTCCTTCGTATGTTCCCCGCCCTCAAGTTCAACTGAGGAAGAGCTTTTTAGGATTCCAATATTATGGAGGTAACTTTTGAAAAATGTTCGTCAAGTCGAGCGTTTCCTTCAGCGTGTGAGGGCTCAGCTGTGACTGCGTCGAGCTGTAGTGATGTGTGTCACGACTTGCCCCCCCCCCCCCCACACATCCACTCGTGGTTGATTTACATAAACACGCGCTAATGATCTAGAGTTCGAGAACTCGTGGAGACACGTGCGGGAAGCCGTGTGAACACCGCGCCACAGCGTAAGTGAGGCCTGCGCGTGTACCTGTCGTACGATAACACCGGCAGCGTTTCGACGTCTTCCATAACGCAATCGCATAACGCGTCTAGCGCAATAGTACTTTATAATATCAAGAACTGACATACAAAGCGAAGACTCCCCTCCACGTGATGAGTGTGTCGAGACGTATCAGCGCGGCACAGTTAGCGCCGGCATTTGTATTTCCGCGATGTCACCTAACTCGTATTTGATTACGTGCCCCGCCCCGCCCCCCGCCCGCCGCGTTATCGCGAATGTTCGCAACGTTACGTCCCGCGACTCCGGCCGCGGGAGATATCTGCGTTTAATGCTGAGCGACTTTTTATAGCGGCGGTATCGCGCCTGAGAACAAATTACATTTAAAATGCCGCATCGCGAGCATTACCATAAGTCTGCGGGGACGGCGCGCGGCCTCCTCGTCGATTACCATCCGCTCTATCATATTATACAGAAGCGTATATTCATATACGGTTCTCTACGAGTATACGGCGGTGCATCCTCAGCCACCATTCGTATTTATCGTGAAGCAACGCGACCGATAGAGAAAGATACGGACGCGGGACGCCTCCGTGCTCGCGAGAGAACGCGTCGCTCTGTACCAGCTGCTGGTGCTAGCTCCTGGTGACACATTGTGTACTGCGACTACCGACAAGTATAAACCCTTAACATAAGTACATTTAGGACAATTCATTAAAATCTTGATTATGTTAATACTCAAAACGCGTCAGTTTAAAGGAAAGGTGGGTTAGGTAATAGAAATCCGACTATGAGTGTAATGTAGAGCTGTTACAATGTATTTTATTTATTGGTTTTATTTTGTCTCTTTCCTATGTATGATGTATATTTTGAATGAACTTTTCTTTCTTTCTTTTTTTACAAGGGTTCTGCCAAAAGTTTGAAGATATAAGTTTTATAATTATTTATAATACAATGATTTTGGCTTCAGGAGACATGACCGAAAGGCATTACTGTATCTGTTATACTTTTATGATTTATGAACAAATTTTTAAAACTGTAACTCTGAAAATGAATCTTGACACCTGGCTACCTAGTGTAACTAAACACAGCACAAACAACATTCGAGCCAGGTGTCATGTTAACCCGCACGAGCTGTACATGACTGTGATTACATCAATAAAAATCATATTTTGTTGAATACTAAAGACGCCCACATTACCGTGTGAAATTTGTTTTTATTAGATAACTTTTTCACGTTCAGTTAAGTTGAGACTTTACGTAACCTTATTACCTCCTAGTTCCCGTGTTGTGGTAGTCGCGAGTGCGAAGTTCCTCCCACAAACTCACGAGAGTGATCACAGTAAATCTGCGGCGGAGGCTGCGAGCGAGAGACTTCACTCGCTGGACTTCGGCGCGCCACTACGAGTACTCGACTCCGCCGTGAGTTAGTCGCAGTTCTGAACTGGGTCGGGGTACCCTCGTCGAGTTATCTTCGACTACTTAAATCAGCTGATTACTAGTGGCCTACTGCAGGACTTCTTGTCTACGTCGTATGTTTGAGATTGATTCATTTGTAATATTTTTATATAAAATAACAGAAAACCACAAATAAAAATTACTGAACTTTTTTGAATATACAAATTAAAGTATAAACTCTGTTGCAGCTAACCAGCTAACAGGCTTCCCAATAAATCAGAATTTTAGCCAGAATTGAGAAATGAAATTATTAAGTAGTAACATTAGGTCAAGGTAAGATGTTACTGAGGTGCTTCAGACATTATTTCTGTGACTATTGTAATAATAATAATTTTTCGAAGGAGCCAAACACGGTAACACGAAGTAAAACATAACTTTGAAACAGATCTAGCAAATGATATTCGAACTTTTGTTGAAACAAAACTTTCAAACAATAACCAAACTTGGTGTGATGTTGACAGGGGGTCGCGACGGGGCAGCTCAAGTGGGAGGGATGGGGGGGGGGGGTTAGATAGAGTCGTTCCAGTGCCCAAACGGTAGCAGGAAGCGGCGCTCAAATACACATTACCGGGACTCGCGGGGGCGCGCGCGAAGTTAATACTTTTATACTAACGACGGACGAGCGGACGCCAGCTGATGGTAAACGTAATTTCAAGTACCCCTTGTTAGTTGTAATGTATGTACTGGAGGTTCTCAGTGACACTATAGATGAAGTACTGATATTGAGATATTAAACCTTAGATAGAACTTCCCCCGTGTCGTGCTACTGTCGGTGGTGTATGTGCGGTAGGGAACTTCAATTGAGTCGTGCGGTCCACGATGCATCGCGTGAGCATTATGGTAGTAATCCTATCACTTGCCGTAATCAACAATTTTCGTTTACTTTAAATAATTTATTTGTATTTTATATACTTATTAGTGGCCGCGACTGGTGAAATATGTATTAATATTCTCAGTCATATTCGTATCAGTCCCTTTTTAAATAGGTTGACTAGTTTTTAGATAATTAACTTTGAAACATTTATTGTATTAAATATATAAATAGACTTCACACACGTAGAGAATTAGGAAATTTCTCAGATTCTTCAAATAAAGAAAGGAACATAATTATACATACCTATTATAACCCGTGCGCATTAACTTGACACCTGGCTACCAAACACATCCATACAAACACAGTACAAACATCATTCGAGCCAGGTGTTAAGTTAAACTGCACGAGCTGTACATACCTAATAAATGAATACTTACAATAAACACGAAATCCTCTAGCAGTGAGGCTAAAATTAGTTTACCTTAAACGTATTACCTCATACTCGTAGTAAACTGAGTTCCGAGCGCCCGCGGCCGCGCCCCTCGGACGACAAATGATAATTCCGCTGTAACTGCATCACGGGGCGCGGCGCACCTTCAGTTGTGATAAACACAATTAAGACGCGTCGCCGCGACAGCGACCACAAGCCACAACAAATCTGGAACAGTTTTAGCTGAAAGCTTATCTGCAGCGCACGCCACAGCGAATGTCACAAACCGAGCCGCGCGCCGCCGCGACATTCGATTTCAGATAACGTCGACAACCAGATTAAATCCTAAGGTTTGATACGAGAAATGTATTAATTTACTGACATTCCAAACAGCATGTCCCAATTTAAAAAGTAATTTTAATTTTCTCTCGATCACATTTTTATCAAAATGTGTTACGATTTTACAATTTATTATACGAGTATTCAAGCTTGTCAAAACGTCTAAAAAATTGACTGAACCAGACGTTAAGAGCTTAAAATATATGTACAACGCTCGCCACGGATCTTTACGTTTGTGAAGTTAGCTGCGGAACGAGTAATGCGCATTCGTACAGACGCGAACACTCCCCGCCCGCGCCGTTTGTACCGACATTGATTCATTGCGCAGTCATTTGTTGCGAACTTCACGAACACAAAGATCCGTGACGAATACTATAACTATACATTTGATGATCATTCATTCATAAATTATAATTATAATTAAGTTCTTATATATTATGAGTTATTGATTTGATGAGAATAATATTATGAGGACATGCTAAGGATATTCTGTAACAAGAAATGGAGATCTGCGGAGAAAAAGTCAGCGGACAATCAAACCTGTGTAAATGTTTGTGCAAACAAGTTCGGTGCCAATACCTAATTTGTCCGTCGGCAGGTCGGCGTGCAGCTCGCCTGTCGGCGCCGGCGGCTCCGAGTATGGTAATGTGCAGTGCCGACCGCGCGCCGTGAATATTTATTTAGATTTTACTGCGCTTTACAATTAGAGGCTTATCACTTCACTGGAACTCTACTGGGCAACTCATCCTCTCGTCCTGTCGGACAGAATTGATGTTCTACTGTTACTTTTGACGTCTTGTAGCAGAGTAAATTGATATTCATCACCAATTTAATGCACAGATTAAATTGGTGATGCCACGATTTTTAATATTAAACTAAACTAGTATAATGAAATAAGATCAAAATAAATGAGTTTATTTCAAGAAGTCTTAGTTTACAAGCATCTTTGAAAAGCGGAATGCCCAACCGGCCCATCGGCTATCGGCCCAGGGGACCCAGGCGAGTAAACCCATACCCCCGTGTTAAAATAAATGGAGATAATAATATGATGTATAAATAAGGATCTGGATAAATTAAAGCATGTTTCTTGAAGAAAAATATTTTTTTTTGTATTTAGTTTTCTGTTACCAACAAGCTTAACAAACAAGAAAACGGACAAACAAACCAATCATAAGCCTTCAAAAAATATCGTAAAACTCAGCTTAGATCTTAGCTTGTACCCGATGTGGACAAATTAAAATTGTCGTAAAACGTTGTAGCAAACTTTTTTGATAAAGTAATGATTTCAATATTAAAGAAGAATTATTCAGATTTTTTGCCGGGGAGGGGCATTTCCTTTTAAGTATGTCTGTTTGTGTGGATGGTCCAAAAAAAATGCGACGAGAAATTTGTCCGAAAATTGCGATTTCTAAACATAACATTCATGTCGAGCATTCTATTCTACCGTGGAAACACTATCTCGCGTTTTTGTGCACGGATTATTATTATTTTTTAAATAAGCCATCCACGTCTATCAATACTGTGCACGGCGCTGTGAATAACTTTGCCAAAAGAGCTTATTATTAAAACAGTGTCTGCAGTGAACTGGTGCATTTCACAACAGCAAAAACGTCACAAAACATCTGGTCGCGCGGTCGCGGGGCGGGCGGGGCGGGCGCGGGGCGGGCGGGACGGCAGTTAACTGTGTAAAACTGCGGATGCATTTGTTACGAAATCGTTAATTCGGTTTCCATGTTGCAGCCGGTCGCGGTGGAACTTTTACAATTAATCAGTATCGTCCCCCCCCCCCGTACCGCCCCGCCGCTGCACCCCCGCCCTTCGCCGGATATCGTGATAACGCTTAATTAATTTCTCGCTGTTTGTTTTATCGAACTATCTACGCCTGTTTACTGTGCGTATTTTATTGGTCATAACATGAGATATATCATATACTGAAAACAGAGAGTTATAATGTGTAGAGTTGTATTCAGAATATTGCCAAAATAAACTTACCACTATCACAAATCTGTATTAGTAATGATTCAAAAGTCATGACATTTGAGTGAGAAAGATCGTCGCTCGTGGTCTAAATTCTAAATTCCTAGATAAGTTCACCGAACTCCCGCCCGCCCCGCGTCGCCCGCCCCGCGTCAGTCGCCGCAGTATAACAATATTACGGTGGCTCTACACGCCAGGCGCCGATAACGTAGCGCGGTTACGACTTCCGGAGCGGCGCTGATAGCTGCTACGAGTGCTACGAGCGCGAGCTACGAGATGGCTCGCAGATAACTCGTGCACTGGCTGAGTCGCCCGGCGCGCGCTACTCGCGTCATTGTAATGTTATGTACATGACAATTATACATAACAAGCAGAATATCTGTAGATAACGAACATCAGTCTGCACATTAAACGGTTTGCGTCGTTGGTCCAGCGGTTAACTTGCATATCAGCTCTTGGATTACAAATTCAGTTTTACTGGTTTGAAGAAATTCTCTCTTCTTTCTGATGCTGTTCGGAGCTCAATCATTTTTCCCATAAGGAAAGAGGTTTTATTTTTTGATGAGCCGAATAAGCATGATGAAACTGAAATTAACTGTATTCGTACTTTGCAAAGCTCATAAATTTAATATTCCCTGATATTTGATATCACGTCAGTGCGTTCGTGGTACTGTACACATGTGTGTACCCACATGAACAGCACCACACGAGTGCGCTGTTACCTAATAACTGTAAACTACCTGCTTGCTTTCATTTCGTGATGACCTTTCGCATTTATATAATTAAGATTAGTACATGCTCGAATGATGCATACCTGTATAAACTTCTAAGAGGTAATGACATCCTTACAAAAAAAACTAAATTCCGTCTCGAAGCCCGTCAGAAAGCCTATATGATAGGCGGTATACGCACAACTTAGAGATCCGTTGGACGTAGGGATCAAAATGCAGGAATGCTAAGTGCCAATCGGTGTAGCATTTATTATCTTAATCTACGTACCGTCACCCCGAGCAAACATCGGCCTAGCCCCCGTGCCCCCCGTGCCCCCGTGCCCCCCGTGGACAAGTGCCACTAATTAAGGACAATGACCGTTAATAGGTCGATCACTGAGGGTGACTTCCGATCAGAGATGTGTCGTGTTACTGAAATGCGGACGGGTGTCAAACGACCGCCCACCGACAGGAGCGAGACCTGATAATGATGGACAAGATACTATTAGTCCTCATACAATATTACACTTGGAGTCGAACCATGCATTCACAATTTTAAAACACACGTGACAGGCGAGTAGCAAACACTGGCCCTTATATAAAAAACCAGATACCTTTTGATGAAGCAGTAATAACCTAATTTGTGCTTTGCTATTTTAACCGAGATAATAGCAATATCTCGTTCGCTTAAATCCGATCAGCGAGCCCGGGCTAGTTGTACAATATGTATGCAACGAGCATTACTATAAATATTTTAGGGCAAGTTTGCTCGTAAATCGGTAATCGCGTCCGACCCTCCGCCGGCTGCGGACTGCGGCGGGTCAGCTCGCTCATTAACGAGTATCGGCCCGACGACTGAACATTACTTTCATGACAATTATTATAAGGGCGCGCGCTCGGGAACTGAAACTATAACGACTATTGCATTGAAAGGGATTTAACCTTACGATTACGAGTCGGGCTCATTTTAATTTATACGAGTATGAGTACTTTGAAAATTTTATTGCCTCCTTTTATGTTGTTGCTTTGGGTTGTGAGGTTCGAGTCATGTTGGGCATAATATTTTATAAATACATTAGGTACTGCTTAAATATTTGATGTGCTTAAGATATTAAGTGTAAACATTGATAGCCTATGGCGTGTCGGCGCGTGGCTCGGCATTAGGTGTCGACTCAAATGTGCGACTCTCGAGTTCTCTCGTGTCTCCAATTACATAGCAAAAGTATTCGAAAAGGTAAAATAAACCAAAAGTCAACTTAAAACTCAATCACCTAGTCTATGTGAGTGTGAACACACTCGTAACGCATAAGTAAAAAAAGCTCAGCACGGATGGTATTAAATAAAAATTAAAACCTTGTAAAGTATTTGCTCTGGGTTGTTTCCTTACGAAACTTTCTCACAAAGGAGTAGTAACGTAAAGAAAATTTAAAATTCCTTGCGGCAAAAAATAACAAGTGCAGAAAAAGAGGAGTGGAGCGAGCATTCCTGCGAACTGCGCGCCGGAGGAGAGACGGAGCCTTTTGAGCGCTCTTTAAATAAAAATTAGTGAGTCTGAAATTACTTTCAGTTGTACGACCACTAGTTCACAGGGATTTTGTCTATTCCACGGAACGGGAGGAACTGCTCGAATCGAAATCTTATACGATGTTTTTACCTATTGCTACTTTCTACGGTAACCGTCTACCGCTGTCTTCCGAACTTCCTCGTGCCTTTTATTTAAATGTCGTCGTAACTCATATCGTTTGATTGCCGACTACGCAAATGTAGAAAATTAGTGTGAATGAACTATTTATTATCTTTGAAATGAATGAATCGAGACTCAGTGCTTGGGCGAGAAGCGCAGTGTGGAGAGCGGCGCGCTGCGCGAGCTGCGCTGCGCTGCCGAGGACTCACCGCACGCGACACGCGCCAACTCCAGAACGTGCCCTTTTCCGTGTAACATTTGGACGAACAATGAAAAGAATATTCTTTTATTATATTATAATTTATAACAAATCAAATTCTCAGTTACGAGGCATATAGCGTGGCGGTAAGCTTTTTGTTAGATACGAGTAAACCCCTTAATAGTCTTTGCTAGAGACATCTGCAATCAGAGCGATTCTTAATTATATACTTTTCTTACATTAAGAAATTATGGTGAAACGCGCTATTTACTCTTAATTCAAAAATACCAATATTTAAGGTGGAAGAAAAAACAGGAGGTGGAAGGGTATACCATAAAATTCGTGTAGTTCCAAATTGTATCAGAATCGCCATAATCCATGCACATCTACACGGACTACTTACAAGACTAATTTATTAAATTTTTATTTATTTATTATTAATTTTTTATGTTATTCTTTTTAATTGTAGCAATTTAGGTCTTCGTTTGACTAAATACACATATTTTTAAAATACCTTATTTTGGTTGGATATCTCTAATTCTGAAAAATAAACGAAACCGTCTATCATTTCGCAATAAGTTTGAACAATACAGCACTTGATATTTAATTAGGAGACACTTTCGTATCTTAAAATAGACCCAACACGCGTCAGGTCTTTACGTCAGTGAAAAAAGTTACACTTAGGTAATTACCTAATATTTCGGATTGGTTTTTCACATGTATGAGCACGCAGCAACCTTCTCGAAATACTGACGGCTCACTACTGTTTGCGTCGCTTCCAAACCGAAAGCATGCGAGGGAAACGGTTGTCGTGTAGAGACCTAAACATGCGCGTACCTCCTCTTACACGAACATACGAGTACGCCTATCATTTATTAACAAACGATGGGTATGTTTGTTGTAAGTCATTCTATGGCTAAAAGTCAAAATCTGATAATTAAGGCTCTATAATCTTAAAGGTGCGATTTCTTATATCTCGAAGATTTAGGGAGCGTGTTCGATAAAATATAAAATATTATAATTATGTAGTAGATATAATATTAGTCATCCACATTGCTCTGCGAACACAACACATCGCGCCAGCCCGCGCGCCGCTCGACATGGCTCGTGAAAGCTGCATGAATGTGTAATGTAGCGAGCCGCGGCCGCCGGGGAATTATTTAAATGCAATCATTTGCACTTTGGAGTAACGTCCCGCTAACACTTAACTCAAGCACGGTCCCCGATGTATTGTTAGCGCTCAGCTTTCCGTATGAGTTCTCGTCAGACGCGCAGTCGTCGCGACTGGCGCGTATAGACGTTCACAGTATATAACACATTTTGCGACCCGATCCGGTTTTGCCTGGGTTTAAATAGATATAAAATATACAATAGTATGTGATTATTTATATTATACCTCGCTTTGCATGTGGGGAAGGAACCCCAAAAAAAATTCGTTTTACTACTTTATAGAAATTATTAATAATAACAGACTCTGAGATATATTACTGAAAACTTTAATTTTTAATTAATAATGGAATTAGTATGCAATTTTCGATTTCCAATTACGTTTTTTAAGTTGGTCGACTATTAAATACTACTCTCGAAATAGCAATTACTACTTGGTTGTTATAGTTTTTCTTGTAATCTTATTATATAAATTTTTTCATGTATCTTTAGACAACTCTTAGCCGGTAGAAGGTGGGAACAGTTGACTCTAACAAAAATTAGCTCTTAAAAGCTTAATATTGTACAAACGGATCCCTAACTCGGAAAATATTAGTTTAAAAGACCTCATATCTTTCAAAGAACACTTTACTTATTTTTTAGGATTTTATTTTACGACTTTTTTAACTGACTTCTAAAAAGGAGGAGGTTCTACGTTCGGCTGTATGTATGTTAGTTTTAATGTATGTATGTATAGTCATGTTTATTTAATAAGTTTTCTAGTAGTGTAGTATAGCCTAAACCGTGTTAAGTGTACTAAGTGCTAAACCGCGAACACTTGAACAAAGTGACCTAGTGACACTACACTATCACTAGTGACTAAACTAAGTCTTCTCACTGTATTCGTAACGTCGAGTAGCTGATTGCCTCGATGTTTACGTGATGTATGTCTGTCTGTCAGCCAGTATCTGTATTTCTGTCCAGTAAGTACATTTCCACTTTAAATGAACGTGTAAATGTTCATCTCATCAAAGCGTGAACGTGTCAAACTAAAATGAATACACAGTTTTGGTCGGAAATCCCTCAGAGCTGAGAAAATGTATATTCTAGACAAGCGTATCCGTAATATTAGAAAATATGTATACCATATACCATATCTACGCCCGAAACCTCCCTTTGTAGCATCGTTGTGAGTCAATACTCCTCGTCTCCTCTTTTATACAATAAAGAGAGCCCTCGCCTTATAGTGTGCATGTGTGTGATGTTAAAAATGAACAAATATCGTCAAGACCTAAAAAGAACAATTGTAGACAAGAGATTTAATGTTTCCATATTCCCCGCTGCAAGTGTCGGCGAAGGCTCCGACGGAACGCCGCGAGAGCGCCACTATCAGTCTGAAGAGGCTCCGCTCGTCGTCAGTGAAAGTTGTGAATTAAAAAGCAGCGGAGCCTCCGCGCAGTGCTCGCCGCCGCAGCCTGCGCCGGCGGACACCTCCCCGGCCTTAAAACCATTTCACTTCTCATAATTTTATAATTCAACGCATCGTTGCTTTTATTTTTTCAACTCTTCAATCAATTTCTCAATTTAATTTTCGCTTCCCGAGGGGAGCATTTATATAGCTCCTCTTTTTTAATTTTGCTCCCATTTGAAGCTCGTTTTTTTATAACTACTCTTTTATAGTATTCGTAATAAGATTTATAAGTAGATTTAGATAAAGAAGAAGAAATTTTAATAAAAAGAAGAAAGAAAATTATTTTTTTAACCGAGTTATAACTCGAAAGTGTGAGTTTTGAATTAGTTTTTATCTACTCGTATCTCGTACAGTGTCGTGTTACACAGAGATGAATTGGAAACTAACGGTCGAGTTATAAAATGAAGTCGTTACTAAACAGTATAAGCGTATATAGCGGGAGCCGGGTGGGCCGTGCCCACCCTAGGATTCTGGACTACTAATATGGAATTGGTATTCCACAATAAATTTAGCCGTGATAGCCCAGTGGATATGACCTCTGCCTCTGATTCCGAAGGGTGTGCGTTCTAATCCTGTCCGGGGAATGCACTTCGCCACTTTTCAGTTGTGTGCATTTTAAGAAATTAAATATCACGTGTCTCAACGGTGAAGGAAAAACATCGTGAGGAAACCTGCATACCAGACAATTTTGTGTGTGAAGTCTGCCAGTGCGCATTGGGCCAGCGTGGTGGACTATTGGCTTAGCCCCTCTCATTCTGAGCGGAGACTCAAGCTCAGCAGTGAGCCGAATATGGGTTGATAATGATGAATGATGAATATGGAATTATATTATGATACTAATAATATACTTAATGTCGGGGACCAGGCCCATCCTGGGAAATGATACTAGATACGCCAATGCTAAACAGCGCTGCAGTAGTATCAGGAGCTGGCAGCCGTCGCGCTAGCTGGCGACAGTCGCACTAACTGGCGACAGTCGCACCGCTCGCACCAACACGTTTCATTCTCGTACGTGAGTACGAGGCGTCATTTTCCGTAGTCTTACTTTGTTACACATACTCATTACTCGTATGCATCAATGTGATTGTTGTTTTCTGAAAAATTGAAATAAGCTAATGAATTTTGTAATAACGACTTGTAATGACTACGACTCTCCTTTCGATCGAAAGGATCTTTGTAATAACGACTTGTAATTACTACGACTCTCCTTTCGATCGAAAGGATCTTTGTAATAACGACTTGTAATTACTACGACTCTCCTTTCGATCGAAAGGATCTTTGTAATAACGACTTGTAATTACTACGACTCTCCTTTCGATCGAAAGGATCTTTGTAATAACGACTTGTAATTACTACGACTCTCCTTTCGATCGAAAGGGTCTTTGTAATAACGACTTGTAATTACTACGACTCTCCTTTCGATCGAAAGGATCTTTGTAATAACGACTTGTAATTACTACGACTCTCCTTTCGATCGAAAGGATCTTTGTAATAACGACTTGTAATGACTACGAATCTCCTTTCGATCGAAAGGATCTTTGTAATAACGACTTGTAATGACTACGACTCTCCTTTCGATCGAAATGATCCTTTGCCCCTCGCTGGTAAGCTACGGAGACTTGTACTCGCTAGGGTTCCCCGCAGTGTGAGCGGGAGTTTGGAAGCGATCAATCGTCGTTGCTACTGTAGTATCTCGATAAATCATCAACATCAGTCACGGTTCAGTCAGAGACTATAAAAAAGGATTCCTGGCTGAAAATAAATGTAGCACATAAAGTGATAACGGTTTCATCCGTAAATAGAGGCATTTCCGCCAGCGAGCATCGCGGGAGGCGATGACGTCATCGGCAGGTGTCACGAGAAGCCGGGCGACGAGCGACGAGCGACGCGCGACAATACATTATGTATGCGACGATAAATGTTCCACATTCATCAGCCGGGGGGAGGGAAGGGGGAAGGTGCGCCGAAAATATGCGAACAAAATACAATGATGTCGTCAAATATGTATGAAGAAAACATCGCCGCTTCTTATACAAATAACATTATGGAGATTAATCTACGTGATCTTATTTTGATAACAACGATCGTCTGGCGGATATTTATCTGCGGGAGGATGATGTACTACGTCATGAGTCAGCGATCCGAGCGAGCGTACAGTCAGCAATATGGAAAAAGTTTCGCGAATCCCACACAGGTTCGCTTCCGTCTTACGTTCGAACTTATCAGGAAGTTGTCGACGTTACCTGTCGTCGCTCACTAACTTACCGATACGAGTATAATAAACATTTGAAGGGCGTTTTCGAAAGTAGAATTAAATTATTGTAACATAAAATAATATATAACGACACTTTATGACATACATACTCGTAGTTACATAATATGTTTGAAATGTAAACTTTTACAGAACTAATGGTACTTCTACGGTTAATAAACTGGAGTGGTTGAGAGATCCACTCTGACACTCGTTGCTTATTCGGAGAGAAGAGTGGAATGTGGTCATATTTATAATGCTCCTTAATTGTTTTAATCTATTCGTACTGTCCTCTATCAGCGGACACGACACGAAGTTTGTCGGACTCCAGTGAGCTCGCGCGGTGCGTGGCCTCAGGCGTGTAGCGCACGCAGTAGGTGCGGGCCCGCACTCAGTGTACAGCGGACACGACACGAAGTTCGTCGGACTCCAGTGAGCTCGCGCGGTGCGTGGCCTCAGGCGTGTAGCGCACGCAGTAGGTGCGGGCCCGCACTCAGTGTACAGCGGACACGACACGAAGTTTGTCGGACTCCAGTGAGCTCGCGCGGTGCGTGGCCTCAGGCGTGTAGCGCACGCAGTAGGTGCGGGCCCGCACTCAGTGTACAGCGGACACGACACGAAGTTCGTCGGACTCCAGTGAGCTCGCGCGGTGCGTGGCCTCAGGCGTGTAGCGCACGCAGTAGGTGCGGGCCCGCACTCAGTGTACAGCGGACACGACACGAAGTTTGTCGGACTCCAGTGAGCTCGCGCGGTGCGTGGCCTCAGGCGTGTAGCGCACGCAGTAGGTGCGGGCCCGCACTCAGTGTACAGCGGACACGACACGAAGTTCGTCGGACTCCAGTGAGCTCGCGCGGTGCGTGGCCTCAGGCGTGTAGCGCACGCAGTAGGTGCGGGCCCGCACTCAGTGTACAGCGGACACGACACGAAGTTCGTCGGACTCCAGTGAGCTCGCGCGGTGCGTGGCCTCAGGCGTGTAGCGCACGCAGTAGGTGCGGGCCCGCACTCAGTGTACAGCGGACACGACACGAAGTTCGTCGGACTCCAGTGAGCTCGCGCGGTGCGTGGCCTCAGGCGTGTAGCGCACGCAGTAGGTACGGGCCCGCACTCAGTGTACAGCGGACACGACACGAAGTTCGTCGGACTCCAGTGAGCTCGCGCGGTGCGTGGCCTCAGGCGTGTAGCGCACGCAGTGGGTGCGGGCCCGCACTCAGTGTACAGCGGACACGACACGAAGTTCGTCGGACTCCAGTGAGCTCGCGCGGTGCGTGGCCTCAGGCGTGTAGCGCACGCAGTGGGTGCGGGCCCGCACTCAGTATACTGCGGACACGACGCGAATTACATTTCCTCCAATGAATTGAACGGAAGTTTCACAACTGAATGAGATTCGCTAATTTGATGTAAGCTGCTGTCTTTTTTCCTGTTTCATGCATGTTTATTTTTCGAGAGATAAAACAAATTTTTGCCAATTCAGCTAATTATTATTAAAAAGTACTGTGCGACTGCAACAGTACATAAACGAGTAGCATGCGCTCTGAAACATCCGCAGTGAGCTATAATTAACTTCGTTCCGATAACTTGACGATGTTCGTGGAAGCCGTACTCTCTCAACTCATTCTTATTTAAAATATTAACGACAGATAACATCACCGCTTAAATGATTAGATCGTCGAATCTCCTCAGTCTAGCATTCTCGACATTGGGTGCTCGCTGAGAGCAGCAGAAATACAATGCGCGTCTCGTCTTGGATATTACACATGAGCACATATCTGCGTCTTATCAGTTGACTGAACCAAGATTATGTACTCTCATACGCGAGACTCACATCGTCTATTTAATTAATTCTGAATGGTTCTCGGAAAATGCAACATATTACGCGATAGAGTTTGCAATAAAATCAAAAGTTCCATCCGAATCCATTTACAAAGTAACAAGATAAAGTAAAAGAACTCTTTCGTCGTCTGTTTGTGGATAAAGCGCGTTCGAAAAAGTTAACAATGAAAGCGGAAAATGAAGAAAAAATGCGCGCTATTGTTGACAAAGTGCGACCGCCGCCCGCCCCGCGCCCGCGCCCGCTCCCGCCCCCGCCCGCGCCAGTCGGCCGAGCGTTTGCATAAATATTATCGCTCCCACGGGGCGAGACATTCGGTTGGAGAGCACCCGTGGCGAAAACTCGAAACATTTCAATTCACGTTTAAATACGGATCAACTTTGAAACCTTTTAAAAGTTAAATTTTTACCGACTTTTATTCGTTGACCATAAATACGACGCTGGAATATGAGAGTAGATACTCGTATTTAAGGAAAGACAGTTTGTCTGTGTGTCGGAGTATATTTCTAAAGATTTATATTTAGCTGGAATATTCTGACGCAGAGCGCGCAATCTCTTACGATTCGAATTCGCTCCGTCACATCGGAGCTGCGCCGACCGCGCCGGCCGCCGTCGCCGGCTTGCTGCTGATGAAAACATTTTCTAAAGAATCGGTAACTTTGGTATGAGTTATGGTTCTCCGGTTTCCAAAGTGTCGCATCGTCCTTATCGGCCGAGAGGGTTTATGTAATCTCACGCCCCGCGCGCCCCGCGCGCCCCGCGCGCCCCCGCCGACCTTTGGACCCTTTCGATTTAACGCGCCTCAAGGAGGAGTGAATGGCGTCGCCCGCGCCCGCACGTACCGCTAGATATCGAGCTGTGGGCAGAGAGAGGTGGAGCAATATTACGGAGATAGGCGCCCGGGATACTGTAAGATTCGTTGAAGGCTCAATTCTGCTGCTGTTCTCGCTACACGATTGGCGTCGCCCGCCCGAATCTTGGAACAGCACTCGTACATCCAAATCTGAAAAAAATTCTTGAAAAACGCGACTGTTTTTCTCAAGAAGTTCATAACATGAGGCACCTTGGCTACCGCAGGCTCTCGCTCTAACGCTCTAACAGTGCGCTGTGCGCACAATGTTACGGCGACAGATAACTGAGTGCACGCTAGTGGCGGGGACGCGTCGCCAGCTACCGGCGGCTGCCAATAAGTCGCAGTCCACCGGTAGAGCGCCTTTGTTTCTGCTCCATCTATTAGTATTCACTTTGGCGCCATGTCCACTGCGTCCACTGCGTCCACTGCCTCCACTGCGTCCACTGATACACTCACTGATTCCCTTTACGCCAGCGATGCGACGCTGCGCTAGACTGTTCATTATTCTATCACTGCAACGGAGTAGCGTTCCATGTCAGGTGTTTACCCGGACAGTCAATAACTAAATGTGCGATTAAGATAGCTGTCGCAGGAAAAAAGATGAAACTCGATTTTTTGCAGTTATAATTAATAGGTCAAGATGATTGCTCTCCTGAAGTGGACATCCGTGGCTAATACAGACTATAAGGTTATGCCCTATGTTCATCAACCTGAGGTAAGTTTTAAGAATTCCTCCTTTCAACCCAGCTCCCTGCTGAGCTCGAGTCTCCTCTCAAAATTAGAGGGGTTAGGCCAAATAGTCCACCACGCTGGCCCAATGCGGATTGGTAGACTTTACACACGTAGACAATTAAGTTTTCACGTATGCAGGTTTCCTCACAATGTTTTCCTTCACCGTTTGAGACACGTGATATTCAAAAGTTGGAGGTGCATACCCCATAATATTCGAACCTACACCCTCTGGAATCGGAGGCAGAGGTCATATCCACTGGGTTATCACGGCTCAAGTTCTAAGAATTACGTCCGCATAATTACCGGAACTCTGCAAAGTTGCTTGCCGAAAGAAATACGAATAAGTGTAAGCTGGGTGGTACTGCTTCTCCGGATGACCTCACAAGAAGTATCTATACGTATTCGTGACACGAATTTATTTACTTTATTTTTTATTACTTTTGCAACTGCGTGGAAGTTTTCCTTTCAAGATAGTCGAGTATGGTAGATGCTGCTCTTCCTCTTCGACAGCCAGGTTCCTGAGGAGAGGAATGTAGTTTGTAGGAACAGTCCGCCCGGGGCGAGGAGCCGCCGCCCAAAGGACGTTTGACGTTACTGAAATGTGTCACAGCGGCGCCCCGGCCCCTGCAGCGCAGTGTACATCTACAATATTAGAAAGACAGGCGAGCAATATATAGGTAAGCTACTACGAGTACGTACGAGCGCACGGGGAAATAAATTAATTGAAAAATTAAGCAATGATAATGTAGGGTTAAATTATTAACTTAAGCGATAGTGACAGTACATGTTGATCTAGCGAGCACCGTCGCGTCATCGAGCTATGTTTGTTGGCGAGCTGCTGTGGGTGGGATGGGGCGAACGCAGAGTGACGGAAAAGCAATAAATAACTGAACTTGAGGCGAGCGACAGATCGCTGAGCGGCACTTTTGAGACACGCCTGAAAATGAAAAATGTTTGCAACTAAATATTCACTGTCGAATATTTTGATTAAAGTTTAATACGTGGATGAAAATGTTATCGTAATCGCGCCTCTGAGGAAGCTATATAGAATGACTTATCGAAGTGACATATCCGCAAACCTCCAGCACATCATATCGCATCCGCGAGTGTAGGTGCGGCGGAGGTGCGGCGGGCGGGCGGGGAAGGGTCGAGCGCTGCTTGTGTCCGCACGGGTGGCATGCGAGCAAACGTTTACACAGGACCACTAGTTTACGTTTACGACTCGCAATAAATATTTTGACAGCTGAGATGGGTCTCCAGTGGAACAAGCTCTACTTATATTTATTTTATAACTGCAATGTTGTGCGCGTATGTTTAACGTCACAGTCAAGCTGATAGACGACGACGACCGAAATAGTTGAGTTGAGCTCCCCACTGAGAGGTCTTGGGTACGATTCCCAGCTAAGGTCAGTTTGAGGATTTATATTTCCTCAATTCGCAGGTGTAAGTTTAGTCAAGTCTGGTTGTAGGCACCTGTCGTGGCTAGGTACCACCCTGCCGGCGTTCCGTTACGATATCAGTGGTATGCGAGGAATGAACTTGTCCCTCTTCGAAGTGAGCCCGCCTTCACCATAGACAACATCGTCACAACATCAGGTGAAGTCGCAGGCAAGGGTTAACTTGTTATTTGTTAAAACAAAAGTGTGTGTCAGCTCCAACGCACGAATGGAGTTTACTGTTTCAGATTGACTGTCTAAAATAATTGATTTATTTTACTATTTTTCGCATATCGCATAATATCGACTATTAGTACACGTTTTATTCCAAAGCTAATGTCCTACTCGTAACTAGCTACCTACATAAAATATTGCGAATTGTACAATTCATTTCAACTTTACGTTCTATACAAGTATTCAACCCGATAACTTGTTACTGCCAAAAACATGCTCGAGTATTCCTGTAGCGGCCCGCACTCTAATAAACTAAATGTTTGATTTGGGTATAATAACATGTCGTACCTTTTAGTTTACTGGCAACTTACAACGGCACTATAGTAATAAGTACCTGGCGGTCCAGTGGTTAGCCTATGCGACTTTCGATCATATGGTATGGTGAATGTCGATTTAGTAGGAAGGCTCAGACAAGATATATTAATAATTCAAGATTTGCAGTCGAGTCACAGCTCATAATACCCGTAGCGTATAGCCGCCGCTCGCTGGTGCAGGGGTCGCTCGCGCGGGCCGGTGTACACTGTACACTGTAGCGAGGAGCGAGGTATTAATAATTCGTCCGAGGCGTAAACTCCACCGTTCCGTGCGGATAATCACCTGGAGCGAGCTAATCGCTCTAATCTGCACGATACTGCGCAAAGTTTACACTGTCGGGCGCGGAGGGGCGAGGCGAGGGGCGCGGGGAGGGGCGAGACGTGTTTGCGCACAGAACTAGTGCCACAGAAAAGAGATACTCAGCGCTCCGGCAACGCAAGGAGGACCCTTCTCGAGACGCGCCGACACCGATAGTGCATTAGCAATGGATGGAGATGCACTGTGTACATTGCCAAGGAGATTTATTGCTCCCTCGCGAGCGGACAGTGCCAACTATTGCGACTTAATTGAGCAGCTGACGACAAGTATTGACTTGAACACATAGTTTCAATCTTTCGAACTTCGCAGAAGTAAAACGAGGAAAAAATCGCTTCGGACTTCTGCCGGAAGGCAGGGCATGTCCGACTTGCACGGACTAAAATAACCTCCTCCCCAACTCCTCGATCACCACTCCCTTCTCCTGCCTTTCTCTTGTTTCTCTCCGTACCATTATTTTGCGGAGCATGCTCGCGCATTTGTCCCACTCGTCTTCGCTCGCTAACATGCGAGCAACAAGAGTTTGCGCACTCCACTCTTCCGCTCCCTGGGCCTCTGCTGTGGCATCCGCACATCCCAGACATTCAAATAAAGCGTGCCTTGGCCTATCCTCCTCTCCGCAGAAGTAACATTTTTCATGAGGAGCCTTTCCAATGGCATGGAGGTAGGTGTTAAACACCCCGTGTCCACTGAGCACTTGTGTAATCCAGCGGTCTACCTCCCCATGCTTCCTTTGGAGCCACGATTTTAGATCGGGGATCAGTTCGCGGGTCCAACTTCCCTTCCCTGGTCCCGACCATTCTTTCTTCCACTCCGTCAGTATGCTTTCGCGTATTTCAAGGGGATTTCTGTCTTTCTTATCGAATAACAGGGCCCGTTCTTTACAACTCGTTTTATTCCGAGGTTCCCATCAAACTTTTGTCCCGAAGTGTCACATAGTATCTAGTTACACTCGAACTGCGGCCGCCCTCCGCCCCAACAACCCCTGTGACAGATAAAGCTCGGAGTGATGAAGCAAAAGTTCGATTCTTATTCGAACGAAAACAGATGCTTGTTAAAGCATCGTTGAGAAAACAAGCTAAGAGAAATTCTGAATGGTGCTTCGGCTTCTTATAAATTACGAAATTACGACAAAGTTTGTAAACTTTGTGAGACTCTTTGATGTTTGCGCCGCCCGCCCCCGCCCCCGCCCCCGCCCCGGTCTCCTGATATTAAGTTCCACGTGGTGCGAAGGCTCTACCGCTATAATATGAGCATTAAGTTGTACACTTCTTTATAAACATAACTCAGGTATTTTCTTTTACAAGAACTTCATTTCACTAGATTACTTGGTGGCCATTTTGTCTTTAATATCTTATTAAAGACAAAATGGCCACCAAACAAAGCAAAAGAAATTTTACTTTAAAGCAAAGGAATTTTTGGAGGAGGCATGCGGGTAAGAAATTTATATTCATATCACTTCAGCATTAATCTAGAAAATATCAAAGAAGCTAGATAGCTAGCTAGAAGTAAGATAGTCTTTATTTGATACAATTGTAAGTTCGAGCCCAGCGCCTCATAGTGATCATCTGGAGATAAATGAAATGAATGAGAGAAAATGCTTTCTTTGAGCCTAACCACAGAACACATACATTATAGTGCAAGGCGCGATTCATCGCATTAGGCAGGCATTAGGTGGGCCATCTGTTCCTACAGCCACTACAGTGTGCATGAACTGCGTGTGTGTGTGAGAGAGAGAGCAACTAGCAGACGGCCCCGCGCGTCACGCATTACTGTAATCGCGTTACGAACTGCGATACCGAGTGTGTGTCGACTGTCACCGCACTTACATTACTGCTCATATTTACACAAGGACTGACTAGCTTTATCTCTCGGCTACGTCTTCCCGTGAGCGAAAGCTTGACACTAGATAATAGTAGGGGAGCACGAAGTGCTAAATTTGCAGTTACTTGAGCGTCATGCGGACCGATTACATTTGGTAGACTAAATTATAGGAAGAATAAATGGTTATTAACTTTTTTCGCTTTTAGCGGTGGAAAAAAAACTACAGACTTTAAAAGCAATTTTTATTACTTTGGCTTACTGAAATTGTCAGAAAATTATAGCGATCAATTAGGTGGCTATTTTTTTTGCAATGCATTAGGTTTTTTTTTGCATGGCATTAGGTTACGCTCAAATGGTCAGATTTTCGAAATCTTTTTTTTTACGAATTCTTATCTTCATCTGACGTGCTAGTTGAGTATTTCTGAAGTTAGTTTTTTTTTGGTTGCCCTAAACGTACCCACCAATATTAAGGGCTCATACTCAACAACGTGCAAGGTATAGTCTCTTGTGTTTATCTGCGCTCGAGTAGCTGCAAAAACCCCCTCTTCGGCTCCCCTACCATAATATGCATCGTGCAGAGATGCTTGAGCTAAGCTGATGATAATGTAGATAACGTTATATTTTACTTTCCATTCCTTGGATAGTCTCCTATACTTTAATTTTGCTACCGATTTTGTACACAAACCTGAAACATGACGATTCACAAGTACTTGGAAACTAAGCCGACCTGAAAGAAATTACTTGATTTGATTTGATTTTATCCAATGTTCATATTAAGTCTAACATTTTACCTACTACCCCTTCAACAGAAAATATTTTTTTCCTCTCAATATTCAGCTTGCCACTGCTTCACATACTCGTACATCTACGTATAGGCTTCGGTAAAATAGAATTTCATTAATTTTATTTAATTTGTAACGAACGAGTATAAAGAGATCGACACACGGCTCGAGCCACTTGATCTAGAATCGAGCTCGTTCAAAATGATTTTAATTAATGTTGAATTATTTAAATCTCATAAATCTCTAAATCTACAGTAGCAGATAGTTTCACCATCATTAGCACAGTTATTGTTCCTCTGTTTGTGACCCCACTCTCTGTGCTCCCGAACAAAGCCCGAGAGAGTTTCTATCGAGGTCGGAAGGAGATTTCTAACCGGGCAGAAGGCGAGATTTATTTGAAGCGACGCGTGGGAGGGAACTACTTTAAGAGTTATTTAATTAGAAATACTTCAGAGATCGGCAGCCGGCAAGTTTGATGTGGAAACTTTCGTCAGCTTTGGCGCAAGTTTCAAGTCGCGCGTAATTTGGTAAGTTCACCTCGCGCTCATTTGACTTGCGTGAACTAGTGATAGGTAACATACTTACTAAAGCTAATTAGTTTAGCTATCTTCGTTTAATGAGTGACATTAACACGCACTCGTACTTGCGGCTTATGTCTCACACGAGTGGCGGCGGATTTAAATTATTTGCCGTGTGGAAGTGACTTGAGACCTTAAAATTACACATTAAAGAAATTAAAACAAACAAAATGATTGTTTTTGAAAACAACAATTTTATCAAGACATATTGAGTGATGGAGCGAGTTACTCGTATGTTGGGAGTATCGTAATTAAATCAGAAATGAGGAGATCCGCAGAAAAACTAAAGTCACCGACATAGCTCAACGAGTCGCGAAAAACATGGAAGAACATGGATTTCGCTAACCGATCAAATAACTCACTCGCCGACAAATATATATTTTTAAATCAATCAGTAAAAACTTATTCGTGTTTAATGTTTATACATAAAATATATACGGGTTGAATTGAGAACCTTCCACCGTTTTTTCGTTGGTTGATAAATTCCAGCCCATCTGAATCATATCGGAATGGTTTTTATGTAAATTGCATACAAACGTACGGTCACTCAATTTGTCTTGATATTCGAATATATTTATGTACCTATGTATATAGTACCTAAACATCAGAAAGCTCGCTAGCGGGCGGAGGGCGGCGGGGGAGGGTGGTCCATCAATCGCAGAAGTCAAATTGATGGAATGATCGAGTGCGCGCGGATGTTGTGCCGAGATGCGGATTTAATTCGCACAGGTCAAGGTACGTTCCTGACAAACAGTCTTCGAGTACCGTTTTTCGGAAGTAATGTTTTATGATTAACTAGTATTATTTATTATGAAACTGAGATTGTATGTAACAGATGTCATCCGGTGCTGTGCTGTGTTACTGTTGAATACAATGGTTGGATATCATATTACAGTAGATAGATGACATTTCTCAATAATTGATTTGATGTTTATTTTAATAGGTTGATAATAAGGACCATATTAGTGATTAGGTCAGCAGGTTATTAACAAATCTATTGTAGTCTATGCGGCTATAAAATATTACTTTCTTCCAAACAATTCTAAGAAGCTTCCCCAGAGTTCGGAATTCGATGCCCGCATGCTTCGGACAACGAACACGTTCACTTGGACCTGAATCAAAGCACCGCGTCGGGGCTCAGCTGTCGCCTTCCTACAAAGCGAGAGTACGGCTTTCAAAATAGAACGACGATATAATATTTAAAAAATGAACAACTCGCCGCAGAACGAGTGCTGTACACAAATTGTCCAGTTTTAAATGGCTGCCAGTACTTATTGTACTGTTTTCCTCCAGTTAACTGCAATTTTATTTCTTCCTTTGGCAAGCGGTCGCTCTTTGAATGAGCAAGAATAAAGACGGCCGCAGAGCATAAATCGTGCCGTCTGTACACGGCGCCCATTACGGCTCTTACACGTTTCCTTTCCGAAACTTTTATGCAAAACATTAGCGTGAGATACGCACTTCACTGCGATGCACAGCCGAGTGGTCAAAGACAAAATGAGTTATTATACGAAGTGGGCATCTGACTTTGAAGCGAATATTTTAATGTGAGAACTTGAATAGTTTAGTATAATCTTCTATAATCTTCGGATTATGAAAGGGGCTGTCGTTATTTTCTAGTTCGTAGCAGCACAGGTTCGCGGTGGCGTGGGTACGATTATTCTGAGATAGGTTATTCGCTTGGATGCTCAGAACAGACCATCCTAGCGAATATCATCTATCTGATATGAAGATGAAGCACCGAGCACACTACGAGTATGTATACAGTGACCAGAGACGCGCGCGACTCTGTCTGCGTGGAATTCAGATCTTCTTACAACTGTGGTGATTCAAATCGGTAGCAAACATACCTACTTTATATTTTCCTTCTTCAGCGACAATAATTTTCAAGTCACTAGCACATGGCACAGCAGAAATAAGTACGGTGGGAGTGTTTCCCCGGATGAGCTCGATCACAATTAAATGCTACTGCTCGTAGCGTTATACGTATCTTCCTTACAAACAGAAAAATTCAATTAAGCGAGGGAGGCAGCGCGGGAAACTTTAATGCCTCAGTGAAGAACTCCTTGATTGCTTCCGCGAGCGCCTGCGAGTGAAGCCTCACCGCTGACACTAGTTCTGACTTGTTAGCGCGCACCGAGCGACCGAGCGGCACGCGCGAGCGACTTGAGCTATAATTAGCTCTGACCGCGATTGACCAGTGGTGCGATTCTTGATCGACGTTTTATTAACTCGATTGTGAATTTCGAATTTGTCTCTCTCTTTCTCTATACTATATCTCTATCTGTGTTCGATAGAGTTACCTCTAAAAATCAACTCAACTCAAACATTATTGCTATTCTGGAACGATGTCTCTCTCTGTCTAACACGATACTATATAAAATTAGTCAACTCTACTATAAATGTATTAAACATTTACCCATTACTGACGTCGACGACTGCCAAATATTGACACACGAGCGTCCAGCAGTCCTCGACTCTCGCCGACGTCTCTGTCGCAATCGGCAATGCTACGCTTCTCAACAGAGAGGTCTTGGACTCGATTCCCAACTCGGGTCAGTTTGAAATTTTATATTTTCTAAATTGGCTCAGGTCTGGTCTGGTGGTAGGTTTCGGCCATGGCTAGTTACCACCCTACCGGCAAAGGCGTACCGCCAAGCAATTTAGCGCTCTGGTACGATGCCGTATGGTAAAAAACAAATCTTACCTCTTTATAATATTAGTTTTGATGTATTTTTAATATTCATGCAGTAGTTGGATTTCTTTAGTAAAACATTCAGTTTATATTATTTCTTTACAATTAGATAGTGCTCGTACAGTAATGTATTCAACGAGAGATGACACTTTGCTTTATATCTGGTGTTTTAAAAGTGTTTTATCGTAAACAAAAACGGTTGCATAATAAGAGCTTTTGAGACTCGCGACTCGCGGGGATGTTTCAATGGCGACGCGAGTATTTAACAGAACCAGACTATCTAATTACTGACACACTACTCTACCTACTTTACTTCTCTGTAATTTTAATATAATTCGTTCATGTTTTATTCATGTAATTAAAATTAATTAAGTATAAATGTTTATTAGGAATAGCTTAAAATAAAATCATAATGTTTTTCTAGCTCGCCATTTTGAATTATTTAAATCAACGATCAAAGCGCTCCTCAATCCTTTCCACTTGAGTTCATGATAGCAATGCTCGCCAGCAGGTGGAACTGGAACATCTGCCGTCGGGAGCGTGACGTTGGGGTCTCTAAGTGGAACGGACTCTAAGTTGAATGTCAGAAATATTAAGTTTACGTTTCGAAATGCGGTTATGACCACAAATAATGCATAAAGCCAGATAGCATTGCCGCTTGTGCTTGTTGATATTTCACTGCTTATTTCGTATTATACTATGGTTTCACCTATGATTCATTTGGCCCCTAGTTAACTTAAAACTTTGTAACCATACCCCGCATACATTAGGTGAGTGAAATAACACATCATTTACATATTTTGTAATAAACCAAGGGAAAGATAAACTAACATCATAAAATTAATCAAGCGACTTATTTGTATGAAAGTACTGATAAGTTATGTCATGTGGTTTGGGTTCCTGGCAGACTTGATTGACTCATTCTGATGAGCAAATTGTGATTCAGTTGAACTTTCAACCGCAACCATTTCATTATAAAACCACGCTTTTTTGTGAGATAATTACACATACCATATACATATATATGCATGTATTTAGTGACAACGTTCTAGATGTCCAAAAATAGCACAAAAATTAGTTTTTAGTTCATATGTTAATGTACACTAATATTATACTAATAAACTACTAGACCGATTTGAAAAATTATTTCACTAATAGAAAGCTACATTATCAAGGAGTAACAAAGGCTAGCCCCATCTTACGGTAATGGGAACCACGCGGGTGAAACCGCAAGGTTCTGTTAGTGATTAATAAAATAACGATCATAATATTATGTACAAACTTGCAGACAAACCAATAAACATTGTGAGACCTATTTAGTTATTATAATTAAATGTACGTACAGTCGTACAGGTAGCACATAATGTAAGCAACAAATTATAAACTTGTACTGTACTTTACGCTCTTGTAAACCGTGTTATTATATACAGCAGGTATTCATTACAATCGTGACGTCTTCACAAACCTTGCGCTCATGAATAACTACGATATAAAAACCAAACAAAGGTGACAGGATGTAGAGGTTTCTTGTACATACTATCAACGAAAATTATATCTTTACTAATATTATAAAGACGAAAAATTTGATAGGCTCTGGAACTACTGAAACGATTTGAAAATATTTTTCACTGTTGGGAAGCTACACTATCCCCGAGTGCTATATATTATCCCCGCTTTCCTACGGGAACGGGAACCACGCGGGTGAAACCGCGCGGCGTGAGCTAGTAAGTACCGACGATAAGTGACGTAGTTGTAGTGATAGAAAGTGCGCGACAACTAAAAGCAGCCCTTCCTACTTCTGATTTATTGGGCATTAAACAAGAAGACATGAAACAGAAATAGTTACAGAGCAGTACAACACGCTCTTATTGCTTACGAAGTTCTCACATAGAGAGCGTCGGATAACTAGAATACGTTCGTGAATCTTTCCCATAGCATTTATTACCAGAATGTGGTAAAGTATATTAAATATTGTTTGGGTGCGGCTCATACACAAATACACAATCTGCCTACTAAGTATGTAAGAAAAAAAATTTAATAAAAAAATACAACCGACTTCAAATCACAAAAATGTTTCTTCTAAACTAAAAAGTAAAAAATAACATCGTATGTCCTAAAAAAAATAAAACAAAATAAATAAAATTATGTCGGACATTTAATTATAATAATTTTACATTTTCTTTGTGTACTTAATATAAACTTTTATCCTCAAGAAACTTATCAATCATATATTAAATTACTCAAAAGAATCTTATCTATACTAATATTATAAAGCTGAAGAGTTTGTTTGTTTGTTTGTTTGTTTGTTTGTTTGTTTGATTGAACGCGCTAATCTCGGGAACTACTGGTCAGATTTGAAAAATTCTTTCAGTGTTAGATAGCCCATTTATCGAGGAAGGCTATAGGCTATATATTATCCCCGTATTCCTACGGGAACAGGAACCACGCGGGTGAAACCGCGCGGCGTCAGCTAATAGAAGAACAACAATGTTATCTTCGATTTAGCTTATTTAAATTGCTAACACATATTTAGACTACGTCAAAAAAAATATCTTATATTAATCCATCAATTAGTTCAGAAGCTATGGAGCCAAAGACAAATATACATACACACCAGCCTACAGGTGCAACTCAAACTTATATACTTAACACCCCTCTTTTGACGTAGAGGTTGAAATATAATTAGGTATCATTAAAGTTTTCGCGCGTGTCTGCACACGTCCGTAGCTCGATGGTCGGAGGAAGTCATTCCGATCAGTGAGCGCAAATAATGAACCAAATCAGTCTGCTCACAGACTGAGCTTACAGACTTTTGCTACCATGAAACTATTGCACAATGCACAGGTACCGATATATCACTTCTTACTACTTCTTCACACTGACTTAAGTCCTGATTGTCCTGCTGCTTGCTGTAAAAGTAAAATTTATTTTTAATCATTTGTACCTACTACACAATATGTATTTATTTAAATAAGCTGAGTTGTATATATTGTATTCAAAAGAAAACAACTTCACTGAATTAGATATTTTCTTTATAATCTTGTTTTATTTCCTACTCGTATATAGATTTTCAATCAAAAAGACAAAACAAAATGGAAAATACCAAAAGAACAGCTGAAACCCTAAAAAAACATTCAATCATTACTCTATTTTAAAAATTTGTTTTATTAGATGGTACAAAGTTCACTGAGTCAACAAGTTTCTAATATAATAAAAAAAACACTGAACGCCGTAAAAATAAAAGTACAGTCTAATCACATAATAAGGATCTGCAAAGCAAAATCCTTTATTCGTTCCAACATTTCATTAACTTTTCATTAAGTTCGCTTCTTTATTTACGGCTCCGGCGCGCTGCCCACGCTAAGTATATTCCAACAATATCAAATTAAGGGCCTACCTTTGTCTCTTAGGGAATATAAATCCGTTTACGGTACGTACAGTACGTTAAGAGAGATAATTGTATACAGAGTATTAGAAAGATGTGTGTGACGCTGTGTGCAATAAGCGGTGAAAAATGCAATAAAATAATTAAATAAATAAAAAACCTGACTGCATAAAATATAAAAACTGTAAAAGGACAAAAACAATGGGTTGAATTTTTTGAACAAAGAAAACACGAGTTGATATTTCTATGCCCTCGATAGAATAATAATAAATTAATATGCATTTCATATTCCATCGATAGTTAATTTATCTATTATTGTGCACATAACTAGAAACATGGCGGACTTTCATAAAAAGTATCAACCCTAGTCAATAATATATAAATTAATTAAACAAATAAAAAAACCCGACTGCTTAAAGTATAAAAAAAACTGAAAAGAAATAAAACAAGCTCAGTCCAGAATTGTAGAAAGCAATAAGAAAACAGTCGGGACCTTAGATATTGGATAGAATGATTTTCTTCTACAATATTTAATAGGTCCCGACTGTTTGTCTGATAGATGGGTAATTTCGGATTTATTTGTTACGTTTATTACAAAGTACGATAATTTATACGTCCAACCGAGGTTAAGCAAATATTAAAAAAAAATCTACGGAACGCTCGGCTCGGACTCGCACTTAGCCGATTATTTAATTTAGTCTATTTTATAACTTCACTTCACAAACCTGCTTGCACCTATAGTCATCCGCCTCGCGTATTTTGTACCTATAGACAACTAATGAATAACGTTTTTCTAAGTATAGTTTTTTTAACATAGTCATAATATACCATTTTAAAATCCTCACAAAAAGCTCTTGAATTTGATACCCATATTGCAATATTAGAAAAAGGAAATTTTTTTTCACTTCGAGTCTATAGCGTCTCACAGTCGTCTTGTTATTTTTTTTTAGTTTCACTTCTCTAAGAACACTTGGGTAATTGAGACAAATCTAACGATATCCTAATTACGTAAATCCGTTCAGTGGTTTGAAAGATATGAGGTAATAAAGAATATTACATACATACATACATACATATATACATACATACATACATACATACATACATACATACATACAAGATACGCGCGAAAAACATAACCCTTCTTGCAGTCGGGTAAAAATTTATCAATAATAGGCATCTTTTTTATATTTAACCAATCGTTTATAGACTATTTTTCAAAACTATAACTTAAAAATGCTTTAAACCGCTTTTACCCTTTTGGGGTTGAGTTGTAAAGTTTTTTAATCAAATTACATTTCCTATTTTTTTCATGATTTAGGCATATTTTTAATAACAGTAACTCTATAAATACAGGAATTTACATACAAACTTTAAACCCTTAAATCACTCTTTTTTTGGGGAGAAAGAGTAGCCTATGTTGTGTTCCAAGGTCCCAATTATCAAAATACCAAATTCATCTTGATCGGTTCAGCTGTTTAGCCGTGAAAAGGTAACAGACGGACATAGAGACTTATTTTCGCATTTATAATATTGCTTCCAATTGTTATAAAATTATAAGTCAGACCCTTAATAAGAAAACAGGAGATTATCCTTAATCCTGATAAGCTGCACAAGAATCTAAACGAACATTTCGGAAATTAAGAAAAATATTAATTTCTACTCATTACTGAAACTTCACAGAAGTCAATATAAATACAGCAGCAGTGACCAAGAAGGTAGCAAGTCATATACATTAACAAACAGGTACTTTACAAATTAAGTGTTTACTATGATTTAAACACAAGACCACGCCCATCTAGTTAAGGCCGAAAGCAAAAGGCCATCTATTTGGAATCTGGTCTTTTATAGGTATATCTCTATCTTTAATTAAGTATCTTATATTATTATAAATTGTAATTATTTTTTTTCATTATTACATATCTTCAGATTATAATTATTATGACTACTCAGTGATTCTGTTTTTGCTCATACGTCAATATAAAAAAGATAATCTGGACTAGTTGGGTTTTCTTGTAAGTTATGAGATTAAAGTTTTTCTTGATTTCTTAATTCTCTACGTGTGTGAAGTCTGCCAATCTGCATTGGGCCAGCGTGGTGGACTATTAACCTAACCCCTCTCATTGAGAGGAGACTCGAGCTCAGCAGTGAGCCGTATATGGGTTGATAACGACGATACAGCATACTGTCTCATATTATTTTGTAGGTATAAACCTACTAGCGTATTGCGTAAAACATAATTAATTAACACCTGAATCAACTCGCTTCTAAGGTTGTTAAAGTTCCCCAATGTAATGCTATATGTGCAAAATAATTGTATTATATTACGTTTAGCACTAACATATTATAATTTGGATTTATTTTACCTATAGAAATTCAAATATTACACACTCACTCATGCATTTTACATTAATTTTGTACAAATTTATATTGCATTATTTTTTACCCGACTACAAGAAGGGTGTTTTTGTTTGGTTGTTTGTGTTTTTCACGCGTATCTTGTATGTATGTATGTAATATTCTTTATTACCTCATATCTTCCAAACCACTGAACGGATTTACATAATTAGGATATCGTTAGATTTGTCTCAATAACCCAAGTGTTCTTAGATAGGTGAAACTAAAAAAAAATAAGACGACTGTGAGACGCTATAGACTAGAGGTGAAATTTTTTTTTTCAATATTGCAATATGGGTATCAAATTCAAGAGTTTTTTGTGAGGATTCTAAAATGGTATACTATGGCCATGTTTAAGAAAAACTACAATTAGAAAAACGTTTTTTATTAATTGTCTATACAAAATACGCGAGGCGGATGACTATAGGTGCGAGCAGGTTTGTGAAGTGAAGTTACAAAATAGACTAAATTAAACTATATTGATTATAAAAATCGGCTAAGTGCGAGTCAGATTCTCCCACCGAGCATTCCATAGATTTTTTTGAATATTTGCTTAACCTCGGTTGGACGTATAAATTATCGTACTTTGTAATAAACGTAATAAATAAATTCTAAATTAACCATTTTCGAAATTAAATGTGTGAAATAAATAAATTAATTAAACAAATAAAAAAACTCGACGGCACAAAATATAAAAAAACTGAAAAGAAAGAAAACAAACTCAGTCCAGAAGTATAGAAAGCAATTAGAAAACAGTCGGAACCTTAAATATTGGATAGAATGATTTTCTTTTACATTATTTAATAGGTCCCGACTGTTTTCAAATTGCTTTCTACACTTCTGGACTGAGCTTGTTATTTTTTCTTTTAAGATTTTTTTATACTTTGTGCAGTCGGGTTTTTTTATTTGTTTAATTAATTTATTTATTTAAAGTGTTATATTTAGCTGTGATTGAACAATGAATTTGCCCTTTGCTTTATTTGCTTTCGATTGAATCAGGTCCGGGGCATTCACCGCGAACTTTTCAGTTACTTATGTGCACCTTATGAATAACTGTGAGGAAACCTGCATACCAGAGAATTTTTTTAACTTAACTCTACGTGTGTGAAGTCTGCCAATCACAACAGGCAAGCGTTGTGATTAATTGGTCTAACCCCTTTTCTGAGTGAAGACTCGTGTTCATCAGTGAGCCGAACATGGGTTGCTAATGATGATGAATCGTCATTCATATATGTAAATTTTTTGTAATCTGTGTGGCCTTGTCTACGTTAATTAATTTTATTATTTTTTCTACAATTTCGCTTTTGATTACAAAAACATACATTACATTATATATATAATTAAACTTCCTCTCTGTGCGCTATTTGCTTGCGGACCTCACCTCGCGCGCGTCCCCTCGTGTGCCGGTGTAGCTCGCCCTGCGCGTGCTCCGCCGCGGCATGCTGCTGCCGTGCCTGCTCGTGTCGCTGCTGCTGCTGGCGCTGGCCCTGGCGCGCAGGAGGTCCCACAAGTTTAGAGATCTGCACAAACAGATCCCAGTGGACTACCCCTACCTTCCATTTGTTGGACATGGCTACAAATTTATTGGGAACAATGAAGGTTAGCATGGTGGTGTGTGAATGAAGGTGTTCACTGACATTTAAGTCCAAAATGTGATTTTCTGATCCACGGAATTTTGAATTTTACAATTTTGAATGTTGCACGTTGTCGCAGATCGGATGCGGATAATGGATGAGCTGGGGCGGCAGGCGCAGCGCAGCGTGCACGGCGCCGTGAGTTGCTGGGTCGCGAACTTCATGTGTGTCTGTGAGTATATCGTCTGTGGTCAGACCGCAGATCGCACGCTGCCACTGGACGCGCCGGAACGGCGAGTGCAGCGCGGACAGCGGATAAATAAGACTGTAAAAGGTTCTCATCGTGCTGGAAGTGGCGGCGCTCGACCAATAGGACACGCTGACTTGCCTTCGACCAATAAGAAACGATCACGAGTCTGTTGTTCGATAGCATCGCGTCTAAATGGCGCGTAGCCGGTACCGTTGACAGAGTGGGGGCACTCTGCACCCATTCTAGTTTGAAAGTTAACAGTTTATAATCGCGATTTTGAAAATGAATAGTCATGTTCCATTTGTTAAGCATAGTGAAATTCTGATAGTTATGTAGAAGTTCAGTGAGTGAGTTATCCGTTTAGTCCGGCCATTCCATTGTTAGTTACGTGGCTGGGATGCAACACGAGCGACGGAGGGGAGCGTTAACTAGTTTTAAAAGGATCCTTCAACCCTACTACTAGCAGTCGCCAGTCCGTGATTCCGGTCGTAGTTGACTACCTGTAATATGATAGTTAATCCTGGTTTCCATTTGATAGTAGTGGCGCTGTCCTTGACCTAGTGTAAATGGCAGAGCCGATGGCCGACATCAGGTCAGCGGTTCTGTCCGTAATTTTTATCAATGAGGATACGGTTTCTCCCGTATACATAAACGTATGCTTTGCAGTCGTGGCGGAGGGCGCGGCGGCGGGTGTCGTGCTGCGCGCCAGCTGCGACAAGTGGATCGTCTCGGACTTCTCGCGCCACCTCGCCGGCGACGGCTCCGTGTTCGGCCGCGGTGAGCTGCTGTCATACACAATGTTGCAGTCGTGGCGGAGGGCGCGGCGGCGGGTGTCGTGCTGCGCGCCAGCTGCGACAAGTGGATCGTCTCGGACTTCTCGCGCCACCTCGCCGGCGACGGCTCCGTGTTCGGCCGCGGTGAGCTGCTGTCATACACAATGTTGCAGTCGTGGCGGAGGGCGCGGCGGCGGGTGTCGTGCTGCACGCCAGCTGCGACAAGTGGATCGTCTCGGACTTCTCGCGCCACCTCGCCGGCGACGGCTCCGTGTTCGGCCGCGGTGAGCTGCTGTCATACACAATGTTGCAGTCGTGGCGGAGGGCGCGGCGGCGGGTGTCGTGCTGCACGCCAGCTGCGACAAGTGGATCGTCTGGGACTTCTCGCGCCACCTCGCCGGCGACGGCTCCGTGTTCGGCCGCTGTTTTATTTACTAGAGTATTCCATTTGAATCTCCGACGAAATAATATTGGCCAAGAGGGAAAATAAGCTGACTGATTATTTTAGAATTTAAACTATCGTGTATAATCGACACGTTAGTATCAGGGTTTTATTAATTAAACATTTACCCATAATAACATCACTTCACAGTATATTTAGCCACTCATCACTACATAAAACTGACTTAATTATAATTATTTCGGATACACTAAACAACACTTCCACAGCCTAACTTCTTTAGTCTAAACTACAGAAAATACTTTAACTTGAACACTTGTAACAAGACGACAGTCGAGACTCTGCTAACTCAATTATCAGAGGTCCCGACCACCTCCGTTGCAATCTCCCACCATCAATCCTTTTACAAACATTCACTGTTGGCGGGAGCCAATCATGAGTTCAACTTTTGGGGGAAGCCAATAGCGATGTTGCACGATGTCAGGCGAACTAGACAGTGCTGCCAACTTAAGTATTTTTAGTCTATGTTATTGTTATTTACATACATTTACATATTTCACATTTTATAATTAACCTAATAAACTATTTATTAAAATGCGGCGGCGTCGTTGCTTCGCGACGACAACATTCGGCCATCCTGGTGACGCATCCGTCCCTGGATCGCGTCTGCAGCCGCTGAGAACATAACAACCTATTAGAATGTCATATTCACAAATTCTTTTGATGATCGCATAAATTTCTGAAAACTATTTATGCGAGATTCAAATCTTAAGTTATTATTCTAAATGTATACATTTGAATTCAAAATAATAATTTTCATATTTACTCTATCCAAACACAAGATATTACAATGCCCAGACATTTACACTGACAACTTGAGCGTGTAAAACCACTATTTAAGGCCTCATTTTAATCGAAAAAGACTCATTTTAGTCTAAAAAAGATGGCAGTAGGGTTACTTAAGTATACGTATTTACGTATATTTCACACTTTATAATTAATTAAATAATCAAAACCATGTAAATTGATATGAGGCGGCGTCGTTGCAACGCGGCGACAACGCTCGGCCGTCCTGGTGACGCATCCGTCCCTGGATCGCGTCCGTGTCTCGTGCAGTTGCTGAGAACATGACATATTAGAGTGTCTCATTCACGAATTCTTCGATGATTGCATAATTTCTGAGAGTGGCCCCCAATCTACTATTCCATCAACGGCCAGCAACCGGAGGTCCACTCCACCAAAAATTTTCAAACAAGAATCTATTATTGTATACCTGAATCACTGTAGTGAAATTCGTAGTAAAAAAAAAACAAACACTAGAACATGTCCTGTGACTATACAGCCATGGTGTGTGATCAATTGGTTTAAGTACCTCAAACGAATTCTAAGTAACATCTAAACATCTTACGTTACTACGAATTTATACATTCGAATTCAGGATAACAATTTTCATATTTACTCTGCTCGAACACAAGATTTTACAATGCACAAACGTTGACAACTTGTGCGTGTATAAACCACTTCTCAAGGTCGTGTATGACTCATTTTAATCGAATGAGTGTGTATGGACCTGTTATCTGAGCGTGTATAAACCACTATTCAAGACCGTGTATGACTCATTTGTATCGAATGAGTGTGTATGGACTTGTTATCTGGGTTGTGTATGGCTCATGTCACCATTGTATGTAAGGTCGTGTACGACTCATTTTAATCGAATGAGTGGGTATGGACCTGTTTAAGTGAAATTCAAATCTTAAGTTATTATTCTGAATGTATAGATTCGAATTCAGAATAACAATTTTACATTAACTTTGCCCGAATTTACAAAACATTGCCTCCATCCAGCAGCAAACTCATACGGCTACTTCAATCCGGTAACCAAAATTCGCTTAAACTGTATCTACGCCGTAAAATTAAAATTAAAATATTACTTTACCAAATGCAAAGTTTTTGTATTGTCTAATTCAAACCAAATAACCACAAAGTCTCATTAAACAATCCAATACAATAAACAAAACTTGTTAAGCCGTTCATAAATTATGCACTGAGACCCACTACCACATTAAGCCCATCGGTCACGCAAAATTAGGCTACTCGAGACCCAAGCAACACCCAGTTGCCAAAGTATAATATGACTGAATTAAACGAAATGTAAGAGACACAATCTAACTTTGTAAAATGCCGTACGCCACGCAAACACAATATCTATCGTGAATTTATCGGTAACGAACAACGATCTAACAAAGTATTGCTATTACTCGACTCGCAAACGACGAATTACTGTCAAAAACATTTGCACACGTGAACTCTTCTACACGCTCATCCTTTCTTCTATACTAAGACGATTAAGATCATCTTTTTATGATTATATTTCAACATTAACCGAATTAAAATTTCAACAGTATTAACACGCGTTCGCGGCATACAAGTTATAAAACACCGTAGATATTCAAGGTGTTTCATCACAGACACTATTGCCGATTCAACTCAAAGACGCTACTGTATTTAAGATCAACGTAACTACTACAAGAAAAAAAACCGGTAAGCATTAACTGAAGGTTGCAATTAAAATTATTTTAATCATGAACTTTATAAATTATAAACTAAGTTGCAATTCAATTAACGCAAAATCTATAAAGCATCTATAAAGTATATCATTTCACGTCTTGTATTAAAACGCAAAATTTTATCGAAAACACCGTGAAACACAATTTCTAAACAATTTTCGTCAATATCGTCAATACTAAAGGTCAATACTTAAAATATTTGGAATCACGATTCACACACTTTTAATATTCGAATTTAACTATACCGTAATGTAAAACTCATAGGTGTACTTTACTCAATTAATTTGTTACCCTCTTTTTATAAAAAATTCTCTCTCATGCTAGATTTAACAAAGAAAATGAAAAACGATTGGCCTGATTTAGGGTAGTTTAAAACTACGTCGTTATCTTTGTTTACTATGTGGGCACAAGTTCTTTATCGCACTTCTGATATAATCGACACGTTAGTATCAGGGTTTTATTAATTAAACATTTACCCATAATAACATCACTTCACAGTATATTTAGCCACTCATCACTACATAAAACTGACTTAATTATAATTATTTCGGATACACTAAACAACACTTCCACAGCCTAACTTCTTTAGTCTAAACTACAGAAAATACTTTAACTTGAACACTTGTAACAAGACGACAGTCGAGACTCTGCTAACTCAATTATCAGAGGTCCCGACCACCTCCGTTGCAATCTCCCACCATCAATCCTTTTACAAACATTCACTGTTGGCGGGAGCCAATCATGAGTTCAACTTTTGGGGGAAGCCAATAGCGATGTTGCACGATGTCAGGCGAACTAGACAGTGCTGCCAACTTAAGTATTTTTAGTCTATGTTATTGTTATTTACATACATTTACATATTTCACATTTTATAATTAACCTAATAAACTATTTATTAAAATGCGGCGGCGTCGTTGCTTCGCGACGACAACACGTGAGTGTTGTTCATATTAATTGATTATGAAACCCGACCTAATATCACGTAAGTTTTAGCCGTGTTTCATAATCAATTAATCTGACTGATTATTTTAATACTGGTCCACCTTTGTAAATGCGTACTTACCCTTTATATTACCTAATTTACGCTTTGTGCGTACTTCACTGATTGACTTTGACTGTCAGATGTCATTGAAAATGTGCACTGTTTGAATTTGAATGTCAATATCATTCAAAAGTTTGACAGTAAATTCATTCTCTGTATATTCTAATTATCTTTGTCAAATAGTGTTCCAAAAGATTTTGACAAAACGTGTCTAATTAATATCAACTCCTATAGAAACTATCAGTTTGACACATATAATGTGGTTCCAATCAAGTAGAGCAAATGCAAAGTGTATTTGCTTCACTTGATGACACTGACACTTAACAAGTAATTACTACCAAACAACATGGATTTCACAAACACAGATCAATACAATGTAATGTAGTTTCTTACGTTGACAATTTATCGTACCAAGTTGACTTACTTGTAAGTAAATAAGTATTTATGTCGATTTTTCCAAGGCTTTTGATCTAGTAGATCACAGTCCCCTACTTGTGAAGATCAAACAAAATGGATTCACTTTAAATATGGTTAATTGGTTAAGCTCTCATTTAAATCACAGACCAATGACGGTGGTAGTTGCAGGTTTTGAGTCATCTTTTTCTTACAATCTGGAATTCCTCAAGGTTCGCTCCTAGGACCTATACATTTCAATATTTTTATTAATGATATTGTTTATTGCTGTTCTAACTCTGAAGTGTTTATGCGGATTATTTAAAAACACTTAGAACAATTAATTTGGAAAGTGATTCAATTCTTCTGCAGAAAGACTTGGATGGGTTGACTAAATGGTGCCATAATAACAATAAATAATTTAGCTAATTTAGATTTTTTGGATAATAATAATTGGCCTCATGAAATCTTTTTATATGTTCTAATTTATAGCCAATTTTCAGCTTTGTTGCGTTTGAATTTGCACGTTTAAACAAAAAAAAATTGCTTGAAAATTATTAAAACGATACGCATTTCCCCAACAACGTAACTAATTCAAAACTGCAACACGGTTACATGATATTAATACAATATAATATATCTACAGAAGAGATATGGCGCGGACGACGAAAAGTTCTCTGTCAAATATTCGGCTCCAAGTATGTCGGGCAGTCGCTGCGCGTGCTGGAGAGACGCAGCACAGCATTGCTGCGCAGCTTGGCCGGAGCCGGCGCGGGCAACGTGTCCGTGTGGCCGCACTTCAGCGCCTACACCATGCGCTCCGCCCTGGGTACGAACGTCGACCAGTAACAGCTAGAGCGTTTCATTGCTTGCCAGCAGATATTATTGGGATCCAATAGAAATCTGTTGGCTACTAGATTTACAAAATGTTCACATCTGACAGCAGCAGACAGAGACAACATCTCCTCCTGGTCAAGGTAACACGCGTAATGGGTTTTCTGTCATATCTGGGTCTGGGTCATCTGTCGCAGGGACTCGTCAGCTTTTTGCGATAGTAGCAAAATGGATTAGTAATTTAAAACTTGTATATATTTGTCGATCGCGCTACGAAATGTGTACCTACACTAATTTGTTCTAGAAATGATATTCGGTGAGAACTTGAAGGCCGAGCGCGACGCGAGCGAGCAGCTGTTGCAGGCGTTCGGCGAGTACGCGCACAACCTGGGCGCGCGCGTGTGCCAGGTGTGGCTGTACAGCGACGCTGTGTACCGCCGCCTGCCCGTGCACGCGCGACAGCGGCGCTGCAAGAGCGTCGTGTGGCGCCGCTTGGACAACGTGAGTACGCGCACAGCCTGGGCGCGCGCGTTGCCAGGTGTGGCTGTACAGCGACGCTGTGTACCGCCGCCTGCCCGTGCACGCGCGACATCGGCGCTGCAAGGGCGTCGTGTGGCGCCGCTTGGACAACGTGAGTACGCGCACAGCCTGGGCGCGCGCGTTGCCAGGGGTGGCTGTACAGCAACGCGTGAGACGTGAGCCGCCCTCACTCGCGCTCCGACACCTGGCCGCGATTATATTCAAAGATAACTTGCAGAACTCTAGAACTCATTTTGTCTTATAATGGCCTTGTGCTACTTGCGCATTAGACTTATGAAGTTATCTTCCTATCTAATTAAATTTATTTTTTACAATTTAAAGTAATTTACGAACCCACTCACGCCCTGCTCGTAGAACAGTCATTGCTTGTAAATAAAAGCTAAATAGATGACTGTGACTCTTTGCTTACAGCTAATCGCTCTCACGAAGCAGTCGATGGCCAAAAAACGGCTGGAGCAGCAGCAGGGAGCCAGTCGGGCGACTGACGGTGAGTCTGGTCAAGTTTCAATGAGACTAAAAAGTACCGTACTACCGTAACTTGGGCACATTGCATCCTTTTAAGATTGTTAAAAATATGATTTTACAGTTACAGAAACCCTGTTGTTTATTTACGAATAGTTTAGTTGAACTATAAATATTTCAGCAGATGAGCTTGACGCTGAGTATAAGCCTTTGATGGAGCTCATGATTGAACTGACTGGCGGAGACAACGGCTACACGGACGTCGAGTTGCGCGAAGAAGCCGTCGTGCTGGTGCTGGCGGCGTCCGACACCACCGCCACCGCGGCGTGCTTCGCCTCCGTGCTGCTCGCCAACCACCCGCGCGAGCAACACAGAGTTTATGAAGAGTTAGTACGACAGCCCTGCTGCCCACGTGTCACAGTACAGTGATGGTTCTCATGAACTTGCTCGTAACAGATGGATCGCCTCACGACCAAACCAAACTACAAGCCAGATGTCCTGTAATTAATGAAATTATTTCATTTCGAAGTTTACACTGTGACATAATGTCCTAGCAATATTTCGACATCTGTACGCATATGACTTTCACAATAATACGCGCCTGTGTTTTAGGATTCAGGAAATCTTGGGAGGCTCGGAGAGACCACTGACGGCGGAGGATCTCCCGAACCTCAAGTATTTGGACGCCGTGGTGAAGGAGACGCTGCGCTTGTACCCTTCCAAACCGTTCACTATGAGGAAGTGCACCCAAGATATACAGCTGCGTGAGTACTGTGGTGTATTGAAGACCATCGTGCCTGTTGTTGGTGGTGGTCTAATTTGGGGTGCACATATCTAGAAGCTTTTTTTTCATTTGATTACTCATTTAATTATTGCATATCATTTGATTATTGTAGCTTCGGGCTTAGTTCTACCGAAGGGCTGCGGCGTGGTGCTCCACTTCTGGGGCATGCACCGCGACCCGCGCTGCTGGGGCGCCGACGCCGACCAGTTCCGGCCGGAGCGCTTCCTGAGCGCCACGCCGGACCAGCTCGCCGCCTTCATGCCCTTCGGACACGGCCCGCGGTACTGTCTCGGTGAGCACCATACGTGCACTGTCATCATCAAAGACGGTGTCTTCCCGTCATCTCTTCGTATCGATGACTGTTCGTGTAGGCATTATGATATATCCAGGCACTGTTAGCTGTTAGCAAATTGACAAACCTACTTACTTTTGTTATCGTTCCGATGTGCACCAAGTTGTCTATGTCCTTTTTGATTCGTTGGAATTCCAAAGTATTGGAATATAGATCTAGCATCGGAAAGTACACTTTTGATCGATTCCCTATTACGAGTGTTAAAGACGACTGACGACATCAAACGAGTCGCAGGTAGTCCTCAGATCCCAGCAGGTCGGGACCACAGAGTTTGGAAGTCCCTTTTAATCAAGAAGTACTTTTTAATCAAGAGTTACGAGGCTTCGTTTTCATGAAGGTATCTTTACCAGACGTAATGTACTGCGCAGGCTCCCGTCTGGCGCTGTCGTCGCTGAAGCTGTCGCTGGCGCAGCTGGCGCGCCGCTTCCGCCTGGCGCCCGCCGCCGGCTACGGCTGCAGCGCCGCGGAGCCGCTGCGCGTCAGCTACGACATCACGCTGAAGCACGTGCACGACTTCAAGGTGCAGCTGCGCGCGCGGCCCTGACGCTCCGGCAGCGGGCTGGGCGGGCGGGCCTCTCCCCACTGAGAGACCCTGTGCTGCGAAAGACGCCCTCAAGAATATCTGTAAAACTTGTTATATACCGGATCTGACGTTATACTACGAGTAGTAGATAAGTAATTTAAGTGCGTATATTGTACAGGATGCTCGCGAGTATTTCCCATAAGTCTAGGGTTAAATTCATTGAGGAAAAGTAATTAAAAATATCCGAAATACGTGTGTTCTAAAATGAATATTTTTGTAGTAAAAAATTTATTTTATAGATATATCTATAAATTGTGGCCCTCAAATAAATAACTTATCCATGATAAATATCATGAAGTAGATTACTAGTGAAGTGCGGAGTGTAAATTGCAATATCTCGTCGATATCGACAGTCAGACCGCTACGATTACGTATTTTAAAATGCAAGAATAGATAAAGGCGTCTGGATACATTCATACAAAAATAGTTGGAATTGAATTACTTTGTATGAAAAAATAAATATATTTTTTTAGTTAAAAAAAATTGAGGTTATGAGAAATACTCCTGAGTAGCCTGCATAATAAAACATTTTATTGTATTTTTGTTTTCTAACTTTTTCAAATGAAAATAATTTTTCAAATTATTAAATTGTAAGTATGTAAATGATTTGATTTTGATTATTGATTACAATAATATATCTATAATTGTTTATGTAAGTTATGATGATAATTTTATTAATAAACATTGCAGGCCAAGTAAACGCGTGCACGATGTTATAAATAATAAATAAGTGCATGTAGCCAAGTCGGCTGATCTGCATAACTTGCCGACTGTGAGTGAGCGGAAGGGCGTGGCTTGCTCATAAAATTCACACGAAAAATAGACTTGTACCGCAGAATACATTGCTGTACAGTGCACAGTGAACCAGTATACAGGGTGTAGCGACGGAGCTTACCCGCACCCGGCACTGTGATTTGACTTCTGTAAAATTACTCGAGGTTTTCGAAAAAAAAGTAACAGTGATCACTTGTGATTAGGTAGACCTGACCTGTCAATTTATTGGAGTAAAATTTCAACATTAGTTTTTAAACTATTGTATTATAATGGTTTTTGAGATCCGAGAGCGTTTAATAAAGGCGACGTAAAAGTTTTTAAATCAGACTATCCGTTTTATTTTATTTTACTCATAGCAATAGAGCCTTTGAATAAAAGAAAACAATTATTACTTATTAATTAATAGTATTAATACCCTATTTAATAGATCTTATCATAACGTTCACTCTTGAAGTTAAGTTATACTTACTGTTTATGTCGTTTATGCAAAGAGTTTTTACAACAAATCGCGGCCAAATGTATGCGTACATCTCTGTACATACAAGTAGTAATAAGTATACTGTGCAAGTACTTCATTACGTCACAATCACATTCGAGCATCAATTTCCTTCCTCGAATTAATTCTAAGCGGCGCTGTATTAAAAATTTAAAAATAATAATTCCCTTAACACTTTTACCGATAAACGCTCCTCATGCACACTCGTAGCGTCACTAAACATTCATAAGGCGCTCATGTGACGTGCGGGCGCGGCGCTCATGTGATATGCATGCGCAGACCTGACGTGTGGTGTCAGGCCGCCTGAGCTGGGCGAAATGAAGTCTGTCTGTCTGACATCTTTCCACGGCTAAACGACTAGACCGATTTGAATGAAGTTTGGTATAGAGATAAAGTTTCTCGGAACATAGACTATCTTGGAAAAATCCCGGTTTCCGCGGGATATGTAAAACACAAGGTTTCACGCCGTCCGCTCGGTGGCGTTCGCTAGGTGGATTCTAAAGGAAAACTATCGCACCAGATCAGCTCACGGTACCTCTAATGTAATCAAACAGTTTTGTTGACAATAATTCTACTGAAGAAAAGTCTGAACTAACTACTTTTGTCTAGTAATGGATGTCCATCGGCTCTGTGGACTGCGGTGTACCTATCCTGTAGATATTACGCACATATTACATGAAATGAAAAAAATCAAAAGAGTTTTTTTAAGACGTGATTCTGAAACTACTACGATAATATTTATTAAATTTAAAGCCACTAAAACCGTGGGACATGGCTAGTATAATACTGAAACAGAGAGTCCGGGCGGCTCGGGTCCGGGCGGCCCGCGTCCGGCCCGCGTCCGGCCCGCGTCCGGCCCGCGTCCGTCCCGGGCGGCGGCGGTGGATCATTTTTGCACGCTTTTAAACGTTATTTAATGGTCTGAGAGAGACTTAACGCCCTCATTCAGTGTGTGGTTTTTATTGAACTGAAAAGAACTGGATATTTGATACTTTGAAATATCCAGCCTTTTAAAATAAATAACCTTATATATTAAATACAAGTGTAATTGAAATATTTTGTTCACAGGGAGTGTAATTGCTTACTATAATATTGTTCGGTATTATGGCATATGTTACTGTTTATTTTTAACCAGCTTCAAAAAATGTGTAGGTTTCTTAATTCAACCGTCTATATATATTTCGTATGTTCGCAGATAACTTCGTCGTTTACTAACCGATTATGATCACTTTTTTTAATATTTAGACAGAGGAATTAGAAAATGGAAATGCATCGCACTCAAATTCACGAACAAAATTGTCTGATGTTTTTTGAGGGGGACGAGGTAAACTCACACATCGAAAATATTTAACACCATTAAAAATATTCTAGGTCCATACACTACATACAACAATAAATTTGACTCGCAATACACACACGCGTAATTTTTACACAAACTAACAAACACATTGCTTAGACTATCCACAGATAAAATACATATAATATTCAATTACTGATCGATCTTTGGCTGTTTCGTCAAAAGAATCGATTCTTTTTATAAATTGTTTTTATTACAAATTTGATAAAATTAAGGTTTAAATACTTTCAAGTGACACGTTACTCCATCTTTTACTAAACTACAAGTTTTTGGCCATTTTTTATGTCATTTAACTACACAAACCGGCATTTTTAGAGAGCTCTTTACACTACGAAAACGATTACAACAATAACACATCAATTCTATAGCAACAGTTTTTATAAACGCGTTAGATCATGGATTTTTGATCTTTGCCAGAGGGGTAACGGTTAGAGGCAGGTCCTGTTATTTCAATGGTCTAAGTACTTGGAACATGTCGAAGTTCCCAAAAATGTCAGATATACACCTCTAATCAGATCGTGTGTAACCGATATTTGATATGAGATAAAGATTGTTGGCATTATGAGTAGAACTTACTATTGTGTAACTTGTTCAATGTAATGTTGTGGATGAAGTTTTTATCATCTAAACGACAGACGACGACAGACAACGTCGTTTAGATTTCGATAGAAAATCGTTTTGATTTTCCACGAAAAACGTCAGCGTTATTTTCCGTGAACAGCAATCGGAGAAGACAGGAAGTATCGTATTTCCTTTTGTTCTCAATTGTATCAAATATAGTTCGAGTAATGATGTTAGAGATACCAAAAGCGTATCCTTACCTTACCTTTATATCAATATAGGTACCTACTATACGTTTACATGTTTATGTCTCCTAGCTTAATATATATAGCTATCTAAATGCGTTAAGTTAGATAAAAATAAAAATTATGCGTGGTTTTGCATTACAATTAATGGGTAAACTCAATCATTTCTTATTTTTCTAACCTCAGGGTAAGAAATTATTTTCCAATTATGAACCCAACACGTATACCTTCTAATAAAAAACAATTATCAAAATCGGACCACTCAGTCTAAAGTATCGCGTGTTCGTACATAAACATATACGCGTCAAATTGAGAATCATCCTCCGTTTTTTCGCCTGTTGAAAATAAAAAGCTGATTGACGGGATTTTTGATGTAAATGTTACACACTCAATAGTTGCTACCCGCTACCCGCTCCGCTACCCGCTCCGCTACCCGCTCCGCTACCCGCTCCGCTACCCGCTCCGCTACCTGGGTCAACAGAGACGAGCGAGGGCTACATTTAGCACTAAAGCACTGGAGTGTGAAGAGCTTTCATCGGATGTGGGTCGAGCTCGAGGGCGATCATTCACGGACACTCGGCCGCCGCGCGCTCGGCGCAGCGGTGGGGCGCGGGTTTGATTCCCGGCTCAATTTAATTTAATTCATTGTACATGTACATAAACCGTTTTTATTGGGATTTGATCAGGTTTCTTCATTTAACTAAAAACCACAAAACGATATTGAGATATTTTTTTAATTGCGAGGGGCTTTATTGTTTCTAAGTTAACGTAACATTTGGTACGTGCCCTTACTTGTTTACCTACATTTGATTTCAATGAAACGATAGTTATTTGTGCCACTGTCATGTAATAAGAACGTAATAAGCATTGTAGCCCGAGTGACTTTTGTGCAAAAAACAAAGCCGAATTGTACAACAGACAGCACGAGTGCTACAATAGTTAATTACGTGTAGTGGTATACAATACTTTTTCTACAATCATGATAAAATAAATAAAAGAATTAACAAAACTTAGTAAATCTTACTAATATTATAAACGCCAAAGTTTGTATGGATGTTTGTTACTCTATAACGCCGCTACTACTGAAGAGATTTAGCTGAAATTTGGAATGGAATTAGATTTTATTCTGGATTAACACATAGGCTACTTTTTATCCCGAAAAACTCCATGGATTACCGAGATTTGCGAAAACCTGATGATTTTGATGGTATGAATGTTTGTTACTCTTTCACGCCTCGGCGACTGAACCAAATCACCTTAAATTTGAATCAGAGATAGATTACAGTCTAGCTTAACACATAGACTACTTTTTATCCCGGCGAAATCCATAGTTCCCGAGGGATTTGTGGAAAAATAAATTCAACGCGGACGAAGTCGCGGGCGTGCGTTATTAATATATCATTGGCCTTGGGCGTGGCCTTCTAGATTTTGTCTCTTTTAAGAAGTCCTGAACTTTTGTGGACAATGTCATGCTGTTGTTACTAGTGCTGCATTTACGTGATTGTATGTAACTTCAGTTGGTTACTGGTAGTGAAATAATCTTAATAGTTATCAAATGTTTTCAGATCATGATATTGCTGTCTGATATGCGTTAGGCGCTTTAAAAAAATACAAGTTTTAACAAATCATCAAGGTTAGCCCACAGCGATACAGTGTTCATACAATGCGGTGTGTCTGACTATTGCAGACTCTCATTTTATTAGTGAAGTGTTTCAGTACAACATTCGGCAAAATGGATCGCGTCAGCAGCAGCACTCACTGCCAGCCGACTGCGGACGCCGGCGGCGCCGCCCGTGCAGCTCCGGCCATCGAAAATCCATCCAGCAAGCGTTAGGAGTTAGTGTAGCGAGCGTTAGGAGTTAGTGTAGCGAGCGTTAGGAGTTAGTGTAGCGAGCGTTAGGAGTTAGCGTAGCGAGCGTTAGGTGTTAGTGTAGCGAGCGTTAGGAGTTAGCGTAGCGAGCGTTAGGAGTTAGTGTAGCGAGCGTTAGGAGTTAGCGTAGCGATCGTTAGGGTAGTCTGTAAACACTCTTAGCGTGTTTCTGACTCGCCTTCTTCATTCAACATTAATTTATTTTCGTTTCTTTCCGATTTTCCAGTCTCCTCATTTATATTAAGAATGAGGAAATAATTACCTAATAAAAGGGAATAAAGCGATGCGTCTGTGTATTTGTAGAGCCTCGCGGTTGGGAGTTAATTTTGGTCAAATTATTTATTTACGAGGTGCGGCGGCTTAAGGTAAGGATTTATCGGCCTCCAGCCCCGCCGCCACCCCCCGCCCCGCACCCCGCACCACACCTGCGCCCCTTGAATACATAAAAAGGCATGTTTATTGAACGAGCTTTCGCCATAGTTATGTACAAGTAACTCCATGAACATTTTGCAGATTTACCATCAATTCACACTCGCATCTATGTCTCACGTGACCCTCGCATCATGACGACGGTGGACACTTACAGGGAAGCAACATCGCATTTATCATTTAGATTTCCATTTCCTTGAGTGTTTCGTAGACGGGGCTTAAGAGGAAATGTTACCCATACAAACGTATTCGTCTGATTTCTGTAGTCTAATTCTCTCTGTACTCTAGATTGCGGCCATTGATGTAGAATTGGTCTGCACTGCCGCTCTATACTTTAATTAGTTAAGTAATTACATATTCTACTTCAATGGGACACGATAGGTCCAAAACTAACCCCCAGCTAACCTGAAACGTATCTCAGTAACCTGAAAGCCGCCGCCGATAGACAACAATATCACAGTTCGCTCTCCGAGCACTGAATCATAACAAAGGCCTTGTATCTCTTGAGCCGAAATGACTTGTGAGGCGAACGGCGTCCAATAATAGCTGGCTTTGTGCCGCTGACAAAGGGCTACTTTACATTAAATTGTATCCACTTCGCGCCGAGAATAGCGCCGAGCGCCCGGCGCGCCATTCTCTGACGGAGAGCGGACTCTGACGAACCTGCCTTCTTTCTCAACGTTTAATTTGTTAATGACAATAAAACGACATTCTGAAACAGTTCATTGTTTAGTCATACTTCAATAAACTTTATAAATATAAACATGAGAGTGATAAACAAACATCCAGTAGGTAGGAACTGTATTGTACTGTAGGATGGACTAATTGAGTCATGCATTAGCCGATTATTATAAGTTGTTCAGAGTTAGGCGTAGTTCCGCAAAGGCAGCGGCTGCTCAGCCTCACGACCGATTAGCGTTAGCATCGAATTGATTATCTTTTTCTTTCGCGACGCGTGTGTGCGTGTTGTTGGTTAGCCATTGTGTGCTGGCTTTTTGTAAGTGGGACGTGGATTCTACGAGTACTTCTTTGAGTTTCCTCTGAATTCTTCATTTCCATATCCATATTTCTATTTTTCATTTCCATATTTCCATATCTCAGAAGAATCATACACAAATACTGATCAGTCGGTCCAATAGTTCAGACTATGGTTCGGAATTAAGAAGTCCTGGTATCGAGTTCGTCGTCAGACATTGTTCTACGTATATAAAATGATAAGTGAATTATTCCACTAAATTCTCAATAGCAGTATAAAGTCACGAAGGGTATGGTGTAACACCCTGTGTCTTCAGTGCACGTAAATTCATTGACCCTGGTCATTCATTACGCAGTCACAGAACCCCCCCCTCTTCTATGAAAATGGCCTTCTTGTGGGCCAAGACAAATAGGCCGATGATGACGATGAAGACATCGGCACTTGAACTACATAGAGCACACAGATAACAGCATGGCTAATCAATATAATTGCGGCTCAGTGCTGCTCCGTGCACAGTAATTACATTCCGGACGCAATATCAGTAATTACACCCGTACCTGAGCATGTGCATTCTCTGCACCACATCTGTCAGCGAGGAGCGCAGGCCGACGCCCACTCGGAGTCGTGCCCGGACCGCGCGACACGGGAAGGACTTTTCCAATCGCAAGTCCGTAACATTGCATATTATAAAACTTTTCCATATTCCTGCAGTGGCCGATGTCTTTTGCCGATGATTTTTGTTTACGCTCTGCACACAGCTACGCTTTCGGAGAAACAAAAAAGTTTCCGCGAGGGAATAATCCGTGACTTTTCGATATTTGTCTTGAAAACTGCACTTTATTCGCCTGCTCGTCGGTCGATGCTTTTAACTTTATTATGAACTTTTGAAATGAAAAACGATATTTTCATTAAGTTCAGTGAATATGGAAAAGTTTGATAATATCATTAGTAGAAAATCCACCCACAATTAGTTGTAAACATGATACAAATCGTTTGTTTGTTTGTTGTGTACTTTATAGGTAACAACTTTGTGGTTAAATTGATTAATTACATTATCCATAGGTAGATCGTAAAGCAAACAAAGCACGTATCTACTTATCATTAAGTATGCAAGTAAGGATCGTTTATTAAAACCGTGGTTAGCAAGAAATGAAAACTTCAAAGTTTTCTTAGCAATTTCCTTAACAATATGAAAATGAAACGCCGCTGAATTATACTTAAATAGGTATTTCACAAAACACCGCCGAACGTTTGTATTGTTGGAGCGAGCGGGAGTTAGCGGGAGGGAGCGGAGGGACAGAACTCGCTCGCAATGAGATGTAAATTGGAGAAGAAGCGCCTCACTGAGATATTCAGATCGGAGGGAGAAAGTTGGCCGCGAAGTAGCGTGTTCGGGGTTTGATATTCGGGCGCCCGCCGCCGGCACTCGCCTGCGACTTGTGCTGGAGGTATTCGTGATTGTATCTTACAGACGTGAAACACTTCAGGCGCTTGTATGAATAAGTGAGCTAACAACAAGTTATTAAAAGCGACTTTAACATGAATGACCAGGTGGAACTGGAGTGACGTAGTGCACTCAGTCGTGAGGTATCGTCGAGAAGACAAATTTATTTTAATAGGATCCCAATATAAGAGGACCTTCACCCAACTGTTTACTCGATAAAAAGTTTTTTATATCAAATTAAATCCTACTAATATTATAAACACAAAAGTTTGTATGGATGTTTGTTACTATTTAATGCCGCTACTATTGAAGCGAATTGGCTGAAAATCGGACTGGAAATTGATTTTTCTTTGGATTAACCATCCATGGATTCCCGAGATTTGCGAAAACCTGATGATTTTGATGGTACGAATATGAATGTTTCTTGCTCTTTCATGCCTCGGCTACTGAACCGAATCACCTGAAATTGAAGTTGATATAGATTATAGTCTGGATTAATACATAGGCTACTTTATATCCCGGAAAAATTAGTGGTTCCCAAAGGATTTGTGGAAAACTAAAATCCGAGCAGACGAAGTCGCGGGCTTCCGCTAATATGCCAACAAATATGTTGCCAATGGTTTGCCTAAAAACAAATCAGCCCATGATATGATTTAGATGATGATTTTGTCAATGACATCACAATAATTTTTTTTACGTTTCAGGTCCAAGTAATTTTAGTGAACTAAAATGCCTAGCTAAAATTGAAAATTTTTTAAGGCCTTCTATATTTTCCAATAAAAAATGCCGCAGAATTGATCAATTCGTTTAGAAGTCACATATGTACTCACAGACACACAAGCTGCCGTCAATCACACAACACCTCGATTTTCGAATAACGAAAAGTAATACGGTTGAAAAAGGACACCTACCTGTGTCACATTACACATGTGTAAAAGAAAACTCGAATAAAAGACAAGGCCTTTATTGCCTATTCTTATATCTTGCATAAGAAAATAAGATGGCTTAGATAAATGCTGGGGCAGGGTGTGTGCGGGTGGGGCGGGGGCGGGGGGCGGAGGGCACAGTTTCGGGGCAGCAGTCCTTGCCCCAGTGCGCGCGTGTCAAGGACGAGCTGCGGCCCCTTGTAACCGTGACTGGCTGCTTCTCTGCGCGACCGGGATTTATCATTTCAACGCGTAGTAGCGGGGCTACTGCCACCGAGACACTCTGACAGCTTGGGGAGGCAGATGGTGTTACGTTCATATGGAAATAAGGCCCTTTAAGTTATCGGTCATGATCATTTCAATAAATGTTTCTTTTGAAGCAAAAAATAGAAAAAAAAATTATAATATTACACAATTTAATGACTACTTTATGGATGTTTGTAGGCACAGGTTATATTATGATTATTATAGTCTATATCAGACTATAATCTATGAACAACAAGCGCATAACACAGCACACAAGTTCCGAACGTGCGTACGTACAAAACCGGAACCCATAAGTTCACTCGCGCTCACCCGAATGTCCATCTGTCACAGTCAATTTTGTATTTAAATATTTCCACAGATAAGAGATTTTCATAGGGAACTGCTAGTTTTATTATAAATCTCTGACCCCTCAAGAATGTATCTCAGCTCAAACACGACTAGGTAGATAGCTGCAGATGTACACACTGCCGAGCACATTCTATCCTACTATATATTGTAAATGCGAAAGTTTGTATGGATGTTTGGATGTATGTTTGGATGTATGTTTGGATGTATGTTTGTTTGGATATTCGTTACTCTTTCGGCGTTAAAGAGTGCTACTGAAGCGATTTGGTTGAAATTTAGAATGAAAATAGATTTTACTCTGGATTAACACAAAGGATAATTTGCGAAAACTGATGTTTTTGATGATATGAATGTTTGTTACTCATTCACGCCTCGACTTGAACCGAATTAGCTGAAATTTGGTATTGAGACATATTATAGCCTGGATTAGCACATAGGCTATTTTTATCCCGGAAAAATCCAGTTCCCGAGAGATATGTGAAAAACTAAATTCCACGCGGACGAAGTCGCGGGCGTTCGCTAGTTACAATATAAACGAACGAGATAACATCAGTCCCTCCGAAGTTTGTAACTCCTAATGTTACTCGTAGTTACTGAGCCAATCATTCTAAAGTAATTCAATTTAGTTGTAGATGTAAATCCGCTTGCGATCTGTTTCGTGTGAGTCGGATTACATACTGCTACTGCGGTACAAATATACTTATCGTTATCAATGTGTCTAGGAGCCGCCCTTTTTATTATCGAACACTTGATACAAATACCATACAAATTATAAATGCGAAAGTAAGTCTGTCAGTCTGTTACCTTGTCACAGCTAATCTCTCAACCGTTTTAGTTTACTCTAAACACAGTAGTAATGTGATGGTTCCTTAGAGTAGAATTAAGATAGTCCCTATCCCGGTAATTCTACGAGTCTTATAGGGTTTGTCACAACAATGTCAGGCGATCGGACTCGGACGCCACGCTAGTATTGCGTAATTAATTATTAATTAGTCCAGCGTTCGGCGTACGCAGGCACTGCACAAGCTACACCGCAGCGCGCACCAGGGCCTGTAGCCACGTAACACGTCGATTCTCTTTCTACAAACGCTAACTCTTCGAAAACTAACAAAAAATTATGGGAATGACAGATCGATCGACAACATGATCACGTGACCTGTCTAATGTCATAAGCGAATGTCATTCCCATACATTTTGTTAGTTTTCGAAGAGTTTGCATTTGTAGAAAGAGAACCGACGTGCCGCTTGCAAGCACATGCATGCACTTGTCCGCATGCAGCAGTCGCAGAGCACGCGACGACTACACACTGCGACTACATCGCGGCAGAGCTGCGTTGAGTGCTTTGCTGTAGACGGTTTATTTGACGGCACGTCTCCAGTGTTCCAGTGTTAGCCTGTGTGGCTGTGTGGCCGGTCACGAAGTCTTAGGTTTGAGTCTTGACTCGGACTGTAAAACGTTAAGGTCTTATTTCTTACAAGAATTTCTCGAAGGCTTTTATTGCCTGGAAATGGGAAGAGCCAATGATATTTTATACTAGAGATGGGGCACTAGCGCATCAAAACTGAGGTGGACAAATGTAGAGAATTGACTTAATTTCATTTAGTCGCTTATTAAACAACAAACATTATTTAAACAAATAATACCTAAACATCGTCTACAATGTAGAGTTGTGTGTCTAGGAAGTGTAAAAATTATATTTATAGATAAATACACAATGAAATTAAAGACAAAGATGTGCATGTGTGCGCTCAGTGGTGTAGCTAAATTCGGATCACTTTTTGCGGTGATTTTATAGAGACGTAACCTATCTATAGTATAAAATTATCATTGGGTCGATCAACCAAATCGGTAACATAATAAGACAGTGATCATTACATGATCAAACATAAAAAAAGCCATTATAACCCCGAGTATGTTCACCCGCATTGGTCTAAGCTATATATCTTCGTTGCTTATAAAAAGGGAGGCCTAGCAATTTAATGGGCTGTTAAAATAGGCTGACAATGATGAAGTTCGTGAATTACATAATGGAGCTCTCTTTATCAATAAGAAATATTGTAAAAGCTAAAAATAGTAACTGAATTGGTCACCAGACAGTTCGTCGCAGCCTGAAATATCACCGTTAAAAATACTATAGCGACGCGAATTTAACGCGACCGCAGGTCTTGCAGCGCTGACCGCGCTTTAGGCGCTGGAGGCACAAAGCGCTGCAGCGCTGTATTCAGCGGCCGGTATTGGTTGAGGAGGCGCCGCTCCAACGTTTACACTAACTCGAAATGCCGTTTCATTTCCAGCGAGCCACTAACCAAACAACACAGCGCGACTCGCTCAAACACTCAATAAATAAGTCTTGGGAAAAAGCTATGGACTCAGTGGGTAGTATCCGTAAGTTCAAACCCTTTGAATGTAAATCTCGACCTATAATTAGGAACTTGCGGACGCAATCCAGCTTCGCTTCGATTCATACCCTACCTCTGTCCTATTCTAATCCCACTCTCTTCTTTTTCCCTTCCCTACCTTACCCTAGCTCTACCCTACTCCACCTCTATTCTACCCCTACCCTACGCCTACTCTACCCTACATTACCCCTATCAAACCACCGTACTCCACCCCTGCCCTACCCTACCCCTATCCAGTCCACTACCCTACCCCCTATCATACGCCTAACTTACAATTGAAAATACAATATAGCCTTTAGCACTCAGGGATAGTGTAACTTAATCAGTGAAAGAATTGTTCAAATTGGTTCAGTAGTTTCGGAGCCCATTAGGTAGGGAATGTCATTAGGTATCTACTAGTTTATCTATTCACAATAAAAAAAATAGAAATAAGTTTATTTGTTACATATTAACAACTTAACCACTGATCTTAGTTTTGTTTCCTATGTACAAAACTAAGATCAGTGGTTAAGTGGTTAACTTTTAACGACAAGTTTTAATCTGACATACATTTTTCTTTTTGAAAGTCGGAAACCGGTATAAAATTATATCATTGGTTGAAACATTATATCGATGAGCGACGATTCTTGCAATATAAATAATGTAAATATTCCTGATAGTGTATACCTACTTACTTCGTCCTGGTAACATACACGTCGCGTGTTCCACTAATGGGCAAACTTCCCGCCCTTTCAGCGCAAACACAGAGAGGACTATTCAGAGCGTATAGATAAATACTGAGATCGAGTGTTTCTTCACACCTTCTTTCTGGCGTTTCTCAAGAAAATACTGTCTTCGCATCTCCGCAGAGCTGAGGCTCTTTAGAACTCCATGAGGGACTAAGTGTTTTGTGTTTTATATGAGTTTTAGTTTGATATTTCATTGCTCTGCCTAATTTAGAGACTTCAGTGGACGATTAGCCTGCAGGCTAATTTACATTTGACGTAGTTGACATAATAATTATACGAAATTGTAATAAATATCATCCGGTACCGACTGAAAACCCTTCGTAGATATCATGCAGTAGGTATCATACGGATAACGGATGGTATTTCTTAAATTATTTGATGTTTATTTTAGTAGGTTTTATTAAAGACCAAATTAGTGATATGATAGGCCAGCGGGACGGCTACTTATCATAATCGAAATCGGAAACCTCACCATATGGCAATACAGCAGGCGCGGGCTTCTTTCCATTCCTATAAGAGGTGGTATGGCTGAGGCAGGATGGGCAATGTAGGCCAATAAAATAAATATAGTGACATGTTTTTTTACCTAAGTTCCCACCCGCGGCCGCCGAGACTAGATCTCTCTCGTCTGTCGACTCTCGATTATCTCCGGCGCACGTGGCTGTAAGTGACAGCCGTTATCCAATATTTCACGAAAAGTTGCCGGCGGCGCGGCGAGGCGCGAGGCGGGAAATAAATTATTAGAATTCTTTCTGCGTCTTACCTTTTACTCGCACTTGAGATGTTTTTGTACTCTTTGTGTATTCCCGCGTCGTGTCAGTGGGTCTTCTGACACTTTCCTGATGTTGCTGTTGAATTAAGTTTAGTTTACTATGGAAGTGTACACAATACAAAGTTTGTGAAATAGGTATTCTGAAATTCACAGCTCGGCCGTCGGGAAGTGTTACCAGTGGATGTGAGTGCTCGTACCAGTGGAAGTGTAGCATCGTCATCATTGGGTCTGACAGAGATCGTTACATGTTACACATCACCACACAAACTCCACTAGTTCACTGCCACACTAAGTCCTATATATAAGTAGAGTGGTCTCTATCCTGTATGGCATCATTGAAATATGCTGTTATTTATGAAAATTATTTTTAGTATTTATTTATTTATTTATTTTATTTATTTTTATTTGCTGAGAACACATACATTCTAATGTATTCAGCCATTTCTGGCATACAACAGTTTATATTACAAATACTATTAACAAAATATAAAAAAAATGAATTCAATAGCAGATGATTAATCAAAAAATAAAAATTAGAACAAGTAAGACATTACAATCTGTGCAGGTACGAGTACTTATGTCAAATAATAATAATATAATAATAATCTTTACAATGTCATAGGATAAACGTAATTAATAAATACAAACAAAAAAAAATTGAAATATTAAAAATGTCACAATACATAGTTTTTTATTTGCTTTTATAATTAAAAAAATCTCTAGTTGAATAAAATCCATAATTAATGAGCCACTTTCTAAGTGCGGGTTTAAATTTTTTATAGGGCAATAATTTCATGTAGTAGCATAAAACTAGCAATAATCAAAATATCCGTGTTGATGTAACTCGGCGAAGTATTCCGCCCAGCGAGCGGCGGGCGGCGGGCGGCGGGCGGCGGCCATTTACGTTCTATTTTGTGAAAACTCTCAAAGGCTCGCGACCTTTCCAAATGTAATCACATAAAGGGAACCCTTGCATATATCAGAGTGGGAAATACACCTGTCCGCCGCCGCCCGCAACACTATCGTATGAAAAATGACGTCGCCTCGGCTCTCTTCCTTTGAATTATAATAGCTATATTTTATTTATATTCGTGTACCGATGTAAAAAACATAACAAGAGTGAACTCGAGCTTCGCTACAAGGGCTCACAGTGCGTGAGATGCACAATGCCCTAAGTAATTAATACGAAAGAGAATATACTTACGTCATTCCAGGAAGAAATTATTGGTACCTAAGTGTTGACGATAAGTAACAAAGTGTACAAGTCTTTGGAACTGAAATTCTCAAGACATTACTTTGTAAACATAATTAAGCTTATTATGTTAGTATTTATTCATAAGTGGAATAATGTTTTACAAATTTGAATTCAGATTAGGTAACATAATTCATTATAAAATCCACTAAGCACAAGCTATACTATCTTACTAATATTATAAAGGCGAAAGTTTGTGTGTAAGTGTGTAAGTATGTTTGTTCCTCTTTTACGTTGCTGCTACAGAAGCGATTTGGCTGAAATTTGGAATGGAAATCGATTTTACTCTGGATTAACACATAGGCTACTTTTCGTCCCGGAAAATCCACGGTTCCCGCGGGATTTGTGAAAAACTAAATTCCACGCGGTCGAAGTCGCGGGCGTCCGCCAGTGCATACATAAAAGTATAGTAATTACATAGTTCCAATCACACACAATTTGATCATCAATTATTGAATTGTGTTTGAACTAATAGAAGTCATAAATCGTCCAAACGTCCCTCCCGGCGGTTATTGTAGCAGTAACAAGGTTTCGTGACGTCATAATTCAACCCTTAGTTCCACCGGGCGGCGCGCTCGCAGCCGATGGGGCGCAGATAGCCCGATGGCCCGCAGCGAGATAACCATCGGCCGCCGGACCTCGGGCCCTTTGCCAAGTCACAGATGAATCGATCGTTACGAAGGATGATGGTTTATGAACATTTTATTATCGAACGAAATGCACCGAACGTTATCGATGCCCTTTCGTTAGCGTCGGGTGAAGCAGATGGTTGAAGAAGCTGCTTAGAATCATGATCCATGTTTCTCTAACTTGACTGATTTAAACAAAAACATGATAGCTTCATTCTTGTAAAGATTTCGCTTCATCAGACCTAGCGAAGGCCATTTTGCTATGATTAAACACGCAGTTGAATCTGAGATATTTTTTGATAACAGTTTTCTTTCTGAATAATTTGCCGCAGTTTTATAATTATATATCAATCATAAACTTCTTGTATCTATTACCACCGACACCTCCCAGCGCTGTAAAAATGCTGTACATATTTGATTTTAAGTGTCCGAGACTGTTAGAAAGTGTTATATTCGAGCTACAGGTAACTTTAAGAGCAGTGTAACGCCTGGCCGTAAATTACGAATTTATACGAAGTGGTTCGGTGATGCTACGAGTAAGTACGCGAGATGTCATTCGGAGGTTCTCGCGATATGAACAAAGTTTATTTATTTATGCAATACGTCCCAACTTTTCGATTGAAAAAGTTTCGGCAGCCGAGGAAGTCGTCTGATTGCGCGCTCATGGGCTGTTGGAGAACGTTAAGGTGGCCACTGACCGGTGCTGTGTGCTGTCACTTGTAACGTATCGCAATTAGATTTCTATGACGATGGAGCAAGCACATGAACCCACGTGATGGTAAGTGAAAAACTATCGACCGTGAGGTGTGAACTGTACACCACATGTTCCTGCAATCACATCAGCCCTTCAGACCGAAACAGCAATGATGTTTACACTTCCTCGGACGAGTCACAGTTAGTCACTAAATCGTCATAACAGCTCACAGCAGACAGACAAACACTTTATACTTAACCTTGCATTAGACGACTGTGATAATTCTAAGTTGTAATCTTCGGAGACGGAGAGTGATCTGGCTCTGTAGTGGCTGCTACCCAATGATAGTTTTATACTATAGATAGGTTGCGTCCCTACAAAATCACCGCAAAAAGTGATCCGAATTTAGCGACTCCACTGAGCACAATTTTGTCTTTAATTCCATTATATATTTATCTATATATAGTTTTTACAACTTACAACTGAACATAAAACTTCACATTGTAGACGATATTTAGATATTATTTGTGAAAATAACGTTCGTTGTTTAATAAGCGAAGCGACTAAATGAAATTAAATAATTTTTCCACATTTCGCACCTTCGGTGCAACAAAGTCAAAAATAGCCAAAACTGCAAAATCGAGCTAAGTATGCCAAATCGTCTCTGAACCATGCCTATACGTGGGGCAACAAAAACATCCGCGAAAGTGTCTCAAAATTCTACTAGATGGCGCAGGTGCCTTTGTGGTTATTGGCGGTTTGACCATTCGTTTTGGGCCGACAACGTTTCATTGGACAGTAGTGCCCCCGCGCCCGCGAGTGTCTGACGTACGTTGGAGCTACAGCCACACAAAGGTAGTTATGACCATTTTTATTCTCACTTATTGGAACAACAAAAACATATCCATTCTTAAGACCTCAATTATTTTTTACAAATTACAAAAATTCTGGAGCTACAAAGGCATTAGTTATAAAAGCGTTTTTGTTGAGCCAACATTATTATATTTAACTACACAAATTGGAACTAGAAAGTCACTAACTAAAAAGTGTTTTTTTAGGTCCATTAATATTATTTTTTCAACTATTCTATTGGATCTACAAAGTCTTAAACTATAAAAATGTTGTAAAGGTCCAATATTAGTATTTAGAACGTGGTAATAAAAAGACTTGTGACTTTTTAATTCCATTTTTTGTATCTTAAGTACTAGCTGTTAAGTTTAAAAACAAAATTGAGACTTTGTTACTCCGTAATCATTTACTTATTAATTGTTTTTTGATCAAAGTTGCACCTAAATGTATATCTTACATCTAGGTGCACATTGTTTTTATTTAAATGCTACTTTGATGAAGATAACGATGATCAGTAATGCTATTCTCTGACAGACTGTACGACGAGCTCGTCGCCGAAACTAGCTTGTCCTCAATGGATTTTCAACCTTATTCTTCAAAAGATAAAGTCGAAAATCCAATAAAGACAAACTGTCTCGAGGCCGAGGACCAAAACAGTTGATTTTAAAAAAATTAGTTTCGGCTTTGCCGCGGCAATGTGTCTTTAGAGAATAGCACTACTGTATTTTATCTACGGTATCTTACATGCATGAATAAAGCCACTTTGACACACCCTGGAACGAGAAACTTAATTGGAAGTTGGTATAATTTGTAATTTCTTTAATAGAGAGGCTGTTCAGTTAATCTATTTAATTAACCTTTCATACTATCCTTTCTACTGTGTTGTTTCTCACTTCAGGCGCGCGCCTCTGCATTATAAAAAAAAACATTGTAAATATTTTTTTTATTTCAGAGAGCAATGGGTTCCCGAAGTAAAAAAATTATTTCTATGGTGGTTCAAGACAATAATTTAAGGGAAAACAATACATTAGTTGAAACCTGGTTAGCGAACTTTCATCCGGAAGACCAGGACAATGATCATAATTCCAATTTAGAATCTTCTCGTTTTTTAATCAATAATATCTCCAGTACTTGTGATACAAAAAATGAACTGTCAGTTACTAAACTTAATGACAGGAGCACAATATGTACTAATGACGTGGACACAGTTTTAATACCAGAAGTAAACGCTGATGCAATTTTACCAAATACTGTAATAGAGAATGTTACAACGAAAGATATTGATAATGTAGTCATTACTACAGATAGCGAAAGACTTAACCTTTCAGATGATGGAGAAATAGTTTCTTCCAATGTTGTTATCATAGATATAATGCCAGAAAACACTTCAACAAAAAATATGCTAAGGCAAGACACCATCTCAAATGCCATTGAAATTAACCCAGATAATAATGAAGATTTTTCCGTGAGTGATGGATCTGAATATGAACCACCGCAAAAAAAGCGACAAAAGAAAGTTTTCCAGCCAATCCGTAGACAATCCAGCTCTAGCAGTGATTCCTCTAGCTCTAACACCGACTCCTCCAGCTCAAGTAGCGGATCATCCAGCTCAAGTTCATCTAGCTTTGGCAATCTTTCCAAGCACTCCAAATCTACATCTCGTTCCAAACGTGTTTCTAATTTGTCAATTGTACATCATAATGCAGCCTCTGAAAATATTCAACCAAATACTGAACAAGCAAGTATTGTAACAAAGTCTAAAAAAAGGACCAAAAACCCAAGTCAATGGCAAAAAAACCAGAGAAAGTATTTAAAAAACACTGGTCAAGCATATACGTCATCTAGAGGTAAAGCCATGCCAGAAAAAAGTATTCGTCCACCTTGTACGAGTACCTGCCGATTTTCTTGTTCAAATAAGTTTTCCACAGACGATAGGAATGTAATATTTAATACATACTGGGGTCTTAATTCTTTTCAACGACAGCGTGACTTCCTTGCTTCTTGTGTAAAGCAAGTTGAACCTGAATTCCGTACTATCAAGATTCGAAAAGGTGGAGACATGAATAGAAAATGTAGAAAACCAAACACATCCTACTTTCTTGTAAATAAAGGTAGTGAAATAAGGGTTTGTAAAACGTTTCTATTGAATACATTGGCTATAAGTAATAAACCACTACGTACTGTAACTGAAAATAAATTTGCAAGCATAAGTGTAATTCCAACAGATAAACGCGGTAAGCACGGAAAACAGTCAAAGCTGGATGCTGAAATAATTCAATCTGTACGTGACCATATTAATTCGATCCCTAGGATGGAAAGCCACTACATCAGAGCCAATTCATCAAGAGAGTATATAGATGGAGGTTTGACTGTAGCTGAACTACACCGTAACTATAGTCAAAAACGTATTTCTGACAACAAGGAACCTGCAAATTACGACGCATACCATCGGATTTTCAATACCCAATTTAATATCAGCTTTTTTATTCCTCGTAAAGACCAATGTGACGTATGTGAGGCCTTTAAGAATGCTGTAGATAAAGAACCGTTGAGGTCCAGCTATAATCTACATCAAGAGGAAAAGAGTCTTAGTAGAATAGAAAAAAAACAAGATGTAGACGAGTGTAAAAAGCCTGATAGCAATAGCATTGTGGCTATATTCGATCTTCAAGCCGTATTGCCTTGTCCTATAGGTCAATCGTCGGCATTTTTTTATAAAAGTAAACTTAATTGTTATAACTTCACAGTATCAGATATTAAGGATGAGAAAACATATTGTTTCTTTTGGCATGAGGGTCTGGGTAAACGAGGAGCCAATGAAATAGGTTCTTGTTTGTACAATTTTTTAAAAGAATGTTCTTCGACTAAACCAAATTCAGACGTAACTTTTTTCTCAGATAACTGTTGTGGCCAACAAAAAAACAAATTCATTCTTAGTTTGTATTATTATGCCGTTTCAACCTTGCCAATTAGATCGATAACACACAAGTTCTTAATTCGGGGACACACGCAAAATGAAGCAGATAGCGTTCACTCGGTAATAGAGAAAAGTATTCGTCGAGCAAAAAAATCTGGACCAATTTACACGCCAGATCAATATGTGACTCTAATCCGTAATGCCAAAAAGACCGGTAACAGTTTCACTGTTAATGAAATGAGTTTCAATAGTTTCTACGATTTAAAGTTACTTTCTAACGATATTAACTTGAACACCGGCAAGAATGTTGATGGCGAAACAATCAGAATTTCGGATGTTAAAGTCGTGAAATTCATTAAAGATTCTGATACCTATTTGTACAAAACCACGTATAAAACTGAACATTGGAACAAAGCTAAAATTAAAATTAGTCGTGCAGGCAAAAAAAATATCGCAGATATTAATTTGAGTACGGCTTATAGCTCTAAGTTGCCTATTGCGAACAATAAAAAGCAAGATATTCGACAACTAATAGCTGCTAATATAGTTCCAAAATATTATGAAAACACGTTTAACAGTTTATTTGATTAATTATTATTTACAAAAGCTTAAATATAATTAAAATAAAAACTAAAATAAGAAAAAGTATTAAACTTTGCAAAAGTGCGTTTTTTACTGGATACTTACATTTTTTTGATATTATGTATATTTTTTATTATAAATAATAATTAAAAACAAAAAAATAATAAATAAATAACAAAAAATAATAATAATAAGAAGACCGTTATATTTTACTACTTATGTTTCATTATCGTTTGCTGTCTGCTAAAATGACAACAAAAAGTAAAGTCAATTATGATGGGCCTTTTTGATGAACATTATTTCCAATTATTTGTTTTTATATTTGATTTTTCTAAGTTTTTTTTGTTTATACTTAAGTTTAAAGATTATTATTAAACCATTTATAAGACTTATTAAAAGACTGTTAGTAAGTTCCTAAGCTCTAAAGACTGAGTATTATCTAAGTTTGCCTTTCCTAGAATTTGATTACAACTCAAAGTATGAATATGATGCCAAATAATGTTGTAGTTATAAGAATTTAATTGTTTTGAGTTACCTTTTTATTAATAGTTGATTTTTCAAGAAGAATATATAGGTACGATTATGTTTGATTACGACACTTTATTTCATTCAAAACCTTATCCTAAATAATAAGCTTAAGTCATAAAACTAAATAATTCCTGGTGCAACAAAGTCACAATTCAGGACACATTTTTTTATTATGTCTTTTATTAGGATTTTTTTGGTAATTTAATATAAGATTTTTACGTAAAACTATAGCAAACAAAATAAACAATTAATTTTATAAAAATTTTAAACCTACTATAAATAGCTATCCAGAAATACGGAAATAAATGCAAAAAAAATATTAAAAGTCTTCTCCTGTAAAATTAAAAAATGAGCTGTTGTGACTTTGTTGCACCGAAGGTGCGATTTGTCCGCCGCAGTTTTGATGCGCTAGTGCCCCATCTCTAGTATAAAATATCATTGCTGCTACCACTAGACTGTTGAAGACGCGTTCACAGTAAACTTTTTGTGACCAAGTAATGTGTGTGGTGGCGAGAGCTGACACAGAACGTTTATGTGAGCGGGCCGACGTGTGCGCGGAGCGAGCAAACAGCGCCGGGTGAGTGTGTGCTCGAGCGAGCGCTTACATGCTACATCGAGGACGTGCAAGATTATGTACAACACATATTTGCTTACAACTACTTTTATATGGTAGGTTAAACTAGATACGTGAACCTAACACTCGTATCTAGGTACTCATAGTATATTCACTAGGGTGTAGGTTTTGCACTTCTTTTTTAACCGACTTCAAAAAGAAGGAGGTTTTCAATTACGATAAGTATACCTATAGTTTGATTATGTGATGATAATCATCACATGATCAAGTATAAATAAAATAATAACAATATGTATGAAACAATGGGTCAAATTAAGACGAGTCAAACAGACAAAAAACAGGGGCTCAATTAATATACATCTAAATATATCTTTGAAACCTTACGTGGTACTTTCGTATCATCTCAGTTTCGGCCCGAATGATTTTACGAATTTTAAAATTCGTAAAATCATTCGGGCCGAAACAATAGATTGGTATTCAGATAATAAAGAAAAAATATTTAGATAAAATATAACATAATAATTTGTATGTGTATGAAAAATAACTCTTAAATAAGTTAATAACTTATAAAATAAGTTAAGTATAAAATACAGATATCTTTTGGTATACAGTCAGGTATTCACTTCACAGCCCTTCACTGAATTAAGAGGAATGAAGAATTTCTTCTTCAATCGATAACCTGTAGATTAGGTTCGCTTGTCATCAAGTGAGGCAGTTATAGAACAAATAAGTAAGTGATTAGTTGCGAGCCGAGCCCGCGACCGCAGCCGGCCACAGGCCGCAGGCCGCAGGCCGCAGGCCGCAGGCCGCAGAGTACAGATAAAGAGATCAGGCTTTGAGTGTGCCCTCCAGCGCGCCCTCCGCACCAGTCTCAACCCTATGACTGAGGGTCGCGATCGATTGCGGAGTTAATCTGTTTAACTGAAACTTGTCCAACTCCGAGTCGTGCGCCGGCCCCGGCCCCCGGCCCCGGCCCCCGGCGAACTTAATGTAACTATTATTGGTTACAGCGTCTGAGTGCAGCGGTACTTTGGATCGACAATCTGTCGCCGACAATATTCCAGATATTCTTGAATTCATTTACTTTGAACGAATGTATTCAGAGTAGATAACAGTTACGGAGCAAGTAGCTCACCAGAGGCGGAGCAGCACGTCGCAGGTACGTATGAGGCACGTGTCAATCGTCTGTGCAGATGTAGGTATTGTCACGTGTCTGCAATTTGCCTGACAACTGTTACTTCAGTCTGGAACGCAGCTATAACGTATAGTATTTTATCCCGTCATCTGTAGGGATGTGGGTTCAACGATCTACCAGTAACAGAAGATTTCTAACACGATTCCAGCCGAATGCCTCCTTATTTAATAAGCAGTCAGAAAGTCTGATTGATGAAAACCATTCTTTATAAAAAATAATGTAATAAAATACGAGCTTGGTGCATTACTCGTACGAGACGAACCACAGTTGGCGTACAACTATAATCTCTTAACGTAACATTCGCGATCATTTCGCGCGCGCTTGTTATTAAAACGAGAGCTTTTTAACAACGGCCCATTGTCAGCCCCCCGCACCCCGCACCCCCCCGCACCCCCTCTCACCCCCGCACCCCCGCACATTATAACAATTAGAATAGAAGCGAGACACCCGTGCCGCTGCGCCATGACATCGCATCAAAGGAAATTTTAAAGTTATTTTTACTTAAACGAGTGGTCTCCGCAAACAAGCCAGAGGTCGAACCCCGGTGCAAGGTTGCGAGTTCGGCTACTTTTATAAATGCACTGCCAAATTACTTGTAACGCTGATGTAATTTACTATGAACACAGGTCTCAACAACTCTTAAATCTATGATAATTTGTTTTAGATTGTATGATCAAAACACCTACATTCAAATAAAATCAATAGTTTTCGAATTTATCGCAAATAAACAGACAAACAGAGAGGCGGAACTTTGCTTTATAAACTACCATAACACATTTGTATAGGTCGGCCGACGTCGCAACATTTTTATCTGATACCATAATCTATACTAATATTATAAAGCTGAAGAGTTTGTTTGTATGATTGAACGCGCTAATCTCAGGAACTACTGGTCCGATTTGAAAAATTCTTTCAGTGTTAGATAGCCCATGTATTGAGGAAGGCTATAGGCTATATATTATCCTATCCTGTATTCCTACGGGAACAGGAACCACGAGGGTGAAACCGCGCGGCGTCAGCTAGTTAATGATAATGATGATAATTCTCAACGAGCAATTCTTGAATCCAAATATAATTAATATTTTGTTGATAGTGAAAACGGGTTATAAGATTACCATAAATGGCTTTGTTTAATATAATCTATCTATTTTTTATCAAAAAACCCGACAATCAACAAAAAATAACATGTTTATGCAAAAACTGCACGTTGCAGGTAATGCGTTTATTATATCTACGAGTATCTACATTATGAATATGACGAGTGCTGTAGACAGCGCTGCCATAACATCTTTAAGAAAACTTTATATAAGATACTAGCGAATGATCACAGCTCTGCGTAAAATTACATTTTTTACAAACCCGCGGGAACCATGGATTTTTCCTGGAAGTACCTAGCTTATGTTCAGTTCCAACGTCCAGTTTATCTCCGTACTAAATTTCGTCCAAATCATTTCAGTGATGTAACCGTAACAGGTACAGACTATTTCGCATTTATAATATTAGTACGGATGTGATACGAGTATACGAGTAGGTACATTACATAAGTAAAACTTGGTAGCTTTAGTTGTATAACGCTCTAGTGGCTCCCAAATACACTAAAATGTGATCAAAAGCCGCCCAGCTTCAGGCGTGTCAAGCAGTCCGCGTGTCGATTAGTTCCGGCTCTACCGCTAATTCTTGGCACAGATACAGCTTCCACTCTGAAACCGGATGTAGGCTTGGTTTTATTTCGGAAATATTCAAAAATACCTAGCAGAAAATGCAGCCTTTTCACTTCGTTATACAATTTTTTACTATATAATACACATAATTATTTTGCTGGCACAAGGGGTGGCGATGTCATTGCTTGGCTAAAATACAGTGGCCTCCGTAGGCGCGCGCAATTATTATTTATAATGAATAATATTTATGTTGTAAAAGCCGCAGGACATTATCATAGTCTACATCCAGACCATCCTCAGAAGATGTCGACTGGACGACAATTAATTGTAAAGAAGTGAAGAATTCTATAATAATTTAGCAAAGATACATATTTGCCTGACATTTAGCCACGTGGTAACCCTTCGTCAAACACCCTTGAAAAGAAAGGTAGATATTTGAAGATATCTGAAACTACATTTGGTTGAGTTACCGTGTGGTAAGTCTTTCGTCTACCGAAATGATTTCTTGTATTACCTCTGCCACAAAATACATTTATAACACATTTGCTCTTCAAGTATCGCTTATTTCACCAATTTCATTATCGTAATGTATCTCATTACGCACATGTGCCGTAATGTAATGTAAAATGCACATGTGCCGTAATGTATTAAAAAACCTTTAACATCCGTCTAATAACGAACGGGACTTTTGTATATCTTGGCATAGAGTTTTTAGTAAAATTAACTTTGTGAGATAAAATATAGTAAAAAACATTTAATTCTTTAATTTTAATAATTTTGACAATAAATGTATCTGTATCAGAAACACAAAAATATTTTATATTTAAAGTAAATAATTTACTTTATTTATGGCACCGCCTTTAAACTGATCAGAAGGTAGCACATAGTTAAGATGTTATTTTTTGCTTTTTAGTTTAGGTTAATTTTAGAGTTTAGAATTTTTTTATTAAAATTTTTTATGTGCCTCTACTAAAATAATATAAATACTTTTTATTAATCCCCGACGCAAAAAAAGTAGTCTTGTATGTTTGACCGCTAAGTGTGTCGGTATTGTGTCTGTCTACATAATTATTCTCTATCTTTATTTGTTTGCTTCATAGCGGCAACAGTGCCGAGCTACAACACACACGGTCCGATCGTGACCTTGCATGCGGTACTCAGTTATAACACGTATCCGCAACTCACAGACCTGCAACAAAAAGCTTCAATGCATTTTCATCTTATCGTACGAAAATATAATATCTCACATACATATGATGCTGCCTCAGAATACAGAAAACCACCAGAAGCCACGTTTAGATGTCATTCTATAGTGCGCAGTGTGTCCAAAAATTGTACACAACAGCCTGCACTCGTCGCAATTCTCACCCGCGTAATGTTGCTAGTAAATGAGACTGTTAAATTTTTCCCTATTTTGTGGTAAAAATTTATAATGTTAAAAGGAAAACAATAAGTGTACAGTTCATCACATTAAATGTTAACTTGTATGGTAAATAATAAAAACAGTGGGACCGGTTTTCTAGTGATTGCTAAGAGTCAGCAAGAAAATGAACTCTAAAAAATTTAAGACAAGGACAAAAAAATAATAGATATAATAAGACGGTTATTATAAAACTTATCAACTAACAAACTAAAGAAATACATATTTACAATAATAATTTTATATATTCCATATAATTATATTATATTATTATTATAAATATGTATTTCAATCGCGTGCATAGTTATTATTATCTCGTCTTATTTCTCTAATTTTTATGTTTCTTAAAATTCAAGTATAAATAAGGCCATTTAATTGGTTTAATATCTTTTAAGAATGTGTTTTGAAGATAAAAATATTTTATTTAATCCTCTTGCTCAAACAAACAAGCAAACAAGTAGGTACACAAACAAACAAAAGACCAAACAAGCACACAAAAACAAACAAATTACCACAATTTTATTTCAACTTAATTGCCGGAACCTATGCCTACCTATTTAGTTGATTAATATTTTACATAAATAATAAATCCTTGAATTGAAATTAAAAGTAGGGAAAATCAAAGCAATTACATTGGCAACACTTACAAAATGAAGTCATCGGTTTCTATGACAACTAAATTCACGTAAAAATTATTCATTATTTTAACATAAGAATATTTATTTGTGCTACTTATACGTGAAATGTGATCCTATTCAGTTTCTTTTTTTTACCAACGGCATTTTTACACGAAGGAATAGCACAAGACGGCTTAATTTAATTAAATTTGTCACCTGTATAGCACGTCAAACAACACGACAAACACAGAGTGAGTAATCGTAAAATGTGTAGTTTAAATGGCTTCACTTCTTTGCGCTATCACTCCTTCTGGTGGTTTTCTGTATTCTGAGGATGCTGCACGATTACGTATTTATTCTAATGTGTGTTGTAAATATAGCGGTAGGTAGGAAGGTATCACGGAGACGCATAACTTGTTTTGATATGGCTAACCGGAATGTCTGCTACAAGCTTATGTCATTTATAATTATTTGTTCATTAGCTTGTATAAGGAAAAATCATCGCGGCCGTTTTATATCATTCCACTGGCAGATGCCCGCGATTTCGTCCGCGTGAACATCGATGTACTTTCGACCCCTTCGCCCCTTCTATTTATATTTTCGTATGTTTTGTATATAATAAATACAAAATCACAAGTCCTCGGCCAAAGGCCAAAAGTGCTCGTTTTTAGTGCTTGAATGAAATGCTAATGAGGGACTTTCATAAAAAAAGTTCAACCTTTACTTAACCCCCGTAGGGGAGAAATTTTTGAAGTTCTTTTTCATGTTAAACCTACTGTTTGTAGATGATTTTCCTCAAATATGACTTGAAAATGTTAGATTTTAATTTCAGAAAAATTCTAAACCCTTTAGGGGTTGAATTTTTTATCCCTATGCATTTCACATTATATCGATAGTCAATGTAATCTACTAACTAGTCAATGTAACTGTGAACAAAATTTGAGAAATGACCAAAGTTCAACCCTTTTCAACCCTTTAGAGGTGAAATTTATAAAGTTCCTTTTTAATGTTAGACAAAGTGTATGAAGACCAATTTTACAAATATAATAACTGATTTTTATTGTTTCACTGATTTCAACTCATTTTATACCTTCAAGGGTTTAACTTAAAAAAATCTTGGATTACATAACATTTCGCATATTTTTCATGATTTATGGACATTTTTTTATAACTGTAACTCTAAAATGGAGGACTTTCCATACAAATTTTCAACTCCCATTTCACCCCCTTTTGATATTATTTTCACTATGAAAAGTATCCTATAATCTGCTCTATATTATGGTCTCAAACCGTGCTGAGTTTCGTTTGACGCCATCCAGTAGTTTCTGCGTGATGCTCGGTCAACAAAAATACGGACAGACAGACAGACAAGAAGTCAAAACAAAATATTTTTGGCGTCAGAATCGTTTGTATGATTGATTGTAATGCCCTTCAATAACATTTATTAAAATATCTTCAATGTACAGAATTTGACCTGTTATAGTTTTATTATAAGTACAGATTACGATATAAAAATAAAAATAAATTAGCAGAATCTGTGCAAATTATCTACCGTATACGAGATTTAAAAATTTATAATTTTAAGTTACTTGTGAGTGTGTGATATCAATAGTAAAAGAATTTTTTAAATTGGTCCAGCAGTATCAGAGTATATTCAATTAAAACAAACAAACAATCAAATCTTTCCTCTTTTTAATATTTCAATTCGTCTATATAGAGAGTTCACTAGACCCGGCTGGTAACATGTACAGCGGCCTTTATTAATAATGACTGGTGATATAGGCACATGTATTTAAGGACGTGTCTAAAATATTTTCGGGTATTTGGTTAGACTGCCGCGGCGGAGATGCTGCTCGAGTGTCTGCTGCTGGCGCTGGCGGCGCTGCTGCTGCTGGTGCGGCTGCGGCCGGAGAGTCAGCTGGCGCTGCACCGCCGGCTCGCGGTCAGCTTCCCCTGCGCGCCGCTGCTGGGGCACGCCTACAAGTTCATCGGCACTCACGAAGGTGAACTCATTGCGAGTGTCTGCTGCTGGCGCTGGCGGCGCTGCTGCTGCTGGTGCGGCTGCGGCCGGAGAGTCAGCTGGCGCTGCACCGCCGGCTCGCGGTCAGCTTCCCCTGCGCGCCGCTGCTGGGGCACGCCTACAAGTTCATCGGCACTCACGAAGGTGAACTCATTGCGAGTGTCTGCTGCTAGCGCTGGCGGCGCTGCTGCTGCTGGTGCGGCTGCGGCCGGAGAGTCAGCTGGCGCTGCACCGCCGGCTCGCGGTCAGCTTCCCCTGCGCGCCGCTGCTGGGGCACGCCTACAAGTTCATCGGCACTCACGAAGGTGAACTCATTGCGAGTGTCTGCTGCTGGCGCTGGCGGCGCTGCTGCTGCTGGTGCGGCTGCGGCCGGAGAGTCAGCTGGTGCTGCACCGCCGGCTCGCGGTCAGCTTCCCCTGCGCGCCGCTGCTGGGGCACGCCTACAAGTTCATCGGCACTCACGAAGGTGAACTCATTGCGAGTGTCTGCTGCTGGCGCTGGCGGCGCTGCTGCTGCTGGTGCGGCTGCGGCCGGAGAGTCAGCTGGCGCTGCACCGCCGGCTCGCGGTCAGCTTCCCCTGCGCGCCGCTGCTGGGGCACGCCTACAAGTTCATCGGCACTCACGAAGGTGAACTCATTGCGAGTGTCTGCTGCTGGCGCTGGCGGCGCTGCTGCTGCTGGTGCGGCTGCGGCCGGAGAGTCAGCTGGCGCTGCACCGCCGGCTCGCGGTCAGCTTCCCCTGCGCGCCGCTGCTGGGGCACGCCTACAAGTTCATCGGCACTCACGAAGGTGAACTCATTACTGCGAGTGTCTGCTGCTTCCCATTCCCATGGGAATTGGAATATGCAATTTTTAAAAACGCACCGACAGACACGTCTTGCACTGCTACAGAATAGTAAACATTCGCGGAGTCGCAAACGGTCGCTTCACGTCGTCTCGGGACAAAGGTATATTGATTTCACGGTAACTTTATTTTCTCGGCTCACTTTGCACTTACTCTGATGTTGCTACGAGAGTGGAATGAAACGTAGAAGAAAATAAGTTAGCTACTTTAATTTAGATTTATTTACTTATTGTATGCTAACTAAGTCACCCGTTTAAATTGTAATACATACATTGTAATTTAAAACTGTTTTTACACCTTTTGTTACAATTTGTTTTATTAATTGTAAAATATGAATTTAACCGAGTCTATACGAACAGTAGCGTCGCTGTAGTAAAATTTATAATGTTGTGTTGCATACGGCAGTATTACATTTACCCTTGGTCCGTGAAAACCCTCGTAATGTTCAGGATTCTACTTATGAACTTTAAATTTCTAGAATTCTCCGCTTGCTCGATATTCACTAGAAGTAGATGATAACTTTGCTGCCTTTTTTAAGGTCCGCTCTACACTCTTGCCGGCTCCACATTAGTGTCGTGAATTCACGCGCGAATTCTTGCCATGAATTCTCGGCACGAGTCCATGCCCTCCACATTCACGTTCGCGCCTGTTCACGGAGCTTCACGGCGCTAATGTGGAGATCACAGCGTTTGCGACGTTCACGTTCACTTTTTGCGCCGTTGCCGCTGTCCTTTTCTCGTGAACACTCCTCGTTGCAGTGCGTGAGAGCGTGTGCGTGTATCAACAGAGCATGTGTTGCAGACCGCATGTCGCTGTTCGCCGAGCTGGGGCGGCAGGCGCACGCCAGCCCGCACGGCGCCGTCAGCTTCTGGTTCGCGCACTACCTGTGTGTGGGTGAGTACACCGATACTGAGCAAACACACAAACAAACAGAAGTAAGTTAGCAAGTCTCCTATTGCGCTCTGGTGTTGAACATTTCTTGGAAGATAATAAACTCAACATTTCATAAACGAACCTCGATTTCAAGATCCGAAGCCGCATAGGCAAACCAACATATTAACGAGGCATTAGTTATTATAATGTTATACTGTTTGACCAGCCCAACAACTCAACCCGGCAAACGCAAAATTAAAATAAATAATAATAGTAATAGGCGTAGAACATTCGTAACACTTAGGGGTATAAAAATTAGATAACAAACTATTCTCAAACCTACCGAGTATACATAAAAAAACTCTCATTAAGCCATTTCAGACGAGTATGAGAACTAACACTGAGACACAAAATGCATATTTTTGTATTTATTTACAATACACGATATATTTCTTTATCATAAAGATTACATTACTTAATGTACTTTCCGTAGCGATATCGGACCCGGTGTCGGCGAGCGTGGTGCTGAGAAGCAGTTTCGACAAATGGCCCATCACCCACTTCATGCGCCACCTGCTGGGGAACGGGGCGGTGTTCGGGGACGGTGAGCGGAGGGTGTTGTTGCTTCAAGTGATGGGTGTCGAGTGGGTACATAGGACTACAGTGAAACATGAAAGGAGTATTCACTCAGAAATGCTATGTACATTGTACAGCCTCGTGATTGTTAAAAAAAAATATATATTAAATTGAATTTCACCTGAAGTTATATCAGCAAGTTCACCTGAAATTATACCATAGTCTTGTGGTAGAGGAAACATCTCGAGCAGGTGTTCCTGGACTTGGGCACTTGGGCGTAAGTGTAAAGGATTCAGAATGCATTAACACGCTACCTCACCAGCCTGACATATTCTCTGTGCCAACGCACATAAGATACAAAAAAATAGTATATCAGTACAATACATTACTGCACAAAATTTTTAACAGCAGTGTGTGACGGTGTGCACATTGCTCACCCAACCTTCGATCCCCACTTATCACACTATCGCTGTCATAACTACTTTATACAAACACCTCATTATTATAATCTTTTAATTTTTACACCACCCATACACACTGTTATCTTGTCACAGAAATGTCACTATGACCGCCTACCCTGCAACTTGTTACGGAATATTTTTCGTCAGTCTCCCCCGAGCACGTTATATGACACGAGCAGTAGGCGCTGATCGGTTGTAAACTGTGCGAGCTCACCCGAGCATGTTACGACGAGCCAAGCTATTGGTAACGCTTTGTTATATTACGTACTTACAGAAGAGATATGGCGTCTCCGGCGAAAGATTCTCAACCCGATATTCAGCTCCAAATATCACGACAACTACGTGCAAGTGTTCGAGCGAAACAATAAGATATTTATGCAAGAGCTGGCGCGCGCCGCGGGCAAGGGGGACTTCTCCATGTGGGGATACTTCAGCTCATACGCTATGGATTCCGCTTTTGGTAAGAGTTTTGTCTTTCTAGTTTGTACACGTAGTTGTACGCTACGTTCAAATAAGATGACGTTTTTATACAACGTTGTAGTCATCTTCCAGCTCGATATAGCCACTACAAAATATTAGCATGCACGAGTTCAGAACTATGTTGAAGTTACATTATAGAACGTAAACTAAAATTCCAGATTTTGTGGCTGTCTGTCGATTTTTTACCTTTACTCTTTCGTGAGTGTGCTCAGGAACTTCACCATCTAATTCCTCCTTCCCCTTTCTACCGGAACAGCATCCTTACGTTGTGGATGTCCACGCAACTCGTACAAAACGATTTGCATACACATTTCTAATTCGCACAGCAAAAATTTGGAATGTTCTTCCAGAGTTCGTGTTTCCTGACACTTGTAATTTAAATACCGTCAAAGCAGAAGTGCATGTTCTAGGTAAACGCGATCCAATTTATACTGCATTAATGCTTTCCATCAGGGTTAGTTGTACTTGCCAAGCGCAAGCCTATATTGCATAAAAAACACCAGGGAGCATAATCCTGTTCTTGTGCCCCTTACGACCTTTCTCATTAGTGTGAAAAACGCGATTGACGCCTCACAGAACTTCCACGTTTTGATTGGCTAATGGCCAAAATGCGTCAGAATTCCCATATCTCGAACGCTTCTTTAGGTTCCCTGATATATTCTTTTACTATCCAGGTTGCATATACATACTAATAATCGGTAATGATTCTGATTCAGAACCATTAAAACAAATTATAAATTTTAGACATGAGTTTCGGTGAGAACCTGAACGCCCAACGTCACCCCAACCACCCGTTCGCCGTGGCCTTCCTGGACTACTTCGAGGAGTGCGGCGTGAGGATCTGCCAGCCCTGGCTGTTCAGCGCGGCGGTGTACGACCTGCTGCCCGCCGGCGCGCGCCAGGAGCGGCGCCGCCGGCTCATGTGGGACGTGGTGGAAAACGTAAGCACGTTAACTACTTTAATTGATGACACAACACCATCAGAATACATTTTTATTGTAATAATAAATGAATTATTAGTCAATCATTATCAGCCTATTTAAACGGCCTACTACAGGGCCAGGCTTTCTTAAAGTAGAGGAGATGAATAGTCCAGTTGATAATATGAAAACTTTTGTCCATAAACAGAGTAACACTTGGCAGGGCATGCAAGGAACCTGCAAAGTGCAGATCTGTGTCCGTCAACAGGCGGAGGGTTAAGGCGTCTTGTACCTGTATTTACAGCTGCAAACACACCCATCACACTCAACACATGCTGCTCGGCAACAGATATCAGCATGACGGTAGTACATTCCCAGCCGAGCTTGGCAAGAAACAGACAAATGCTTTAATAGTGTATTGTTCTGCAAAAATCAGACATTATAAGACAGATACGAGTAAAGGGAAAAATAATAAACGGTATCATAGATGTAAAACTGCTGGCAGATTAACTTACATCTACGTCTTTGATATCTAAAGTAATTCGGTATAACGGTATAAATATTTTAAATGCGCGTTGTATAAATCTGCCTAATACGCTTTAAATGTCTATGTTTTTTTTACAGTTAATACATAAAAAGAAACAGGAATCTAAAAAACGAAATGAGCAAAATGTGGTACACGTTAATAGTGAGTATCAACATTCTAAAGTCTGTACAAATGATTTGGTGGAGATGGCGACAAAATGTTTTATCCGAACCACATGAAAGTATAATGTGATGACTTGACGTTTTATGACATAGAACATGCTATGAAAGCATTCAACATCCCAAATAATTGAGATTATCTTTTTAGCCAACATCCGCTCTGGTGAATTTAAATCGTTTTTGGATCTGTTGATTGAATATTCCGGCGGAGATGCCGGGTACACGGACACGGAGCTGCGCGAAGAGCTGCTGATGATCATCCTGGGCGCCACCGACACCTCCGCCACCAGCGCCTGCTTCGCCGCCGTGCTGCTGGCCAACCACCCGCCAGTGCAAGACAAAGTTTACGAAGAGTTAGTACTGACATTTTGATTTTCACTTAATAGTCATTTCAATGTAGACTGTTCGCACTGTCAGTAACATCCTTTTCCATATTTAACTAATACTCGTCAAATATTATTTAGATAGTATTATTTAGTAACTGTACACAAAATTATTTAATTGTTTTTATACATCAGGACGTTGCTTACCTTAACAGCCGATACACGTCCACTGCTGGAAATAGTCCTCTTGCATGTACCTCCAAGCATAACGGTTTCGAGCCGCCAGCATCCAGCGGCCCCTGCAACCCGCTTGATATCCTCGGTCCACCTAGTGGGGCATCGACCAACACTGCGTTTTTCGGGAGTACGGGATCACCATTCCAGCACCCTGAGACCCCGACGTCCATCAGCTCTTCGAACTATGTGGTCGGCCCTTTGTCACTTCAGCTTCGCGACTCGCTGAGCTATGTCAGTGAATAGTGACTTTGGTTCGTCTGCGGATCTCCTCATTCCTGATTCGGTTTTTTCGACGACACGTGGCTTACTTATACATATTTATTACTATTTGATATTAGAGAGACAAAAACATAAACTAGCCTACTGCATCAAACCTTACAAGTCTTACTTATAGAATTCAGAACATGTTGGGTGGTTCAGAGCGGCCGGTCTCGCTCGCTGACTTAGCGAGTCTGAAGTACCTGGACGCGGTGGTGCGGGAAGCGATGCGGCTGTACCCGCCCGTGCCGGTGTTCCTGAGGCGGTGCACTAAGGCTGTGGACTTGCGTGGGTATATCACTTGTACTTGTTATTTTTCTCATTGATAAAATCCAGATTTTGCATGCCAAATTTACATGCAAGCGCAATGCAGCGAGACACCATGAATATCCCATGACCGATGTTATAGTCCAGTCGATTCCCACTGAACGTTTCGCTTCGACGTTTCTTATAAGAACAGCTAAATTGTTGAATGCGGTTTTGTCGTCAGTGTTTTCTGCCACAATATGAGTTGTGCACCTTCGGACATCTCCATAGACATGCGATCTAATCTAGACCTCATTATTACTTTCCACCAGGCATTATTGTAATCGACCGCAAGCGTATATCTAATTTGTATATTATTAAAACTAACCTTTAATCCTCCCCCTTTAAAACTCCATCTATGTGACTGTATTGGACCGTTAGATGACGTAAATTTTCGCATATATCGTTCTTATTTCGCATATATCGTTCTTAGCTTCAGACATAACCCTGCCGGAAGGCTGTGAGGTGATGCTCAACATCTGGGGCATCCACCGCAACCCGCGCCACTGGGGCGCCGACGCGGACGAGTTCCGTCCGGAGCGCTTCCTGAGCGCTGATGCGCACCAGCTCGCTGCCTTCATGCCCTTCGGACACGGACCACGCAGCTGTACTGGTACACTACGGGCGTTTTTCGTTGCAACGCTCGACTGAAGCGTGTTTGAATTTACACTAAATTAGACAATTGTATCCCTGCAAATGGCACATGTCTTGCAGTGGACATCCGTAAGCGAACTCACGATGAGTGAGGATAGTTTCACGTCGTGAAGTATTACTCGTGAGAGAATCTACCAGACGGAGGTATGAGTTGACTTCTTCCGTGTATCAGCTATGTGTTATCGTTACCTCTTTATATGACTCTGATCTAATACCACTTTATTGGTTTTGCTGGTATGCTATGTGTAGGTACATTAACGAGGAACGTTTATTGCAGGCATGCGCCTAGCGCTAGCGTCGCTGAAGCTATCACTGGCGGAGATAACGCGTCGCTACCGCCTCTTGCCCGCCGCCGGCTACCGGTACAGCGCCGCGGAGCCGCTGCGAGTCAGCTTCGAGCTGCTGTTGAAGCACGTACACGACTTCAAGGTGCAGCTGGAACACAGGGCTTAGAATAATAAACAGAGATCCAGAGTACTGCAAATAGTTTACCTGCGCCGGGTCCGGCTGGGTGCCAACGTTTTATAACGCATCGTTTCCACCTTGAAAGTATGTGATCGGATGAGTACTTAAAGATACTTACGTGTGTAGAAATTAATACATAAAATATCTTTGTTAAGTGATTTTTGTTAGTTAGTTTAGTTAAACTTTAGGTGAAAGCTTGCTACTCAAGTTTGAAACAGTCATCCCTATGGAACAGAAATTAATTATTTTTTTAATTATATTGTATAACTACCTACGTTAGGATGTTTTTATTATTATAACCATTACCTACTGCGGAACCGTTTCCCGCTCTACCTACTCCTAGTTATCGGGTGAAGTACTTTAGAATCCACTTATATCCCCGATAACGCGGTCATTTCGATATTTTGAAATTGGGTTCGGTCCCCGGCTGGGCCGATTAAGGTTTTCTTAATTGGTCCAAGTCTGGCTGGTGGGAGGCTTCGGCCGCGGCTAGTCACCACCCCACCGGCAAAGACGTGCCGCCAAGTGATTTAGCGTTTCGGTACGATATAATGTAGAAACCGAAAACGGTGTGGATTTCATCCTACTCCTAACAAGATGGAGATCTTAGATTGCATCATCACCATCAGGTGAGATTGTAGTCAAGGGCTAACTTGTAGATAATGAAAAAAAAACCGTAATCACATTAAAATTATATATGCCTTAATTTACCGTTATCTTACCTTTCTGGCACTGCTTTACTCAATTAACATGGTTTAATTATATTTTTCATTTTAGTTTCCCGTTCACACAATGTATTGCATCCTTTGATCTGATTATGCCAATGAACAGCAAAAGCTATCCGGTAAACGGAAACCACCGATTTTATTGTTATTCATTATTGAATTGCCTCCCGCGACAACAATTTAAAGTAATTACGTCAAAACTTAATTTATATTTTCAATCACTAGTTTTCGCGATCAACATGTTGTTTTCGTGGAAAATTGCAAAATAGATTTGTTTTCCATTGTATGTCTTCCTTTTACAAAAATGGCTTTTGAACAAAATGCCAAGCGTCTGTCATCTGTCGCTGGCGAGCCTCCATTTCCTTTTACTTTTATCTCACATTTTTGTATTTAGGCCAATGAGAGTACGAGATCGCATTGTCTGGCGCGGAGAGACGGAGAGACGGAGAGACGAGAGACAATGCGCCCGCAGCCTCCACACAGGCTTTGTTATGGGAATTGGTCAAATTTTACTCTGATACAATGGAGCTAATTCGGTTTTACACCAAACTTACTTTGTAATGATTTAAAAATATCATTCATGCTTGTTTTTCGCAGAGAACATTGTAGAGAAGGAACAGTCTAGAGCTCCACAGTTATCTGCCTCTATTTGATACATCGTTTATCTAATTTAACGCTTCATTATTCACCAGTGATATTCTAACTATTATTATATCTCATTTATTTATGTCCTTTTTTTAAGTTTTTAACAATTTTAACAATATAAAACACTATTTAAAGGTTATACAAAAAAAATCAACCTACCCGCTGCGGGACATTTGAGTGCCCAAGCAACCGGTGGTCAGGGCTCCAGAGTGAGGAACCTCCTCACAATACGCGCAAATATTTGTAAATTGTATTGTAAACTTTCATCTAGAAAAGAGTTCCATTTAAAAATTTGTCCGTTGGTTGTTAAATGTAGTAGATGATCACCGTCATCCAGCTGACCAACATTTGACCGCACGCGTCCAACAAGGTACAGTTCGCAGCTCGCAGTCGCAAGGCCGACACCGGCACGAACCGTTAACTAAGTTTCGGAAGCTCAATTGAATTTCGACAAATCTGTTTAGCGATAAAGGTAAAGGCGATTCCATCGGCATTCCATTACTGCCCGCAGTGGACGGGTTCCTACACAAACTGTATAAACTATAAACTGTATATAACTGTACTGTATGTACACCTCATTTTATTTTAATCTTTACAAGTTAGCCCTTGACTACAGTCTCACCTGACGGTAATTGATGATGCGATCTAAAATGGAACTTGTTAGGAGTAGGATGAAAATCCACACACCACACACACAATTTCATGCTGGTGGGAAGCTTCGTCTTCGTTCGCTAGTTACGCTATCGACAAAGACGTATCGAGTGGGATGTGGATTTTCCTTTTCGTCCTTATCGTCTTTTCTGTAATAAATAAAGTTTCTTAAAGATAATAATGTTCTGTCATACACTCAAAGGCTCAGAAGTAGGTCAGCAGACAATCCGAAAAGCAATTTCACTCCTCACACAGAGGACGGCGCAACTTCGCGTAACTCACTCACTTCACTCCGGCCAACAGTTTCATACAATCGGATTTTCATTCGACTTCAAAAACGAGATCCTTATGTAATATGTAATGTCGGTAATTTCATCAAACTCTGATAATCTGATTTGGAGTTGCAATGTTAATAAAAAAGTATTTCTCGAAAAACACACACCATTTTTCAAGAAATATTTGAAAATGCTTTATTTTACTTAAAAGAAAAATTTATTGTTAGATGTGTAAAACACAGGACGCGTTGCTTTCAAAGCGGACCTGGGTTCGATGCTGTAAACATGTTCAAAAGACATTTATAATTTCTAAATTCTTCAGTTGTTGGTGACTAATCACCACTCGTCCGTCGAGAGAGATAGCGTTCTGGTACGATGAGAGTGTAAGGTTACGTTACTCAGTCTCTTCTTAGTGGAGTTTAAATAAAATCAAAATCGTTCATTATCAAGTTAAGGTTTTCTGATCGTTACCCTAGGACCAGTTCGGTAGATCACCGTAAAGCGTTCTATTTTCAAACACAAAATAAACTAAGTTTTCTATGAAGAGTTAATTGAATTTAGAAGTGAAAGCTGTCAACAGTCGTCGGTTCCGTATCGCTCTAGGTACTGGTTCTCGTACGTTCGGGGAAATCATTAGCGAGTTCTGTTCGCGGCCTGAAGTTGAAGAATTCAATTAGGAGTTTCAGATGTGTCGGCCCCGCCGCCCCCGCCCCCGCCGCCGGGCACCAAGTTTAGCGCACTATAAAGAGCTCTTTGTGAACAGTTTTTTCACCGAAGAAAGTGTACGAAAGTGCTTCGTTATTTTCTCGAACGCTTTGTCAGGAGCAGTCTTATTTCATTTAGTGAACAAATTGAATGTTGCGTCAGCGAGTCGCTCAGTGCTTCGAGGTGGAGTTTCGTTTCAGGTGTTTACCATGAGAGTGACCTGTGGGAATGTTTCATAACTCTTATGATCTTATTCACGTGTGAAGTAACCCATGGCTGGGTCATTATTGATAATGATGATCACCAGTCTAATCTCTAATCTTTAATCATTTCAATGGCGCACACCTCCTATAGGAGAAAATGGTTTGGAGCTTGCACCAACCGTGATATGATATGCCATTGTGTATTTCCTTATTATTTACAAGTAATTTGGAAGAAAGTAAGCCCAATATTCCCCATCTTGACCTAGGGTTTGAAGAGCTTGTTAACTTACCTATTTGAAATATCTAAACAAAGATTTGATTTTACACTTGAACTCCATATTAGCATACCCTATAGCTAAACATGTTAACAGTAGAGTATTAAATATTACTATTATTCAATCACATTATCTATTTAAATTTATATTTGTAATGTAACAAATAGCAAAAGACAAAATGTAGTTGAATAAATTGTTTTGAGTGGATGAATAAAATGTAAATCGTGTTACGATTTACATAAACTAGTTAATTCAAGGGCCATCGACATTCCGACGACGACAACTACAACAACTCGAACGCAATAGTTGTCGCCGCAGACTCACTCTCCGCGGAGAGCGATCATCAATATCTGAGTAGTGTTGCATCATTCAGTGTTTACTTGCTGACGGTGCTGTCTTGTACGTGATTCTGATTATACTTGTAGTACTATACCTCATCAATCCACCCAACAAACGGAAAAACATTTCCATTTTCATTTCGTCGGCAGAATTACAAAATTGTGTTTTTGTTACTTTTTATGCCTTTACTCAGCTGAACATCATTTACATTATGTTTTGTTTGTGGTACAAAAAATAACACAGATGTTTTATTTAGGTAAGTAACGGTTAAAAACTGGTTTGACCGTTTCGATATTATCACAATAATTGGTCATTTTGCGGAAACAGAACATACTCTAGTGGTGACGATGCTGACCTTTATCGCAGCTAATGTTTAAATTTTATCTATTTTAGGAAATAGTAGTGTGAGACGGATATGATGTCACTCGATCTCGTGTTGGCTCGTGCCGTCGCTAGGTGGCGCGACTTGTTTCCGTAAAGAGTAGGGAGTTAGAGAGGGGTAGCGATCGGTTGGCGGGAACGACTTCCGATATAAGGCGCTCGTTGTATGGTTCGCTGCAGTATGCTCGGGGCGTTCGAGTCGTCCACATTTCTTGTTGAGTGACAGAAACCTGCATACCGGAGAATTTTCTTAATTCTCTGCGTGAGTGAAGTCTGCTAATCCACATTGGGCCAGCGTGGTGGACTACTGGTCTAACCCCTCTCATTCTGAGAGGCGACTCGAGCTCAGCAGTGAGCCGAATATAGGTTGATATAAATGAATCACTGAATCTAATGAATCGGCTTTGAAAACTCCTTTACCTTTAGAAAGTCAAGTTATCTGTGAGTGTCATGGGGTACATTTTGTACTACTGGAGTGAAACCTTGGGGCGCGAGTTAGTTAATGATAAGCTGCACACAGCAGGCGACTCCGCACGTCTCGCACGGAGCACTCGCTCGGCGACGTCGGGGACCGATCGAAGAGCACTCGCCGAAGCAATTACGTCGACATCCAGTAGTCACGAGTGGCCAGTGGCCAGTGGCCGCTCGCTAATTGCTGGCACGCACGCCGCCGCACCCGACACTGACAACTAATTGGATGATCTATAGTTTAATGAGATTCACGTGAGTCTCGTGCGAGACACCGCGACCGTTGAACGTGTGCATATCCTCAGAGAGAACATTCAGCACTCGATGCATCGGAAATAATTGGATGATCTAAAATTTAATGAGGTTGATTATGTACATCTTGCCGTGCGCAATGGACGTGTGCGAATCCTCATCAAGAGCATTTAAGTTCAAGATAGAATGCTCTGGATTGTCGACTCATCTCCACGCTCTCAGCGCAGCTATCTCGTTAGCAACTTCAAAGAGGAACTTCAGCAGAAGAACCGCTCACGTGTTCTGTGTCAAAGCTCTCGAATTAAACGCCACTGTAGCGAAGAAAGCGACTCGGATATTCATTTTCGTTTGAACACACGCACTCGCATTTGAAATTGAATTGGGAAAGATATGGAATGGCACATGGTATGGCACAAAATAATAAGACATTTTAAATCAATAAATAGTATAATAAAACAATTTCAAAAGCGTTACTTTGAATAACTACATTGAAATGCTAAAAAATACAAAAACAAGAAAATATGCTGATCTTAAATAGTAATATAGGTCCGTACAAGATATTCAATATTTATTTTCTTTTTATAATAAATAACTTAGTACACGTTAGTACATAATTTTGTATTTATCTTCCTGGTAAGTATAACAGGCCATCGTCTGAAAGTTATTTTGCCTCTTAAATTGAAAATATTATGATCTTTTTCCGTAGTATCGTCTGAGTCTTTATACAATCTCCTTGTACTATAAATATTACAATTATGACTAGCGCTTAGCTGCAGTCACGCCCGATGATTACAGTCCACGATTGGATGTGCTCTCTAAACATAACATGTGACTCTTAACATAAAGATGGAATGATTGCATGATCTATCATGATGCATGATGCTAACACTGAAATATTTTTTCAAATCGGACCAGTAGTTTTTGAGATAAGCGCGTTCAAGCAAACAAGCAAACTCTTCAGCTTTATAACATTAGTATAGAAGTATAGATGGTTATCGTCTCTTCTCCAGCTGCACCTCGAAGTTGTGCACGTGTTTGAGCATGATGTCGAAGGTCACCCGCAGCGGCTCGCGCCGGCTGAGCCGGTAGCCGGCGGCCGGCCGCAGGCGGTAGTGGCGCAGCAGCTCGGCGAGCGACAGCTTCACTGAAGCCAGACCCAAGTTAAAACCTGCAGGTGGAAAAAAAAAAAGGTTCATTTAGGTTATATCACAGATCCATAAAATAGATTAAACACAAATTCATAAAATCTAGCTAGAACAGCCAGCTCAGAAAATTGAAATACCTTTTTGTGTGACAAATAAACAATTTATTTATTATTATTTATTACATAAATATTCAGCGTAACAAAAACTCTCGAGTTATAAATACGATGATCAAAATAGAAAATCGCTGATATCGTTGTATCAGCTAATCAGATTCTTGATCACATCAGCTTTCAAACAAACGAACCACGTCGTATTCGATGTGTTATGATGCAACCCACCAGTGCAGCTGCGCGGGCCGTGTCCGAAGGGCATGAAGGCGGCGAGCTGGTCCGGCGTGGCGCTCAGGAAGCGCTCCGGTCGGAACTGGTCGGCGTCGGCGCCCCAGCAGTGCGGGTTGCGGTGCAAGCCCCAGAAGTTCACCAGGAAGTAACAGCCTTCCTTCAGAGTTAAGCCGGAAGCTGCAATAATGATATTCTCAATAATAGGTATTAGATCATCATCAGCCTATTTCAATAATAATGACAGGACCAGCCTTCGTCCTTGGGTGATGGTGATAATATTTGACTTTGTAACGATCTTTGTAGCAAAATAGTAAGTAGAAAATCATTGGCTATACTTGGAGCAATACTTTAATGGCAATAATTACGTCGTATAAAGTGCAACAATCTAAGGCGTAGGTGCTTAAGCTTACGTGTCTGTAATTACACCGGTAACTCTGTACTAACTCTTTCTTATCAAGTTATATTGCTACAGAACTTCTTACTGTAGCGACTGAACCCAGAACCTCAAAACCCGAAGCTGCATAAGCTACGAGTAACTAGTGTACCTACTAATAAGACAGGGTGAATTTTTACAAAATTAAATGTTAAATGTTCACTATTTGCGAATGCCTTTTTCCTGATCTCGAAAAATCTTTGTTGGAATAACTCTTAAAAATGAACAAAGGTTTGACGGAAATACGATATGAAGTAACATCGCCAAAAATCCGACAAATAGCTTCCCCGCTCGCAGTGAAGTAGGTTACAGCGAGCGAGCGCGTGCCGACACTCACGCAAGTCGATATCTGCGGTGCAGCGGCGCACGGTGACGGGCGCGGGGGGGTACAGCCGCAGGGTCTCCTTGACGACGGCGTCCAAGTACTTCAGCTTCGACAAATTATCAAGAGTCCTCTCCGACTCTCCCAATACTTGTTGGATCCTGAAATAGCACCGCATCTAATTGTCTTACGTCATCAGTCAATAGCCGGGAAAGCTACAGATACCTAATATTACGATTGAATATTTTAATGGATGAAAATTCGATTGTTATGAGCATCTTACTGTTAATCGAAACTTTAGTTTGAAGACAAACGGATTGGCTACCAAACTTTTTGTCGGTCGATACTAATACCACAACAGCAGCAGCAGCTTTAAGCTTATCGACCGTCATGTTCGCTAATCCGAATTGACTTACCTATCAGTTTATCTGTGATATGCCTGTGAGAGGTACCTTTGTAAGTTAATGGAATAGTACTAATGCCTATCGAGATCAACACTAATCTCTTAATGTGTAACGTACTCCTAGTTAGTTAGAGACACATGATGTTTTTTTTTTGTTTTGGTTGGCGAGCAGCACGGAGGCCAAGCACGAGGCGGTGGCAGTGGTGTCGGTGGCCGCAGCAGCAGCGCCAGAGGCTCCTGCCGCAGCTCAGCGATACTAACTCATCGTACAGCCTGCGCTGCACGCGCGGGTGGTTGGCGAGCAGCACGGAGGCCAAGCACGAGGCTGTGGCAGTGGTGTCGGTGGCCGCAGCAGCAGCGCCAGGGGCTCCTGCCGCAGCTCAGCGATACTAACTCATCGTACAGCCTGCGCTGCACGCGCGGATGGTTGGCGAGCAGCACGGAGGCCAAGCACGAGGCGGTGGCAGTGGTGTCGGTGGCCGCCAGCAGCAGCACCAGGGTCTCCTCTCGCAGTTCAGTGTCGGAGTATCCGCCCTGTTCGCCGGAGAACTCTATCAGCAACTCCAAAAATGACTTAAATTTACCATCGCCGGGTTCTAAAACAAAAATTTCAATTTATATACCAAAACACCCGCTTACATAAGTTTCACTTTAAATATAGTTGTAATGTTATTTAATCCTATTTTAAATGAAAATAAAATATATATTTTTACCCGACTGCAAGAAGTATGTTTTTCGCGCGTATCTTGTATCTATGTATGTAATATTCTTTATTACCTCATATCTTCCAAACGGATTTACGTAATTAGGATATCGTTAGATTTGTCTTAATAACCCAAGTGTTCTTAGATAAGTGAAACTAAAAAAAAATAACAAGACGACTGTGAGACGCTATAGACTCGAGGTGAAAAAAAATTTTTTTTTTCTAATATTCCAATATGGGTATCAAATTCAAGAGCTTTTTGTGAGGATTCTAAAATGGTATATCATGGCCATGTTATATGATGTGATGTGATGTGAAGACTATAGGTGCTAACAGGTTTGTGAAGTGAAGTTATAAAATAGACTAAATTAAATGTATTAATTATAAAAATCAGCTAAGTGCGAGTCGGATTCGCCCACCGAGCGTTCCGTAGCATTTTTTTGAATATTTGCTTAACCTCGGTTGGACGTATAAATTATCGTACTTTGTAATAAACGTAATAAATAAATCCGAAATTAACCATCTATCGTAACTAAAAAGTGTGAAATAAATAAATTAATTAAACAAAAAAAGTATAAAAAAACTGTAAAGAAAAAAAAACAAGCTCAGTCCAGAAGTGTAGAAAGCAATTAGAAAACAGTCTCGGGTTTTTTTATTTGTTTAATTAATTTATTTATTAATGATTATATTTTACGGCTTTGTTCACATTTTCAATGTAAGTACTCGAGCTTAGAGTTTTCTAATAGTAATAGTATCTGCGCTAAGCCGCGGACAGACGGACAGACGGAAAAACGGACAGACGGACAGACGGACAGACACACGTACATGGCGAAGCTATAAGGGTTCCTTGTGGACTACGGTACCCTAAAAATGTAAATATATAAATCCAATAATACTTACGGTTGTCCCGTTCTAATTTGTTCTCCAGGCTTTTTTTGTATTGCTCCTTGTGTTTAGTTATTAACTAGAATTAAATAAATTTATTTATAATTAAAATTTCACAATATGTGACAATGGCAGGTGCATTTATAATTTTAAAATAAATTGAAATGCAATAAAATGAAAATACAATATAACTAGAGAAAACTCTATAGTAATCTGTTGTAGTTATAGTGTTAGAGATGGGCCGACGATGTCAAGCCGCCGGGTGCAGGCGCTCGAAACCGTGTCGTTCGGAAGTTCTTAAAACAGGCCTGTGTCCAGCAGTGGGCGCCCGTCGGCTGGTGATGATGAAACTCAATAAAGAAAGGACCTTGAACCTTTGGACACAGTCATGAGTCATGACATTAATACAATATTACGAGTATTACGAACAGCCAGGGCTGGCACACGCGCGCCGCCACGCTCGTGAAGTACTGCTGGAAGGCGCGCGCGAACGGCTGCTGCGGGTCGTTCACGTTCGTCTAGCATTAGTCACCTGCTCCACAAAGTCCCACATGAGCCGGCGGCGCCGCTCCTGGCGCGCGCCGGCGGGCAGCAGCTCGTACAGCGCGTCGCTGAACAGCCAGGGCTGGCACACGCGCGCCGCCACGCTCGTGAAGTACTGCTGGAAGGCGCGCGCGAACGGCTGCTGCGGGTCGTTCACGTTCGTCTAGCATTAGTCACCTGCTCCACAAAGTCCCACATGAGCCGGCGGCGCCGCTCCTGGCGCGCGCCGGCGGGCAGCAGCTCGTACAGCGCGTCGCTGAACAGCCAGGGCTGGCACACGCGCGCCGCCACGCTCGTGAAGTACTGCTGGAAGGCGCGCGCGAACGGCTGCTGCGGGTCGTTCACGTTCGTCTAGCATTAGTCACCTGCTCCACAAAGTCCCACATGAGCCGGCGGCGCCGCTCCTGGCGCGCGCCGGCGGGCAGCAGCTCGTACAGCGCGTCGCTGAACAGCCAGGGCTGGCACACGCGCGCCGCCACGCTCGTGAAGTACTGCTGGAAGGCGCGCGCGAACGGCTGCTGCGGGTCGTTCACGTTCGTCTAGCATTAGTCACCTGCTCCACAAAGTCCCACATGAGCCGGCGGCGCCGCTCCTGGCGCGCGCCGGCGGGCAGCAGCTCGTACAGCGCGTCGCTGAACAGCCAGGGCTGGCACACGCGCGCCGCCACGCTCGTGAAGTACTGCTGGAAGGCGCGCGCGAACGGCTGCTGCGGGTCGTTCACGTTCGTCTAGCATTAGTCACCTGCTCCACAAAGTCCCACATGAGCCGGCGGCGCCGCTCCTGGCGCGCGCCGGCGGGCAGCAGCTCGTACAGCGCGTCGCTGAACAGCCAGGGCTGGCACACGCGCGCCGCCACGCTCGTGAAGTACTGCTGGAAGGCGCGCGCGAACGGCTGCTGCGGGTCGTTCACGTTCGTCTAGCATTAGTCACCTGCTCCACAAAGTCCCACATGAGCCGGCGGCGCCGCTCCTGGCGCGCGCCGGCGGGCAGCAGCTCGTACAGCGCGTCGCTGAACAGCCAGGGCTGGCACACGCGCGCCGCCACGCTCGTGAAGTACTGCTGGAAGGCGCGCGCGAACGGCTGCTGCGGGTCGTTCACGTTCGTCTAGCATTAGTCACCTGCTCCACAAAGTCCCACATGAGCCGGCGGCGCCGCTCCTGGCGCGCGCCGGCGGGCAGCAGCTCGTACAGCGCGTCGCTGAACAACCAGGGCTGGCACACGCGCGCCGCCACGCTCGTGAAGTACTGCTGGAAGGCGCGCGCGAACGGCTGCTGCGGGTCGTTCACGTTCGTCTAGCATTAGTCACCTGCTCCACAAAGTCCCACATGAGCCGGCGGCGCCGCTCCTGGCGCGCGCCGGCGGGCAGCAGCTCGTACAGCGCGTCGCTGAACAGCCAGGGCTGGCACACGCGCGCCGCCACGCTCGTGAAGTACTGCTGGAAGGCGCGCGCGAACGGCTGCTGCGGGTCGTTCACGTTCGTCTAGCATTAGTCACCTGCTCCACAAAGTCCCACATGAGCCGGCGGCGCCGCTCCTGGCGCGCGCCGGCGGGCAGCAGCTCGTACAGCGCGTCGCTGAACAGCCAGGGCTGGCACACGCGCGCCGCCACGCTCGTGAAGTACTGCTGGAAGGCGCGCGCGAACGGCTGCTGCGGGTCGTTCACGTTCGTCTAGCATTAGTCACCTGCTCCACAAAGTCCCACATGAGCCGGCGGCGCCGCTCCTGGCGCGCGCCGGCGGGCAGCAGCTCGTACAGCGCGTCGCTGAACAGCCAGGGCTGGCACACGCGCGCCGCCACGCTCGTGAAGTACTGCTGGAAGGCGCGCGCGAACGGCTGCTGCGGGTCGTTCTGCGCGTTCACGTTCTCACCGAACGTCATGTCTGCGAAAAAAATAATAATATGCGTCCACAGCTATAAGCTTTTAAACATTACTTAGATACACACACACACATATGACACATTTTATATTTTTATCTGATTGCCAAGTCTAACTCCTTTAACGGGTAGGGTGAGGATAGAGTTAGTGATAGGGTAGGTGTAGCGTAGGGGTAGAGTAGAGCAGGGCAGGGTAGGGTAGGGTAGGGGTAGGGTAGGGATAGGGTAGGGGTAGGTTAGGGGTAGGAGTAGGGTAGTGTAGGGTAGGGATAGAGCAGAAATGCACATAAGTCAAAGCGAAGTTTGACCGGGTCCACTAGTAGAAATATATTTTAAATGCTTTTAATATTATATTTATGAGATCATAAATTGAAACACCTAAAGCCTATATTTACTCTATGACTGAGATACAAGAGTCCCACACACCGAAAGCCGAGTCCAGCGCGTAGGAGCTGAGGTAGCCCCACAAGGAGACGTCCCCGCCGCCCGCCGCCGCCGCCAGCCGCCCGATCATGGTCTTGTTGTTGCGCTCGAACACCTGCACGAACTCGTCGCAGTACCTGGAGTTGAACACCGGGACGAGGATCTTCCGGCGAACTCGCCATATTTCTTCTGCAAAAAAATTAAACGATTTAAAAATGGAACCCGTGTGAATGCTGAGATAATAACGTAAATGGTAATTAAACGATACAATGATTTAATGATTTTGATTACACTTAAAATGAAGCAATTTACACTTATACAATTCAATTAATTCTTTACTATATTTACATAATTGCAGTTCAACTGCAGGTAATTAGTTCCACTAACTCGCCGCCACGGGCTCCGAGATAGTTCCTGGAGAGATGGTACTCAGCATGCTCTGAAGCTCACCTTCCCCGAACACAGAGCCGTTGCCCAGCAGGTGGCGCATGGACAGCGTGACCGGCCACTTGTCGGTGAAGGCTCTCAGCACCGCGCTCGCCGCCACGGGCTCCGAGATAGTTCCTGGAGAGATGGTACTCAGCATGCTCTGAAGCTCACCTTCCCCGAACACAGAGCCGTTGCCCAGCAGGTGGCGCATGGACAGCGTGACCGGCCACTTGTCGGTGAAGGCTCTCAGCACCGCGCTCGCCGCCACGGGCTCCGAGATAGTTCCTGGAGAGATGGTACTCAGCATGCTCTGAAGCTCACCTTCCCCGAACACAGAGCCGTTGCCCAGCAGGTGGCGCATGGACAGCGTGACCGGCCACTTGTCGGTGAAAGCTCTCAGCACCGCGCTCGCCGCCACGGGCTCCGAGATAGCTGGAAAGAACTCACAAAGTCTTTGAAATGTTTCATCGTTGCCAGTTTTAAAAAGTTGAAAAACTAACAACTGCACTTAGCCAACTAATGCCCAGGAAAGGAGGACCAAGAGCTAGCAAAAGAAGAGTCCTAGCATCAGTTCACACTCGGTCATTCTGTATGGGGCCCCGATCTGGAGCCAAGCTCTTAAAATGGCTAAATACAGTGACATGTTTGGCAAAATACAGCGGCGCTTAGCTATCCAAATCTGTGGCGCGTACCGAACTATATCTAGAGAAGCTGTCCTGGTTATAGCGGGCATAATACCCTTAGATTTGCTAGCTATAGAACGTACTAGGCAATACGAAAGTGTCGACCAAATAACTGCAAAAGAACTAAGGCAAAGGACAATACTAGAATGGAGCAAAGGGTGGAGCGAAAAAGGAATAGGACAATGGACCCGAGACCTCATTCAAGATCTCCCTAAATGGCTGAACAGGAAGCATGGTGAAGTCGACAAGCTAATAACACAGGCACTGAGCGGGCATAGGGTTTTTAATACTTACCTCTATGCTATAGGTAAAGCAGTTAGCGAAGATTGTTGTTATTGCGGAGAAGAAAACACACCGAACCACGCCATTTTTGAATGTGTAGAGTTTAAAAACTTGAGAAGTAGAGTCCTCGGAACTAATGAACTCCTGTCAAAATATAACTTGGTGCCATATATGCTGGCGAGCGAAGAGGGGTGGAGAAAGGCCGCAGAAATTATCCATTGCATTATAGGCAGACGGGTACAGGACGAATGGGAGCGACAAAGAAGGATTGATGCCTAAAAAGACAACCCCTTCCCGAAGTAATGTTTACAACGGTACCGGGAAGGACGGTCTGCGAATGTGGGAGGTTTTAGTCCGTAGGGCGCCGATACCAACGGTGAAGTCGGACATCGTCATCCAGGATACCTGGATGTCATCCATGAGGATTTCCTCCTACAATAAAAAAAAAAAAAAATCCTTTCTTCTGTGTGAAGTTGAGCGAATTTCCTCCTTAAATATAAATCTAAATTAATTTTATAGAAGTAAGATTTGATTTTTTATTTGATTGTTAATAGTTATTGTAGGCTCCGGAACTGCGAAACCTTTATGCGAAATTTTAAAAATTCTTTCATCAATGTAAAGCTACATAATCAGCGACTGAAAAAGGCTATATTATACCACCGTATCCCCACAGGAATGGGAAGTACGCGGGTAATACTGTGGGAGGTTTTCTAGTAATTTATACATTGTTACATGGCTTGTACAAAATAATTGCTAGACTCACAGACACACAGGTAGTGCGCCAGCCAGAAGCTGGCGACGCCGTGCGGGTTGTCGTGCGCCTGCCGGGCCAGCTCGTCGAACATCTGCATGCGATCTGCAAACATTCCACCTGCACATTTGTATCTGGCCTCGTGGGCCCAGTGGCAGTGGCCTAGATCACGAGTTTTTGGGTCGGGCTTTGAAATATTCTTATAGGGCTTCTTTCTTCCCAAATATTCTCTATAAAGAATCCTAAATTGGAGAGTACGTTGAGCCGTCGGTTCCGATCATAATAATTAACATCTGAAAGTAGTAGTAAGTTGAACAATGAAATTATGTTAGAACATAGGTAGGTTTAGAGCGCAAGCAACCACCCATATACGACGTTATACCCACATACTATTGAGGACGAGTCTATTACAAGAGAAAAGATGCTCATTTTAAAACTACGAGGCCGATATTAGCAGTAGAGCCCTTTGCGACAGAGGTCAACCGGGGAATCCCTACCTCTACATATTCTTACTTCTGCCGCCAAGCAATAATGCTGTTGTTTGGTATAAAAATTGGCAGCGAAACTACAGATTCATCTCCTAGTTTGAAACGCGCAGGGCAGCGTTTTGTATGTCGTTTGTATGAAATATGGTTTTTCAGAAATCATGATGTTTTCAGGATAAAAAGTATGTTTTAATTCAGCGTATAATACAGTGTACATCTATTAATTATTTTCTGTATTTCAGGTAAATCCAATAGTTGCTGCGTAAAGTAGTAATTAGTGTGATTGTATAAATACTTTACACGTTAACATTCTCAATAGGATTACCTTCATTAGATCCTATAAACTTGTAAGCGTGTCCGACGAGCGGGATGTAGGGGAAGTTGACCGCCGTCTGCCGGTGCAGCGGCAGCAGGCGGCGCGGCCGGGCCAGCAGCAGCAGCAGCAGCAGCAGCAGCAGCAGCAGCGCGCCCGCCAGCAGCATCGCGACACTTGCACACTTGCACACTCGAGCAGTGCAGTGCAGTGCACACCACTTCACGCTACCGACAACTTTTTTGTTATAATTTTAACAGCTTTAATTTATCACAGTTTAAATAATTATTACACGCCTGCTTAACGTAGGACACGCTCTACCGGTTTTGTTGCCAAATACAGGTTTTATACTCAAAATAGAATATCTTAAGTTATAATTCTCAATTTATGTAACTTTTAGCTTATGTGGTACGAGTGGGTATATATTTTCGTGTGTGTGGTGGTACCATAACAAAACATTATTGCTTCAAAGAAATGATATGAAAATAAAAAAGGGAATGTCCATCCCCGGCCTAGGCCTACCCTAATCATACGGAAATTTACTTATATCTAAAAAAATCTAGATTATTCTTTAATAATGAAATTGTTACTTTATCGAGAAAAGTTTGCTACAACGTGTTACGACATTTTTGATTCATCTTTAATACGCGGGGATACACTACTCACATGCAGCCTGCGTTGTACGACATTTGTTGAATAATTTGGATTGGTTTGTTTGTTCTATACAGCTTCAAATGTTACTTCGCCGCTTTGGTACACCGGCGAACAGTTTTCTCTAGAAGAGTCATAAATAAAAATGTATTTTTCTTCAATAAACATACTTTTATTAAACCAAATATTCAACCAGATCCTTAGTAACCCCCGACGAAAAAAGGGGTGTTATAAGTCTGACGTGTATTGCTCCCAAACGTATGAAGCTATTTCAATTCAGTTTTTTTTTTTATTAAAAGGTGACTTACGGACGAGTGTTCTTAGACATGTTTGATGGAAATCGGTTGAGCCGTTTAAAAGTTGTGGGGGGTGGAATTGGATTGTCCGCAAATATACTCGAATACGGTCTCAAATCAAAGTGAATTGATTGAGAGTGTAATTAATAATTTCACGACATTCGGGGATTTTTTAAAATTTTCAATTTTATGTACTACTTCACATTATCATCTCCATATACTTTTGTACGGGGTATTATCTAAATTCCCTGGCTGATGTTGTATAGAGCGATGGGCTTGCACCTCTAACAGGTACCATCAAAAAGCATAATTATTATATTACACAGTTATTTTGATAACACGAAAGGCAACTAGATGTTACAAAATCGTTCGACTTTAAAAAGTAAAGGGCACTTTGCAAAGTGAATGCGAAACCAGAAGGTCAAGTTTTGCCAAATCAAGACGTCCAAGTAGCTGCGGTACTCAAGGGCGATTGTAGTTTTAAGGTCATGTCACAGAGTCCAAAGAACTATTTTGAGTAATAATTAAGAAGATTTAGTTTGTCTAGCGAATCAATCTGTAGATTACTACAGTAAGATATTTTCATTAAATGCTTTTGCCAACATCGTTATTTCACTATTCATTTTTAAAATGGTCAATAGAATGGATGTCGGAGGAAGAATACAAAGAAAAAGAAAGTATAGTTTAAATGACAGGTTATATTTATGTCAAGGTCGTTGTTCCAGCTGCACTTGGAAGCCGTGTACGTGCTTCAACATCACCTCGAAGCTGACTCGCAGCGGCTCCGCGGCGCTGCAGCGGGAGCCGGCGGCGGGCCGCAGGCGCCAGCGACGCGTCAGCTCCGCCACTGACAGCTTCAGCATTGCTAGCGCCAGGCGCGAGCCTGCAATAATACTTATTATTTTACTTTCGAAGGCTTTGTGGACTTTGGCGACCTCGCACCGAAAATCGCAGTGTTGATCGACCTCTTTTACGAAGATATCAAGCGGACTCAAAACCGTGTTGTTTAAAAGTCCTATCTAGACATTGGTCTGTCTTAAGGACTTCATCAGTGGATGCCCATCGACTGATAATGATGATGATGGTGAACTTTCGAGGGTACTTGCCTAGCAGCCAGTAGTATCAACGCACTACGCGCACTACGTACCCTAGAATCACGACTGTGGTAGATACTACAGCAGCAGCAGTTAGGGCAAGATTAAGGTACTCTCAAGCCCTTTATCCCATTTGCGCATCATAATATGCTATTAATTGACCCGACTGCCAAGATGGGTTATTTTACCAATACAGCTCCGCGGCCCGTGTCCGAAGGGCATGAAGGAGGCGAGTTGATCCGGCGTGGCGCTCAGGAAGCGCTCTGGCCGGAACTCGTCCGCGTCGGCGCCCCAGAGGCGCGGGTTGCGGTGCATGCTCCAGAACGAGAGCAGCACCTCACAACCTTCAGGCAGGGTTGCACCAGAGGCTGTGACATCAAATGACGGGAATACAATCAATTGAAAGATTCTGTCAAACGCTAATCGTTTCTACATAGATAAATATCGATGATCTTATCTCAGTCAATAAAGAATTGGAGATTTTCTAAAATGTCTCAAATTTACCATGAGGCTTAATAGAATGATAAACATTACTTTGTTTTGCAATAGATAACAAAACGTAGCATTCAGGAGGTTGTCAGCAAGGGTACACTCACGCAACTGTATCTCGCTGTGGCATTTCCGAATCGCGACGGGCACGGGAGGGTAGAGGCGCAGGGACTCTTTTATCACGGCGTCCAAATATTTTAATTTCGGTAAATCATCGATGCACACCGGTCTATCTGAATATTCCAAAACTTCTTGGATTCTGAAATATACATAATAGTTCAACCACCTCACTCATTAACATTTGCTTCGGATGGTATGAGTGGTAAAACATCCCGATGAGATTAAGAAGTTTAGTTCTTCTGTTTTCTTTGCACAGCCTTAGTACACGAGACAAAATTGTACTAAGGGAGAGTTATTTTCAGCTCCAATTTAACAAAATAAAATAAATTGACTTTTTTATAACATTTCGTATGTAGAGGTAAGAAGCAGTATCCAATAGGGTTGACATACTAACTCTTCATAGACCCTGTGCTGGTCGCGCGGGTGGTTGGCGAGCAGCACGGTAGTGAACCCCGCCGCGGTGGCGGTGGTGTCGGTGGCCGCCAGCAGCAGCACCAGGCTCTCCTCGCGCAGCTCCGTGGCCGAGTACCCGCCCCCGCCGCCCCCGCCGCCCTCGCCGCCAGACAGCTCTATCAGTAGCTCCAAAAATGATGTCGTTTTCATATTTGACATATTGGCTGAAACATATGCTACATTTACCTGATTGTGTATTATCATCACCATTAACGGAATACAGACGTCCGCTGTTGGACATAGGCCTCTTCCGTGGACTTCTAAACACCACAGCATCCAGCGCCTCCCGCAACCTGCTTGAGGCCCTCGGTCCATCGAGTAATACTGCGCTTTCCGATACGTATCGCGCAGAGAAACTCTAAGCTCGCTTCATCGCCTGCTGAGCCTTCATAAGAGGCCTATAGTTAGCGACCAAATTTCATATATGCTACTCAATGTCCTGTAATGACCACGCTAGGAATGCGGATTGGTTACAGCAGGATTGGTCGACTCGTCACTAAATTGCCCTTTAACATAAAATGAATTGCAGACCAAAACCACCAGTCGATGGATACCTTAATAAAACAAAATATACCTACTTACGATTATTCATCCCGGTTTGAAGAATTTTAGTGCGAATCGCTTCTTTCTTTTTCTGAATTAACTAAAATAAAAGATTAGAAAAAGTGTTAAATAAATAAATAGTTTGAAATACAAGAAGTATAAATTCTAATACTAGTATGATATAAGTATAGTATACATTAGTATTAGATGATGTAGTTAGTACTACATCTACTACTAGTTTAGACTTTCATTAGGTGGTGTTACTGCTCCAGAAGGGAGAATAAGCATTAATTAGGACATGGACGAAGAGTAAAGAATTAGTAGGGAGTAAAGAATGCGGCCCGGGCACATACGCAAGAGATAGTACCGGGCCCGCCCGCCCACTGATTCGGCCCGTATGACTGTCGAGTCGGGTGGGCCATGGGAAGTGGTGGATTCAAATCCTAAACTCACCCAAGCCGAGAATGTAACTCAGAACCTCTCTGTTGAAAACCTATCCACTGCGCCAGAGAGATCGCCAAACATTATATTTACAGTTTCAACACAACTCCATATGTGGTCTCTGTCGCGGCGCTGCCTGGCGTGCAGCCGCAGCAGCGGCTCCAGGTAGCTGCTGCACAGCCAGGGCTGGCAGATGAGCAGCGCTCGGACTTTGAAGTAGTCTTGCAACGCTTCGAGGAAGGTTTGCTTCTGAACATTTACACTTTCCCCAAAAGTCATCTCTGAAATCATTTTTGTCATAAATAAAATATTTGTAAACACTATTTAAATTGAATCACTAGTATCTCTAAGCATATATTTAAATGGCCCACTGCAGGGTCAGACCTCTCTCATCCTAGGATCAGAACCATGAAGTTCAACACGCTGCTCCGATTTGTTTTGCTCCGGTTGTGGGCTGATAATGTTTCTTCTGTCACGTACACTTTTAGATGTTACTGATGAACTGGACTGACGGTCAAGAGTGTGCTCCAAAGCACAGGGGGGGGGGGGGGGTGGTACTACCATCTTTCCAAACCTGAGCCGAATTTTTTACTAAAAGTTTCTTGGAAGAAAGTAAAGCAGCTTAAGTAAAGAAATAGCCCATCCCAGAATCTCTTTATCCAAAGCCACATAATTAAGTTAACTGCTAGACCAAACGGATTTTTTCGTTATGTACATAACAATAAGACAAAACTTTGCAATTTTATTTGAAAATACCTTTTAAACATAGTTATAATTATTAGATGCACAATACCGAGTGCAGAGTCGAGCGAGTAGCAGCTGAAGTATCGCCACATGGACAAGTCTCCGGTTCCCGCGACACGCGCGATCTGGTCCATCAATATTTGACTTTTTCGTTCGAACATTTGCACCATCATGTTATAATATTTAGCAGCGAACATTGGCTTGAGAATTTTTCGCCGGATTCGCCATATTTCTTCTGAAATTAGTATAGCATGACACATGATACATTTACAGCACTCCACAGAGTGACGATTAATACTAAATAAGATTCATATTATAAAAAAAATTCAATCGACGAAAGCAAAAAATATCAAATCAAATCAAATCAAAAATCATTTATTTCAAGTAGGCTCAGTTTACAAGCACTTTTGACACGTCAGTTGACTATTTGTAAAGATTCTACCACCGGTTCAGAAGGCAGGTTCTGCTGAGAAGATACCGGCAAGAAACTCAACAGTTGCTCTTTTGAAAAAGTCATACAGTATTATAATTTACAATTGATAACAATTACAATTTCTTATAGTTTTATTTCCTGTGTGAAGGTGGAAGCTGATCCAATGACCTCCAAGCGCTTTTATCTTTAAGGAACTCATCAATGTTGTAGTAACCTCGACTAAGTAAATGTTTTTTAACACATTGCTTAAAGCTATGCATTGGCAGGTCCATCACAGTCTTGGGGATCTTGTTATAGAAGAGTACACCCAAACCTACAAAAGATTTTTTTACTCTTTGGAGACGATATGCAGAAATAACTAACTTATGCCCGTGTCTAGTAAGACGTGGGTTTAAATCTCCTTTTCGTTTGTACAAATTAATATTTTGTCTTACATAGACTATACTGTTATATATATATTGACAGGCTACTGTTAGTATACCTATTTCTTTAAACTTTTGACGAAGGGACTCGCGTGATTTTAATTGATATATTGCTCGAATTGCTCTTTTTTGAAGTACAAATATAGATTGTATATCGGCAGCCTTGCCCCACAATAAAATACCGTAAGACATTACGCTGTGAAAGTACGCAAAATAAACTAGCCTAGCTGTATCAATATCAGTGAACTGTCTTATTTTTCTCACTGCAAATGCCGCTGAGCTGAGTTTACCAGACAGTTTTTCAATATGAGCACCCCACTGAAGTTTACAATCCAAGGTCACTCCCAGGAAAACTGTGGAACTCTCCATTTCCAGTGTTTCACCATCGATCATTATAGACTTTTCTAATTTTATTACATTTGGCAATGAAAACTCAATACATTTAGTTTTCTTGGCATTTAAAAGTAGATTATTTGCAGTGAACCAATGCGACACATGCGACATGGCACGGTTTACGTCGTCAGAGTTATCTTTATTTCTGTCCGTCTTAAAAATTAAGGATGTGTCATCAGCAAACAGTACAATCTCACATATGCCGCTGACATGGAATGGTAAATCGTTTATGTACACTAAGAATAGAAAAGGACCCAGAATTGAACCCTGTGGGACGCCCATTTTGGTAGTGGAACCGTGCGACTTTATATCATTTATGCATACCTTTTGTGTTCTATCACTGAGATAAGAGGCAATGAGATCAAGCGCAATACTTTTGATGCCATAGTGGCTTAACTTGAGTAAAAGAGTGTTATGGTCAACACAATCGAACGCCTTGGACAGATCACAGAACACACCAATAGCATTCTTAGAACTTTCCCATGCTTCATAAATATGTTTTAAAAGTTTAGCCCCTGCATCAGTTGTATTGCGACCTTTTGTAAAACCATACTGTTCAGGATGAAACAAGTTATTTAAATTAAAATGACATAAAAGTTGATTTAATATGATTTTTTCAAAGACCTTGCTAAGTGTTGGCAATATTGTAATCGGTCTATAATTATTAGGATCTGATTTGTCTCCTGATTTAAAAAGTGGTATCAATTTGCCATGCTTCATTAGGTTCGGAAAAATACCTAAGTCCACACATTCATTAAAAATAATGGCTAAGTGGGGAGCAATGACATCAATTATATTAGATATTACTTTCATTGACATGCCCCACAGATCTCCAGTTCTTTTTAATTTTAACAAATTGAAAGATTTTTTAATGTCAGATACAGTTATATGGTGAAATTCAAAAAGATCGTTGCACTCTTTAACATTGCCTCTTAATAGTCTCTGGGCTTCCGTAGCAGACGAATCCAGTGAATCTGTTAACAAGATAGGAACATTCTGGAAAAAATCTTCAAAGGCATTAACAACCTCGTTATCAGTGTTTATCTTTTTGTCATTGACAATTAATTCAAAACTTGTATCACGCGGTTTGATTTTTCCTGATTCTCTATTAATTATATTCCAGGTGGTTTGTATCTTGTTCTCAGACTCACTTATTTTCTGTTTGATGTGTAACGATTTCGCAAGAATACAAACACGTTTGAAAATTTTTGAGTAACTTTTTACATAATCTAAATAAGTTCGCGTTTGAGTATATTGTTTTTCTTCGTACAACTCGTACAATTTATCTCTACTTTTATAGATACCTACAGTAGCCCATTCGCTAAACTTTAATTTTTGGCTAGCATTAATGCGTTTGAAGTTAAAAATTTTACTAAACTCTCTGTCTATTGTCTTGAAAAGTGTACCAAAGAGCAAGTCTGGATGACTATTTTCAAATGCAAGACTTGGAATTTTAGAAATAATAGTGTTTTTGAATCGCTCTAATTTACCTTCAGTTATTGGCCTATACTTTACCCATTGATTGTTATTGGTTTTATTATTTAAAATAGTAATTGTTTGACCACTATGATCAGAGCTTAATTTATTAATTATCTTCTTTCTCTCAAGCACACAATTATAAAATATATTATCTAGACAGGTACCTGAAGTTGCGGTTATCCTAGTAGGTTCGTTAAAAGCATGTGTCAAATCAAAACATTTGAATAAGTTAAGAAATCTAACAGACTTTGAGTTTTCTGTTAGAATATCAACATTAAAATCGCCGCAAATCAGTATTTGTTTGGAAGATGTGCACAATCGCCTCATTACATCTTCCATTACCTCTTCAAATTGATCAAAGTCAGCCGGAGGGGTCTAAAATAACATCTAAAATAAATAGCATCTTACCTATGTGTTATCTTCTGATCAGTTTGAAGGCGGTGCCAAACCAGTGTTTTAATGTTTTTATTCAAGCCGTTTAAACACGACACTGGATTACCACCGCTTTGAAAGTGATCAGAAGATAGCACTTAGGTAAGATGTTATTTTTTGCTTTTTAGTTTAGATTAGGAATTTTTAAGTTGGAAGTCGGTTGAATTTTTTTTATTAAAATTTTTATTTTTTCATCTTTAGTGTTAGCATATCTACTGAGTGTGAACAAAAATTAATAAGTAATTAGCTGAAATGTTATTTTCTTATGATATGAGTACCTAGGTCCTACAATCCCATTTTGGGATACTACCTTAACTCATATATAATATTTCACTCCCCCTTTATCCACACTGAATATCCAAAAAAAAAACGTGAAAGGTATCATAACCAATGAGGAGTTATTTTAACGGCCCTTCGTCTTCATCACCAGATCACCACCTTATGCAGTCACAACCCATATGGGTGGAAAGTTCTCATCAATATAAAATAAATCAAGTCGAAACACAAGGTACCTACTGTGAACCGTCGAAAAATTGCCTTGACTGACCTTCGTCTTCCTCACCTGACCCCTAATATAGCCACAACTTATCTATGTGGAAAGTTCTCATCAATACAAAATTATCAAGTCCAAACACAAGGTAGCTACTGTGAACCGTCGAGGAGTTCCCTTAACTGTCTTCCGTCTTCATCACCAGACCCTAATACAGTCACAACTTATCTAGGTGGAAAGTTTTCGCTAATACAAATTTATCAATTTGATATTAATGTTGAGGAAAATGCAAAAAAAAATAATGTTTGTTACCTCATAACTTCGTCATTTATATACCAATTTTAAAAATTTATTTTTGTTTAAAAGATCGGGCGAAGAAAAACGGTTCTGTAATTTTATGTTAAAATCAAAATAACTAAAATAAGTGAACGATATTGCCTATACTGTGACGTTTACGGTCATTAAGGTAAGACACACTAACATTATACCTAATGATATAATTTTTAGGCTTATTTGTTTCGTTAAATATTTATTTCTAAAAAGTGAAAAATAACATCGTACCAAGATCCTTTAGATTGATCGGTTTGAAAACGGTGCCAAAAACCAAAATGAACGTTAATTTATGTTTAATTAGATAAATAGAAAGGACATTGGGTTTATTTTTCACTTTTTTCTGTTAAAAATATTTTTTTTAAGCTCACCGTTTGCAAAGACAGAGCCATTACCGAGAAGATGTCGCGCGTACCGGGCGATCTGCCCCTTGTCTATACACGACTTCAACACTACACTCGCAGTCACTGGATCCGATACAACTGAAATTGATAATTAACAGCTTTCAGTTAAATAGTTTATGAAGGAATCACTACGACGACATAGTCCTGTGCTCACCGACAATGAACGTATTCAATATCCATAAACTGACCATATTGTACTTGTTATCGTAAGTTTCCCGACCGAACCTGTCGAAAGCTTTCATTCGATCTGTGAACAAAATAGATATCCAAGAAGTAAGGCATAAAAAGATCCATAATATACACGAGGTGTTTTCAGGGGCTGAGTCGCAAGGCGAGGGCGGAAAAAATAGAAACCGAGTTATAATGGATTTTACCACGCGTACTACACTCTACTTTTCACTGAGATTGCGAATAAAATAATCTTTGTTGCTTTAATATAATCAATACACATAAATAAAATTTGAGTGTCTGTCTGTGGTTTTAAAACAGCTGTGGAACTTTTTCCAGTGCTTCTAGTTATTTACATGATACCAAAACACAAACAATCTTTTTTATGTTTGTCCGGGCTAACTTTTGGAAGGGCTGAACTACATTAGTGTAAAAAAAATTAATTAAAAAAATGCAACTGAACCACAGCTCATCAATACAAATTAATCATGCCCAAACACAGGTATTTGCTGTAAATCGTTGAGGAGTTCCCGCGTCTGTATTTTGGCTCCACCATCAGATCGATTCCAAACCTTCATTCAATTGTAGTGCTTAGAAATACTCAATAAAAAAATTACGAACACACTACTTATCCATATAACTTTTGAAATTTTCCCTCAATTTCGCCAGGTTCCCATCATCAGATCCTGACATTATGAATATGGAACCACATGCGAAGCATATACCTACCTTTTAAAACAAAAAAAATAAATTTTCAAATCGGTTCAGGCGTCTTCGAGTAATCGATGTACATACATATAAAAACAGACTAGTCAACCTGAGAACCTCCTCCTTTTTGAAGTCGGTTAATATATATGCTTGAAAATAATATAAATGCATAAGGCATTAAATAATGATTCTGTCTTACTGACTTTTACTCAAAATAACGTCAAGGTCAGTAACTGGGCCTACAGAACGTTGTTCTCGCCCGAGGCAGCCATGAGCAGAAGCGACGACCGACACGGAAGAACTAAACAACTCACGGTGAGGGAGCGGAACCCGGGAGGTCGCGGATTCGATGGCTGTGCGGGTCTAATTTACTGTCGTACCCCCTGCTGTCTAATTGTAAATCTACGTAGAGAACGACTCAAACTTCCAATCTTATCAGTATAATTTATCGTAAACTCCTGTATGTTCTCCAACATAACCTTTCAAATAAAGGGGTGAGATCCTCACCTGTTGGACTATTAATAATAATTATCTTTCACTCTTCGCTTAGGTACTTAGAGGAAAATCACTCTTGAAAATTTTGTTTAGTTTATTTATTTTGCTATCATCCGCGAATTAACATCTCCAGCCGGGCTAGCATGGGCAAGGGATAAAATTTTTATCCACCCATTATATCCACTGACTAAGGATATAAATCCACCCGTCATAGCATGGCCACAAGGGAAAGACAAATTAATCCCCGATTGACATTACGCGTGGAGATCTTTTCCTCGACTATGGCATATGGAGTGGATAAAATTTTAATAAAAAAAATTCAACCGACTTCCAACTCAAAAAATAACTTTAACTAAAAAGCAAAAAATAAAATCCTACCTATGTGCTACCTTCTGATCAGTTGGAAGGCGGTGCCAAGCCAGTGATGTTTTAATTAAATACGTTTAAACTACAAAAATTCTGTGGTTATTCCAGAAACAGCTTTAATTAAAACAAGACACTGGCTTGGCACCGCCTTCAAACTGATCAGAAGGTAGCACATAGGTAGGATTTTATTTTTTGCTTTTTAGTTAAAGTTATTTTTTGAGTTGGAAGTCGGTTGAATTTTTTTTATTAAAATTTTTATTTTTTTATTTTTAGTGTTAGCATACCCACTGCGTGTGTACAGTCACAACCTATCTAAGTGGAAAGTTCTTATCAATACAAAATTATCAAGTCCAAACACAAGGTAGCTACTGTGAACCGTCGAGGAGTTCTCTTCACTGTCCCTCGTCTTCATCACCAGACCCTTAATACAGTCACAACCCATCTAGGTGGAAAGTTCTCATCAATACAAATAAAGCAAGCCCAAACAAAAGGTACCTGCTGTAAATCGTTGACGAGTTCCATCGTCTGTGTTTCGGCTCCATCATCAGGCCAACTCCAGACCTTCATAAAATTGTAGTGGTTTAAAATACGTTATGGAAACACTAACAAACGCACTAGCCGTCCCTACGATTTTCGAAAGTTCCCCTCGATTTCTCCAGGATGCCATCATCAGATTCTGACATGAAAAAAATGGGACCACCCTGGAATAGGACCCTTTAAAACAAAAAAAGAATTTTCAAAATCGGTCCACAAATGACGGAATTATCGCTGGACATACATAAAAAAAAAAAAAAAAAAAAAAAAAAACATACATACAGCCGAACGTAGAACCTCCTCCTTTTTGGAAGTCGGTTAAAAATGATATACTTTGGGACTTTTGACATTTAAACGCGATAAATTTATCCCTGTGAAGTTGATGTGGGGATAAAACTTTACTTAAAAAAACAATTATGTCTCGCATGTTTTGGTCTTTAACAATTGCATCGCAATATGGGGTGGGGTAGGGGTAGGGTAGGGGTAGGGTAGGGGTAGGGTAGGGGTAGGGTAGGGGTAGGGTAGGGGTAGGGTAGGGGTAGGGTAGGGGTAGGGTAGGGGTAGGGTAGGGGTAGGGTAGGGGTAGGGTAGGGGTAGGGTAGGGGTAGGGTAGGGGTGGGGTAGGGGTTGTGTAGGGGTGGGGTAGGGGTGGGGTAGGGTAGAGGTAGGGTAGGGGTGGGGAAGGGGTGGGGTAGGGAAGGGGTGGGGTAGGGGTGGGGTAGGGGTGGGGTAGGGTAGGGGTAGGGTAGGGGTAGGGTAGGGTGGGGTAGGGGTGGGGTAGGAGTGGGGTAGGGGTTGTGCAGGGGTGGGGTAGGGGTGGGGTAGGGGTCGGGTAGGGTAGGGGTAGGGTAGAGGTAGGGTAGGGGTGGGGTAGGGGTGGGGTAGGGGTGGGGTAGGGGTGGGGTAGTGGTGGGGTAGGGTAGGGGTAGGGTAGGGCAGAGGTAGGGCAGGGGTAGGGCAGGGGTAGGGCAGGGGTAGGGCAGGGGTAGGGTAGGGCAGGGGTAGGGCAGGGGTAGGGTAGGGGTAGGGTAGGGGTAGGGTAGGGGTAGGGTAGGGGTAGGGTAGGGGTAGGGCAGGGGTAGGGTAGGGGTAGAGGTAAAGAAGGGTAGAGTAGGGATAGAGAATAAGTGCACTTATGTCACAACGAAGCTTGACCGGGTCCGCTAGTATGATAGATACTATAGATACCTACTACAAACCACCGCAAAAAACAATCACCAAACAAAACAATGCCAACAGAAAACAGATAAATAATATGCACAAAAAAACCAAATATTATCAAATTTACGTTTATTTCGGACTATTAATATACCTAATGCCAATTTATAAGATATATACAAATGGGTTGACAAGTCTTTCCCTCCGTTTATCCACCGGGGATATTATATCCACCGGCGTGCCCATGCGCGGTGAGTGGATAAAACGAGTGTGGGGGATAAACGTTTTATCCTCTCCCCGTGGATAAATTTTTCCCTTGCTCGTGCTAGCCCTGCTGAGGATGCTCCGGTTTCGGGGTGAAACGTACGTAGAGAGCATTTTGTCGGACCTGGGTGATGTTGTCGCATGGGTTCGTCGTCTTTTCGCGGAGTAACGCCTGCTTCTATCCAATATTTGTTTAGTTTATTATAGGGAACACAACGGTATATACTCGTAGGTATAACGCGCGATAGAAAGTCAACCACTTCAAAGAGAACGGCTGACAATATAGCGACAAGAATCGTTACACGAACCATTTGAGGCCACTTTTGTCTACAATAACTCTATATAACATAAAGGAAAGGATGGAACATGGAACAGAAAGAAGGAACAAGGAAAGGTTGGAAACGATATAAATTATTAATAAAAATACTTTTATGCAAAAAAATAGCCAAGCCAAATCTTAAGCTAGAATGTATTCTTATTTCTATAATCTATAGAATTTGGCACCCATTGAAATGTTGAATTTGTTTCCCATTTTCACATATATGTTTTGGTAGGCTCAAGTTTACCTTCATTAGTTCCAAAATACTTGTAAACATGTCCAATGAACGGCACGTAGGGGGAGCTCACTCCTATCACTCGATGTAGATCCAAGAACTTCTTAGGCCTCCGTTTAGTCACTAAAATCAAAAATATCAGTATCGCGAACAAAATATATTGAATCATCGCGCTGCGAGCGAGATTCACACGAATGTCCCAAAATATTGGAACCTACGAATTTAATGAAACAACCTAACCTACAAGTAGCCCTTCTCTCCTTTTTATTCAAGCCTTTCATTGAAGGTTAAATATAATGATATTTTGTTGGGTATGTCTTGTTTAAACTGGCTAGTTTTATTATTGCGAATGTTTTTATAATATAGGTCCGGGTTAGTGCGAGACGTCGGACTGGTGCACGGAGGTTTCGTACAAATGAATTTGTAATCAAGTAAAATTATATGTTTAGGAAAAAACGAGCGAAAGTTATCCCAAAATATTTTAAGTAAAAACATGACTTACTTGTACTATCTTCTGCTAATCTGCTACCATCCGAAGCCACGATGGTTCAAAGTACATAATTGGTTACTGTGCGAGTGCTTTTACCTTTGGTGGGAGTATGGGCAGATAGCTGGGGGGTACCGGTCGTTATTGTTCATATCTGATGGTGACCGTTCAAGTCATTTATCTTAATCATTCATACTCCATACATTTCTGGGCTCTTTTTTAAAGTGCCGGCCAGCAAAAAACATTACACGAATTGCTAAACCTAGCCATTTTGATCAATCTATATTAATATCATAAAGCTGAAAGGTCAATTTTCGTCGTTTTTTTTTTAATAACTTGGAAACTTTTTATTTTAAAAATACAAAAAATATATATTTGAGATCTTTTTTACAAGTTCTTTTATTTAATGTGTCACATGATGCAGATAGATTTTTTTTTTGTGTTTTCCATCTTGCCCCCCATAAGTGCACCCTATATTCAAATTTTACTTATTTACAATACATCTCAATACATAGTATTTGGGTCACACCAATGGAAAAAAACAGACAGACATTAAAATGTGTGCGAGTGATATTATAAGGGTTCCGTTTTTGTACTACGTATGTTCGGAACCCTAAAAATATATACCCTTTTAGGATCACATCATGCTAGTTGTAAAAAGTAAGTACTCCAATTATCGTTTTTATGTTTTCTCTTTCCTTTGTGTGATGTGTATCTGAATAAACGTTTCTTTTTTTCTTTCTATATACGAATACGAATTAAAAAATGTATGGGAATGACATTCACTATCGACAGGCCACGTGATCAAGTTGTCGATCGGATCTGTCATTTCCCTACATTTTGTTAGTTATCGAAGTATTAGTGTTTGTAGAAAGAGTTAGAGAATCAAAGTGCCACATGGCTAAGGCCCTGCTTTCCGAAGTTCTGCTTGTTCTTTTAAAATGTACATAGTGTTTTAAATTTAACCAGTAAATACTGAACTTACATGTAGGCATTTACCATTTCTTTCATTCATTTAGGTTAGAGAATCTGGTCTGGAATCTAGAGTTTAAATTACAGAATAGCAAATAACTAAATAGCAAAGACATACCGCTAAACAATTTAGCGTTCCGGTACGATGTCGGTACGATGTCGTGTAGAAACTGACGGAGGTATGGATCTCCATCTTAGAATGCATCATCACTTGCCATCACTTACCAGGAGAGATAGTGGTCAAGGGCAAACTTGTAACGAATAAAAAAAATCTTCTATGCGTCGGGCTCGTCTCTTATAGATTTTAGCTTTTTACCAGAAAAACTAAAAAGCCGAGCGCTGCTTGTTTGCGGCCAGCGTGGAGAGTGTGCCCACGAGCCGTGCGACGGACTATTTCAGGAGCTGAAAGTCGATACTGACTCGCCGGATATAGAATACCTCGACCCCAGTCGCCCTCGATATGTTGCATTACTTGTTTCGTTTATTGCAACTATTTCATTGCGAAGTACAACAGTAGAAGTAAGCACAACCCCTGACAATGTGACATTTCATTATTGGGATTTTCTGGACCTTACCAGGCTTACGATGTAATTTTATTCACCCAGGCTAAGGGTAGGTTAATTGAAACAATGATAACTGCATGTAAATATTGTATAATGGGCTATTTATATTGTTAAACTTCATCCCAATGGCTACCAATTAGACAAACAGACACTTAACAAAGATTTAAAAACTTTTGAATTCGTCTATTGGTAATGTAACGATTTGTTCGTACACAAGTCGCAGACAGTTTGGAGCAGCAAACGCTCATAACTCTCGCGTTACAGCGAAGAAGGAGATGGCGGCAGGAGCGTCGAAGGGCGAGCGTTGGCGCGCTGCCCGGCGCCGCCCGGTGCCGCCCGGTGCCGCCCGGTGCGCCTGACCCACTTGCAGCCACGGCGAGAGCCAGCGGTGGTCACACCTTCCACATATTGTAAAAGCTGACATATCGTCCCGTCTGCTGCTGCCAGTAGGCGTGCTACACAACTAGTTTAGATGGTAATAGTTATAAGACGTACAGGTACATTACTGCAGCGGCTAGCAAGAGGGACATTGATGGACAAACGTGTGAATTTAATGTGCAATTCTTAAAATCGAATGTGTATTTTCCGGGAATTATGTTGGTTTGTTCGTTAATTTTACGTACAGTACCAATGACGAAGTTGACGAATAACAAATAACAATAGATTTTTACGCGCCAAAGTTTTTTTTTTCACTAAACATCTTTGCAACATCTTTCTACGTGCAAGCCAGTTGGCGAAAGGAACCAAGCGAGTCAGCGACATATTTCTCAAAGTGCCCTAAATAATAATATGTAAAAAACCCTTAACAATACATATACAACAAAAATCCGATTTTACGTTTATTATTTGCTAGCTGCTCCCAAATATACTGTCATCCAAATAGTACAAGAAAAACAATAGTAGCCTACCGTAGTCAGAGTCTTCGGCAGTAAATTGTCGAAGGTCCGGCCACCGCAGGCAGTCGCATGCGGACACAATACTTACTGCACGCTGCCGAATCGCATTGCAATATAATACGAGTCCGATACGTGCTTGCTGATTGTGAGCCTCGGACGATTTCTTCTCGCAGAAATCTTTCAATATACTCGTACTTTCTTTTTTATAGCGCACGACAACGCCAGACCTCTTTCTTTAGGGAAGGGATTAGACCCGCCGCTGCTCTGAGAGTGGCAGACTCAGTGTGATAATGTTTGACTCTAAACCATTCACTAACATTCTACTGATTTATTTAAGTTTTCCATCAACTACCCCCACCAACCTTTCTGTTGGAAATATTTCAAAAGGACGTAAACCTCAATATTTAATAGTCGTTCTAGTTCATGGCGTAAAGTCTCATAAGCTTACCGTCGACCGACGCGGCAATTGTCATCAGTCTTTATGTCGATTTATTGACTGGCCAAGTGCGATCTCACCTTATGACCTAAATAACAAAGCATTCCTAAAAAAATACTGACAAACTGTCGGTAGAAGACGAAAACGAATGTAAAATGGCATTTTATGAACAAAACAAAGACCGCGGGCAAATAATGAAATTTTTTTTATTATCCTTAGGGATTATGAAGGATTTTTCTAAGAACCGCGTAAGATAAAATTTAGTTTACCTCCTTAATATTCTTTATTAGAACGGAAATTGTAGTATTTATTAATAAAACCATTTTTCCTATTTTGAAAGAGAATAAGCACAAAATGAAGAACAGTCTGAAGAACACTAAGCGATCGTTAGTATATTCTGTATCTGTAGTACCTAGGCACGTAATATGGTACGACATCTATGAACACAATAAGTCGTTGCTTCAGCTATACTTTCTATATTATTTTAATCTTGTGTAATTTTCTTAGAACACGTGCTTGAGCTGCTAAGAGTACTGACGTACAAACATGACATTTCATATGTGCTTACATAATAAGCCTACTATAAAAACATCTCCACTAACTGTTGATAAGAATATAGTTATGTAGGGTGAGAGTCCTAAACAGAGAAACATTTTCATACGTAAAGACCTATTTATCGCGCGATTACGCATCGTCCTTACGTTGGGAGTTAATAAAAAAAAAACATAACGGTCAAACTGAGAACCTCCTCCTTTTTGAAGTCAGTTAAAAATATACACAAACAATATTCCTATCAGTTAGTTTGTTATCCGTAATTTGTATCAGGTATGGGTAGATTCCACTTACTTTAAGAGGTTGTGGTAAATTGCTCAAACGTTTTGAATAATATAACAAAAATGCGATCACACGGCAGTTGGGCATGAGATACTCTCCCCCTGCCGCCCCCCGACATCCCCCGCATCACTCCTCCGGTGTAGCGAGCAGCGAGCTCGTCTGACGCTCCTGATTGGATCACTCCGCGGCTTCGAAGATAATACCTTCCTTTTAATTCTTAAATCTAATTTGAGTTTGCAGAAAAACACGCTATTTTTAACTGAAGAACTTTTGGTAATTTGTTTTGAATCTGTGAGATTTTATGTGATAAATTTTAAACAAATAGTGAATACTGCATTAAATAGCGATAATAGCTGTCCACTAAATGCTTTTAATTTAGTATCTACTTGCTCGTAGCTATATAAAATATGTATATATCGGGGCATCGACTATATCCCACTTCTGATATCGGCGAAGCCGTAGTCTAAGAGCAGGTTCTAAGCTTTAAGTGTCAAGGATGGCAGATACACAAAGTAAACCATGTCCAGATTGAATTGCGCTATTTAGTAAATAAACAAACCCTTTTGTCGATGCCAAACTTTCATAATAGTTTTCAGAACCATCAAACTATTAAAACACGCACAAACACTTTGTCCTTTACAATCCACCTATGGAGAATCATACAAACGTAACATTTTTTTAATTTACACAGGGTTTAATCAAAATTTTTAGAAATAAACGAAATTAAACACGAAATTATGCACACAGATTACATTTAAATGTTAATTTGACGTTTCGTCTCTCTAAGGTTGTGCCAAGTAAAATTGTCACCACAGATTAAAAATGAACGATTTACCGATTGTAAATATTGAATGTATTCCGTTCAGTATCGATATCATAATTGAGTAATTTGTATAAAGTAATTTTTTCATAGCGCTGTTTAGTTAGTTACGTACTTATATGTTAAAAAAAGATAATGCGTTAACAAGTACTGCCTAAATTTTTTAGTACTCTTTTAATTTATAACAAACAAATACAAGTGAAAAAAAGGTTATTTGATAGGTATTAATTAATATGCAACAGAAAGAGGTAGATAGTTAATATCGCGCGTATTTTGACTGTGTGATTAGTGTTGCCAACTTAGAAGTGAGTTTTTAAGTAAAGTGATTTTTTTACAATTGATATAAAATTCGATTAGTAGTAGTTAATTCTCGATATAGTTCATCAACGTCCCATCCCTAGGATGACGTCACAACTAATGTCAGTGATGAATACGGCCATATTTGTTTACATAATTTTGCAATTCTAAAAAAATGAAGTTTAACACTGTCAATCATCACCGAATCGATCATTTAACTTATAACTACAGTTCTACCCTCTAATTACACTTGATCAAGTATAGCGCTGATACTATCAGATGTAAACCAAGATTAAACTAGTGTACGGCAGTAAGGCAGCCAAGAGTGAAATCGCGGGCTGGTAACCGCTAGTAGCAAGGTTAAAGGATCCTTTTACAGTATACTAATACTCCCTTCATCAACCCATATTCGGCTCACTGCTGAGCTCGAGTCTCCTCTCATAATGAGAGGGGATTAGAGAGCCGTGATAGCCCAGTGGATATGACCTCTGCCTCCGATTCCGGAGGGTGTGGGTTCGAATCTGGTCCGAGGCATGCACCTCAAACTTTTCAGTTGTGTGCATTTTAAGAAATTAAATATCACGTGTCTCAAACGGTGAAGGAAAAAACATCGTGAGGAAACCTGCACACCAGAAAATTTCTTAATTCTCTGCGTGTGTGAAGTCTGCTAATCCGCATTGGGCCAGCGTGGTGGACTATTGGCCTAACCCCTCTCATTCTGAGAGGAGCCTCGAGCTCAGCAGTGAGCCGTATATGGGTTGATAACGACGACGACGACGACGACAAATACTCCCTTTCTCCGCTCGTGTTGCCTTCCAGCTAAGTAACTAACAATGCAATGGCCTTACTTCTATTACCTCACCCATTAGCTTCTACATCACTAGCACTATTTTAACACTGCACCATTACTATTTAACAAATGGAAGACGAGTATCCATCCCAAGAACTTGATTACACTCTGAGCTATTCAACTAGCAGGCTACAGTGGAGGCAAGGTGCCCCACTCTGTCAAGCGTACCGGTCACCCGCCATATTGGACGCAATGCTATTGGACGAGAGTCACGTGATCAATCTTTCACAGTCTTATTCATTTAAACAGTAAATAATTAAATCCCAATTACATGAAACCTGATTCTAATATTATCACAATAATTAACCTAGATTTAGCTAACCGATCAAATAACTCACTCGGCGACATATATAATGTTCTTTCACAAAGGCGAATATTATTTTATAGCACTCCATATTGGACTTAGCGCCCCTTCAAAACGATCAGTAATAGACTTTAGATATTAGTATTATGCGGGTTACTGTCCTGCAGTTTTAACTACTTAAACAGTTTATCGAATAATTTTGTTTGATATTTAGATTATTACTGTGCAGTTCGAATAGTAACTGATATAACCGCGCACGTGCAGTTAAAACTGAAAGTTTCCGTGTACCCGCATAACATTGCTTTATTATTTGCGACAGGCGTCAGCACAAATCGACATTATAAAACACTTCATGAGACGTCGCGTGTACTAATCCTAGATTTATTCATATCGATACACGTAAAGACGTCCACAACCATTTATGGTAACAGTGTTTACATGTAACCTGTGAACTTGGTGTGAACATAAACAGCTCGGCGCGTCGTAGAGTGAACTTTCAATTAAGTGCGTTATCTCCGTAACGTCCGATCCGATGGAAACAAATTGATATCCGATAGAAACGTCGTGGGGGCGCCCGCGGGCGGATAGCCAAGGAGACCGCCATACATAAACAAAGAGTATTTTAAACAGCACAAATTATTTTTTTCTTGGGAAATTATTCCTTCTCGCACAGACAAAAACCATCTACTCTGGTTGGTTAATATCATATCCATAAAGCGTCTTCTTATTTTTATAAACGTCTGTACACTTGCTCCCGTATTGGCAGGCAATGCAATGATACAAATGATACCGTTTGTACGTAAGCTAGTTCAATGGTTTGGAATTCTATTTAAAATCATCCGATCTCTCGGCGATCAGTTATTTATTGAATGAAAATATCAAAAGCTTATAAGATTCAAAATTTTTTAAATTTTTTTTTTGAAATTTAAATTTTTGAAGTTTTATGTTGTTTGTTCCGAAGTAAGTAACTTAGTGAGTAAGTTTATATAGGATTCGTTAAAGGAAAATCGTCTTCTTAAAGAATCAGGAATCACAACGTGTAAAAATATTTTTAAATAACGTTGAGATTAGTAGAAAAAATCATTACTTTTTAAAGTTCAATTGACGTACCGCAATGGTTGCGCAGGAATGGCGCGATAAGCTCGGCACCAGCTCTTGCCCTACGCGGGTATCGGGAGAGAGAGAGGGTGTGGGGAGAGACGCCGCTCATGAATAATAAAGAACAATATTTTAGAAAGTGCCTCGCAAACTGTTTATGATGGAGTTATTGGCGATAAAACGGCCGTCAAATCCTCCATGAATTTATAAATTCGGTCACTTACCTGTCGCCCGCCGCCGCCGCTCGGTCGCTTGCGATCTAAGTAAATAATTATTTTAAATAAGTAGTCAATACTTTTTTTCCTTGAAAACTTTCTAAGCGATCTGGGACTTTTTAAATGATGAGAAACCATTATCGAAACTTTTAAAATCCACTAAAGTGTCAGTCCTTTAAATTATAAAAAAGGTGATTTGAATGTTATACATATATTATCAGAGCGTGATAGCCCAGTGAATATGACCTCTGCCTCCGACTCCAGAGTGTGTGGACCAACTTTTCAGTTGTGACTTATGTGCATTTTAAGAAATTAAATATCAGGTTTCTCTAACGGTGAAGGAAAATCATCGTGAGGAAATTCTTAATTCTGTGGCATGCAGATAAATTTTCTTAATGCGTGTGTGTAGTCTGCAAATCCGCGTTGAGCCGCGAAGTGGACTATTAGCCTGTTATTCTTTGTTAATGTTGCTTTCCATTGTCGAAAGAACTTTTCAAATCGATCCAGTAGTTTTTGAGTTTATTTGTTACATACAAAAACACAAATCTTTCCTCTAAACAATATTAGTGTAGATGCAGATTACCTTCAAAAACCACAAAGTCTAGAGTAGGGACTTAGCGGTATGAATAGATAAACATTACCCGCGTTTAGAAACTTCGCAGTGTATTAGTGTTTCAACATGAATATTCGGCGAGATAGCGAAGTGTCCCGCGGCGGCCGGCGGTGCTCCCGGCGGCGCTGAATGATGGATGGCGGCTAAAAGCTTTGCCCCTCCTCACTCTTCACTCTTCACAGTAATGCGCCGGACGACCCGCTGCGCCGCGCCGTGTCAGGTTTACACCAGAACTGATACATCTAACGTATCATAAATTTGAAACCCAAAATTAAATCACTAATTTAACAGAAACGTTTTGTTTTACAAATATCATAATGAAATACTGTACGAGTTGATGTTAATTCCATTATCTATATCTATACTAATATTATAAAGAGGTAAAGTTTGTAAGTTTGTAAGTTTGTAAGTTTGTAACAATTTTTTGAAATGGGGTAATCTTCGGAACTACTGGTCCGATTTTAAAAATTCTTTCACCAGTAGTATGCTTCGTTATCGGGGAGTGCTATAGGCTATATTTTATATTTCTATCATATATAACTACTGAGATATCGCGGGTTTTTTCTTACAGGTCAGACCGAAAAACTTACTTATTCGCATGCGCTGCCTCAACCATTGCGTATAACTGAAATAAATGTATGGAGGCTTTTTGAACCTTTAAAAGTTCTACAAAAAAGTCCGCGACACCATATATCTATCTTTTATATTTTAGCAGATATAGTACCTTTAGTACTTTAATAAATTATTTAAATTTTAAACTAAGGTTTACGTCATTATTTACACAATAAACTTAAATCCTTATCAAAATAAATGATTTAATAATCACAAGGATATTATAGAGATAAGATTTGCCCTTTACAGTATGTTAATTAGTTATATAGTTTCAGAGATAATACAAAATTTCTGAAAGTCGCAGAAATGCCGCTATATGACGCCCCGCGGTTTCAATTACGTGGTTCCCGTTCCCGTATGAATATGAGGACCAAACATAGCCTATGACACTCGCAAATAATGTAGCTTTCTATTGGTAAAAGAATTTTCCAAATCGGTCCAGTATATCCAGAGATTACCCCCACAAACCACACAAACTATACCTCTTTATAGTATTAGCATAGAAGTCGCTTGGGAAATTATTGTCTTTTGGTCATTGCACCACGCACAAAAGGCTGGACCAATTTTGCTGAGGGTAGGGATAGGATAGAGGTAGGGAAGGGGTAGGATAGAGGTAGGGTAGGGGTAATTTAGGGAAAGTGTAGGGTAGGGTAGGGTAGGGTACGGATAAGGTAGGGGTAGTGTAGGGTAGGGGCAAGGTAGAGGTAGGGGAAGGATATGGAACGTATAGGGTAGGGGAGGAGTAGGATAGGGGTAGGGTAGGGGTAGGGTACGGGTAGGGTAGGGTTAGGGTAGGGATAAGGTAGGGGTAGGGAAGGGTTAGGGTTAGCGGTAGGGTAGGAGTAAGGTAGGGGTAAGGTAGGGGTAGATTAGGGGTAGGGTAGGATAGGGTATGGATAGGTTACGGGTAGGGTTAGGGTAGGAGTAAGGTAGGGGTAGGGTAGGGTAGGGTAGGGTTGGGTAGGTTTACGAGCAGGGTAAGGTAGAGGTAGAGAAGTTTACATCAATTTTTACGCGGACGAAGTCGCGGGCGTCCGCTAGTGATATTATACATATGCACCCCATGTGCTACTCACAAATCTAAATTTCATCATCATATCAGCCGATGGACGTCCACTGCAGGAGATAAGCCTTTTGTAGGGACTTCCAAACATCACGATACCGAGCATCCAGCGAATCCCTGCGACTCGCTTGATATCGTCAGTCCACTGGTGGGGGGTCGACCAACACTGCGCTTACTAGTGCGCCGTTCGAGCACCTTGGGACCACAACGTCCATCGGCTCTTCAAGCTATGTGCCCCGCCCATTGCCACTTCAGCTTCGCGACTATTGTTGCGTAGCGTTGCGTTGAGCTATGTCGATGACTTTGGCTCTTCATATTTATATAACTATATTCATTATCAAATTTAGGTCAGTATAATAACATAAAGAATGCATTTGGCAAGATTCTAGATCTTGTATTCAGTACTTTTGGCTGTGTGAAAATAGATGAAAGTGATTTTTCTGCATGCTCAATTGATAAATATCATCCGCCATTAGACATTGATTTGAAATTTGATTTTAAAGATACCTTATTAACTCCAAATTCGATTACAAGATACAACTTTGGGAAAGCAGACTATGAGCAAATAAATGAATATCTTACAAACATTAATTGGGAGACATTGTTTAAGGATTGTGATAACGTTAGTGTAATGACAGATATTTTTTATGCTGAGCTACGTAAAATAATTGAAAAATATGTTCCAAAGAAAAAAGTTAAGAATAACTCGCGATATCCGGTTTGGTATTCGAAAAACCTAATTAAAAGATTGAAGGAGAAGAACAAATATAGAATCAGATATAAGAAATACCACAATCCGTTAGACGAAATTGAGTTTAAATTATTACGTGATAGGTGTGAAGTTATTATAAATATGGAATATAAAAACTATTTAGAAAACGTAGAGTATAGTATAAAGGTGAATCCAAAATTTTTTCATTCGTATGTAAAAAACTTGCGTAATAATAAATGTGATTATCCTGCGATAATGACAAATAATAATTGTTCATTTTCCAATGGGTCAGATATTTGTAATCAGTTTGCAATCCACTTCTCAAATATTTTTGTATCGTCTAAGAGTCAATTAACACAATTTGTTAGTACTGTAAATTCTAGTTATAGCTCACAATTAAATAACATAAGTATAAAGGAGAAAGAAGTTTTACAGAAATTAAAATGTTTAGATATAAACAAAGGTTCTGGCCCCGATAATATACCACCACATTTTGTTTATAGCTGTGCATTAAGTTTATCGAAACCATTATTTCTTATTTATAATAAATCTTTATGTGATGGTATTTTTCCAAGTATATGAAAAATGGCTAGAGTAGTGCCTGTTTTTAAATGTGGAGATCGGAAGGATATAACAAAATACAGACCAATATGTATATTATCGGTATTTTCAAAAATATTTGAATCAATAATCTGTGAGAGACTAAGTTGGCATTTTAAATCACTGTTAATAGATAATCAACATGGCTTCATAAAAAAAAGATCAACTATATCAAATTTAACATTATTTATAGATGACATTACTGAAGCACTAGATAATACTGATCAACTTGATTGTGTTTATACAGATTTTTCTAAAGCGTTTGACGTTGTTGATCACTGTATATTGATAAAGAAGCTCATCGGTTATGGTGTTTGTGGAAATGTTATCAATTGGATGGAATCATATCTAATGAATCGTGAAATGAATGTTGTTATTGGAGGTTATCAATCAAAAACATTTATTGCTACTTCTGGAGTGCCACAGGGTTCCAACCTTGGGCCTACATTATTTGGAATATTTATCAATGATATTATAACTTGTTTTCAATATTGCCAATTTCAGCTGTACGCTGATGACCTCAAAATTTATACGAAAATAAAAGACATGAATGATTCTAAAAACATGCAAAAAGATTTAGATAGACTTTCTAATTGGTGTTATAATAATAATATAAAATTAAATCATTTAAAATGTTTCAGTATTACTTTCAGTCGTAAGGTTAAGAATTTCAAGTTCAATTACAGTATAAATGGAAATATATTGGAAGATGTTAAAATTATAAAAGATCTTGGGATTACATTAGATAATAAAATGAGCTTCATACCACACATAGATAGTTTGGTAGGGAAATCTCTCAAGTTATTAGGTTTTATTATTAGAAATACAAAAGAATTTAAAAATTCATCAACAAAATTAGCCTTATTTAATACAATGATCAGAAGTAGACTTGAATACTGTTCAGTAGCATGGAATCCGTATTATCAAGTACATAAGGATAGAATTGAAAGAGTACAAAAAAGTTTTTACGATATTTAGCATTTAAAGATAAAATATTGAAGGAAAGAACCAAGTATGATGATCTATTAAAATTTTATAAAACGGCTTCACTATCTAACCGTAGAGATTTGATAGACCTTTGTTTTTTGCACAAAATTGTTAATTTTAAAATAGATAACTCGGAGTTGCTGAATAGGGTAAAACTTGCTGTGCCGAATAAAAATGCTAGATCTCACATTAAAAATAAACTAACTTTTAGGCCAAGAATCACAAAAACTAATCTGGGGAGAAATGCTCCTATTGAAAGAATAGTGAGATCGTATAATAATATTTTTAAAATGGCAAATCTGGATATTTTCAATAGCGGTTCTAATTCTTTTAAAAGTAAAGTTAAAAAACATATGTCGAAGAATAATGTACTTTAAATGCATTCTGTTTTTGTTTTAAATGTAATTACTTATTGTTAATTCCCATTATTATTGTTGTAATTACATTTTTTTTTTCTTTCTTTCATTTAGTTTCTTTTTTTTTATTTTTAGTGGTAGGTAGATTTAGTTTTTGTTTCTTTTGTTTTTAATGGTAAATTAAGAATTGTATTAAAATAAACGCATGTTGAGTTAGCCTATAAGTGGGGTGTACAATGTAGCATATTACATTTTAATGCATGTTATGTTTAATTAGTCATAAGTTTTTTATTTGTATACAACGTTGGCTTCCGAATAAAATAAAATAAAATAAAAAAAAAATTATCAAAGTAAATTTAAGAAAATGGAAACAATGTTGTATTATGCATCCGATTTCTTGACTTTGTTGCCTTATGTCGGCGTTTACAAGCGTTTACGGCTTAGCTCCAGGGACGGCGATGTAGAGGCATCTATTGCCGGCGAAGCTTTGTGGAGGTAGTGCGACGTGACCGGACTAAGACGGGCTTTCTTTCAGCTCATGTCCAATGTCACGGAGCCTACTGCGGATGTGATCGTTAGGTTGACGGCCACGGGTGTGCGGAACAAGTATCTATGAACATGACTTTAATAATTCGGACATGCGATACCAAAATGAAATGTCACTAACAACGAAGTCTACGTGGTAACGAACGACGTCACAGAGCTGTAACTTTTAGGAATGCCGGGGTTGTACGTGAATTTTGTAAATAGCACTGTGACATCGTTCGTGCCCATGACAACTTCGTTAGTGAAATTTATTTTAATTTTGGCTATAAACATAAAATTCAAATTCGAGTTATAAGACGTGCTATAGGTGAAAAGTTCGTCGAAGATTGTAAAATACCGGAATCGCACGTCTATTCACCTACGTACCTAACATCACGATCCTATTCTATGGCCATAATAAACAAGAGCAATCAGTGCACGTAACAACGCAAGTGAACGACTGTAATGGCAGCAATCGATCGCACTATGTAGCTATGGTCTAAGATCCGGCATTACAAATATATATTTCTGATGCCGGACCTCGTACTATGCCCGCGGCTCGCAGCTGCCGCAGAGTGCGGGCCAGGAGCGGGAGCGCTATTCGCTGTACATGTTTGCTAACTAAATGAAAACACCGGCAAGTGTGTGCAGCTCGTGCCGACGGTCGACACACGTGGAAGAGTCAACACTACACTATGTACATGTAGGTACGAGTACGTGTCGTTAGGTAGAAGCGTGATAACGAGTTGGTTGAGTATTTTGACAGCCTCCGTGGCGCAGTGTATGATGGATTTACAAGACGGAGGTCCTAGGTTGGTCCGATTGAGGTTTTCTTAATTAGCCCTAGATCTGGCTGGTGGGAGGCTTCGGCCGTGGCTAGTTACCACCCTGCTGGCAAAGACGTACCGCCAAACGATTTAACGTTCCATTACGATCTCGTGTAAAAATGAAAAGGGGTGTGGATTTTCATCCTCCTCCTAACAACTTAGCCCGCTTCCATTTTTCGATTACATCATCACTTACCATTAGGGAATATTATAGTTTTGTAAAGAATAAAAAAAAAGATCTTTGAAAAGGTTTTTTGATGTCACACGCCTTCGTTTGTATCACTCTAAATAGTTTGACAATGCATACTGAACCGCGTCTTGGTTGTCACCCTCGCAACGTAAGAACATCATTCTGAAAGAGATTAATACCAATTTAAATTCTGGATTTCCGCTTCAGCTAAAGTAAAGAATAAACAAATCTCGCTGTTCCATTGTGGCTCAGTGACCTTAAGGTGACAATATCTGTCTGTCACCACACTAGCAATGACACTTCCGCCGACGACGGCGACGGCTTAATCTGCTCTTCAAGGCGCGGGCGTGCGTCACCACTGAAGTTCCTACTCGGAGCTACTTAGAGCCTCTTGGAATAAAGAAAAGCTATTTCGTTTTTTTTTATATTTACGCGAACCCCAAGCATCATTTAATTCCCACACTTGGGCTTACCAAAGAAGTAGATGAAGATTGATTAGTTCATAGTATTATGGTAACAAATCGTAAGGCTTGGTCCTCGGCTTAGGTAGAATTTCTGTGGCTTACCGAAGTAGCAAAGTTGGTCTCTCTTAAACTTAATATATTGAAACTGTTGGTAATATTCGGTGTTATCAGAAAATTAGCCGCAATATCCCTAATGCGGGGCAAATGTAATGGAAATCCTTAGAGCACACATTACCTGCCTCGTTAGACGCGCCTGTGTGTGTGTGTGCGTGCCCAGCGTGACGTCACGCACGCACACTACTGTGCCGCGTATCGTGTTTATGCTCAATTACTCGGAATGGGGTAATTTGCGACGAAACACGCAGATTGTGCCAATAACTAAAACTTATGAGTCGGCAGATTCAATGCCGCAGTTGGTAATTTCAGTTAATTACAACATTGAAAATACACATAATATTGTACTGTGATCAACTCGGTTGACTGCAGTTACTTAATAGGTACTAGGAGAATATACATACCTAGATACATACCTAGTAGTCAAACTAGTGGATAAAATCTAACCGAAAAAGAGTCGAAATATTTAGTAACTAACTGACGCCGCGCGGTTTCGCCCGTGTGGTTCCCGCTCACGTAGGAATACGGGGATAAAATAAAGCCTTCCTCGATAAATGGGCTATCTAACACTGAAAAAATTTTTCAAATCAGACTAGTAGTTTCTGAGATTAGCGCGTTCAAAGCAAACAAAGAATCTCTTCAGTTTTATTAAATTAGTAAAGATCTGTTAAAACCACATTGAATTCGATATGGCCACAGCCCATATACATAACAAAACAAGACATCTCATGATCTCATAGTTTAGCAGTAGGCGAGTGGCGTGTCTCAGTTCTGTCTCTTGAGGAGTGCGTAAACAAGCATCTGCGATAAGAAAGAATAACAAAAAAAGCTTTTGTATAAGTATCCTAAATTGTGAATTATCATTTTCATTTGCATATGGAGCTAGTCCTCCATAAGACTGTCCGGAAAAAATATCGCAAGAATAAAGCGAATACCACAATATAACACAGGGATGTCATGTGAAACACGAGAAAGTGGCAAGCGTAGCAAAAATGACGTAATCTTTTCCGTAGGTCTCCACCGCGCCGCAGATATCATAAACTCGTCCGCGGCACCTGCTGGCACCCTTCCATGGCCCCTTTAATCCGATCCTAGTTTTTTACGTGTACGTGAAAAATGCGGAGTCTACTTTAGCAGATTTTTACGAGTAATACAATATTTCGTAACGGAAGTAAAAGCTGATCTTTTACATATTTCGGGCATTTACAAATTGTTTAACATCCAGTAATGTTTATGAAGGTTAGGTCAGTTAGTTACTATTTGTAAATAAATAATCTCTTTTCGCCTAATTTCCTGATCAAGAAAACTTCAAAAAATATCCCATTTCGAAATAACTGTTAAAACGAATCATTCAATTTAATTGAGTTCATATTCAATATTAAGTCAAATCACTGCAACACCATTTCAATAGAAAACTTGAATCCGTAGTAAACAGGCGCAATAACGCATACTCAGTTTAGAGCACGTTTTCAATGACAAAGACCAAAGTGAAGCTGTAAAGCGCAGCTCACCGCTCGCGGACATAAAGAAGCTTTTGACGAATAAAAATGAAAACACAATTTGCTGTTTCAGCAATCGTAAAATGTGTGCAGTTCGCGCCAAATATATTCACAGCTCTTGATCCCGTTTCCAAATAAAAACCCGCCCGCCCCCCGCGCCCGCGCCGCCCGCCCGCCCCGCGAGTGCAAACGAGACGATTGCTGTTGAAACTATGCACTGCATTTAAAATTGCACGGAATGTAATTTTAGTATGAGCTTTAATATGCTTGTGTTTCGCAGTCGTTTAAGTTTTTTTCACCGGCTGTATGAAAGCTCTTCTAAATTTTACCCGTGTATAGCGCGGGCACGCCGAGGTAACTTCGTGGATTACTGTTAGAGATTGCTTTTTGAATAGATAGTTTTTAAGTCTCAAATAAAAGTATACTCAAGGAGAGTTTTTCGGCGACAGAAATTCTCACGCTAGTTGTTTTGAAAGTCGGTTTATTATCGCATTAAGGGTGATTTTAAAAAACTACTTTAGTATTTTTAGAGTGCAAATCAAATGAATGGTTCGTGCAAAAAAACGGGAAAATTTAAGTGAAGTAGTTACGAAAGTAGAAGTTATAGTTAATCGCGTAGGCGAAGTTTTCCCACTAACGATAAGGATCAGGGCTCAACTTTTGAGCAACTTTGAGCAAGTAAAATGACGAGGGAGGTCGCGTCAGCTGTCGGCGCGGGGCGCGGGGTGCATTAAGGAGCTTTTAACCGCGCAATTATAACTTTCAGATAGCTCTGCTTGTAGTCACGAGAGCAGGGGCAGAAGGCGCCGCCTCACGTTCAACATCATTAGGTACAGGTGGACAATAATAATCAAAGACAGACAAAATAGACTACAAAATAATAAATAATAATGACATTAGTATTTGTTTATGTATTAAGTCTAAATATAGAATAGAGTCAATAAAACTTAAATATTAATTTTTGTCGTCTCTCGTTTCCTCGATCCTAATTTGCACTACGAAGTTATGGAAAGCCGTTTCTGGAGTTATTTTCTGTTTTTCAATCCATGTTTTCAATGGGAGAGAGCAATCAACCTCAATAGTAGACGCGAAAATCACACCAAACAACCACTCGTAATCAATCGTAGAATACTTTTTATTAAACTGCTACGTTAAATGAAACTTTCCACGAATCGGTAAATAAAAGTGGCTTTGAATTACAAGGTCCTTGTTACGAACCCTAGCTCGGGTTCATGAGATTTTCAGTAAATACTCTCAGCCCGTAATAGATCATGGTAGACCCTGTACCCTGTACCCCGTACTCCGTCTCTCGAACAATACGTTAAGTCTATCCTGGTCAGTATAATCTGATAATGACCAGAATATCAGAAGAACCAAAGTCACCGAATAGCTCAACGAGTTGTGAAGCTGAAGTGGCAATGGGGCACATAGTTTGAAGAGCCAATGGACGTTGGGGTCCCAAAGTTTGGAAGTCCCTACAAGAGGCCTTTGTCCTGCAGTGGACGTACATCGGCTAATGCGATGACAATGATGATGACCGGACTATCTGACAGTAATCGTTACTAAAATAGGCTGATAAATAATCGTAATGAAAAATGTCATCACCTAAGCGTCAAAGGACGTGAATGAGCCATTCTTTTCCAAAGTAGATTAAATTCAGAATATATACTGACTCAATATTAATGTTATCAAACAAAATGACCGTTTGATTAAACTTTAATCGAAAAATATCGACGGGCTCAGGGCTGGCAGCAAATTGGCCGTCGGATGGATAGGAGTGTATCAAAAGAAGATCGGGGGAGGGCGAGAGGGGAGAGAGGGGGAGGCTGGAGGCGGACGATCATGAATAATAAACAATAATATCGCAGGGACGGCCTCTGGAGCGGTTTAAGGTGCTCTTATCGCCCGATAAAATAAATCCCTGCCTACAAATATTCATGTTCTATTATTACTAGAGGTGTTTCGCAGGTACTCGCAGACTGCGGGCGACGGCCGAGGGCGAGGGGGAGGGTGGAGGGCTATTTTTACTGAACAACAAGTCGAGGCCTCTCGACAGAAGCGACTGCACTACACACGAGTGAGTTATTCAGCTTAGTTTGTTGCACTGCCCGCCACCCGCGCCCCGCCGCTCTCCGCTGTTGCCATTCCTATAAATATAATAACTAAACCTCTATTCATGCTAAGCTTAAATAATTTCATTTGATATTATAGTACTCGTAAAAGTAAAAAATTGTTACAAATTGTTAGTTCGAATACATTTGAGTTGGTAATATAAAAGGAAATACCCATCCCCGGCCCAGGCCTACCATAACGTGAAGAGTGATAAAAAAAGGTATTTTGCTTCTTTCTTTTACTAAGCCAATTAATTCTTAAAACCAGATCCAATTATACATCATATTATCATCTCCATATACTTTTATTCGGGCAATAACTGGGTTCCGGTGGGCATTCCCTTTTTAATTATTTAAATTAGACCACACCTGATAGAGTATATAAGTCTCCTCCAGATCCTCCTGTCTTCCCGTTATAGAACGAACACCATCGGGATTTCCAACATCCTACACTCACGCCGACGAAGCTCTGAACGAGAAGATGTGACATAATGAGAATGCATCTCATCACTGTTTAGTTGTATTATGTAACACATACAGGTGATGATCGATGGTGCGCTTAGTTGTTGCCATTGCCAACATTGGCAACAATCCTACTAATATTACGAGTATAAACGCGAAAGTTTGTATGGATGAAATCCATGGATTCCCGAGATTTGCGAGAACCTGACGATTTTGATGGTATGAATGTTTATTAATCTTTCACGCCTCAACTACTGAACCGAATCACCTCAAATTTAAAGCAGAGATAGATTATAGCCAGGATTAACGCATAGACTACTTTTAACCTGGAAAAATCCATGCTTCCCGAGGGCATTGTAAAAAACTAAATTCCACGCGGACGAAGTCGCGGGTTTTAAAGTATTTTGTACTTACTTTAAGTCAATTCTACACCTTTGAATCTCATTTCGTACCTAGTGTAATAAGTATGGGTAATTAATCGATTATGAAACACGGCTAAAACTCACGTGATATTACGTCGGAGTATGCCCGACTAGTTTCGAACCCATACGGGGCCCTTAGTCATGAGCTGGTTCTTGCATCGCGGCACGATCCAAACTGCGAAGCGGCTGCGCGACGCGCTGCTGCACGCATTGCGCGCGCGGAGAGGGGTTGAGTGGTGGGGAGTGAAGGTTCCGTTACACTCTCCGACGGTTCATTAATGTCATCTTCATTAGACTCGTCTTCTTGTAAGCAAACCGAACTAATGCTATCTTGTTCCAAGTTTGTTGTATGTGACAATGAAAGAAATAGCGGTTTCCACGCTGTGGGCAGCAACCATCCATGATCTCGATTAAAATTCGGGTGACGACTAATTTCTATCGCTTCACGTATCTTACGAGTATGATAATAAGAATATATAATAAGAGTATGGGTAATGATGATAATAAGAATGATGAAGATGATATTACATTAATATGATTATACAAAAAAATTTAAAGCAACTTTGAATCAGTTAAAGACCCAAGTTAACTCTTATCTTCATAATAAGGGCCCCAGACCAACCCGCCACATTCCACAGTGTGCCAACTGTCAAAACTATGGACATACCAAAGCATATTGTCACCGCAAGCCCAAGTGCATAAAATGTGCTGGGAATCATGCCTCAAAAGACTGCATAAGCAAAAAACGATCAGACTCAGTCAAGTGTGTATTATGTGGTGGTAATCACCCGGCAAATTACAAGGGATGCAGTATCTATAAAGAACTACAGAAGCAGAAATATCCTCCTCTACGCCCTAAAATACCTGCTACAGAATCAGGACAACCTAAAATACTAATCAATCCTATAACGCTGAGACAACAACGGCAAATGCCTGAAACGAGCTATGCAGATATCCTTAAAAACAAATCTCAACCAAAAAAATATTCTAATATCCAAGAATCTTCCGATATTCAAAATGATATGAAGAATCTAATAAATATGTTCTATCAAATTATGAATCAATTATGCACCGTGACAAATCTACGCACCAATTTAATGACAGTCATGTGTCAAAATTCGAGCAACTCAAAATAGTTTTATGGAACCCAAATGGCCTGTCACACCACTCTTTAGAAGTTAAACTATTTTTAGAAACAAATGGCGTAGTATCGGAAACCCACTTCACACAAAAGAGCTACTTTAAAATCCCGAACCACAAGTTATACCATACAATGCACCTAGATGGGACAGCTCACAGTGGTTCCTAACGGTTTCAGTCAAAATTACTGCGCATGATTACCAATGCTCCTTGGTACATCAAAAAATAATCACCGGCATCGTGAACTAAAAATTAAAACTATAAAGACAGAAGTTGCACACTCAATGAAAACATACCAAAAGCGTATTCGTAAACATCCAAATAAACTTGCAAGGAACCTAATGATGAAAAAACCTGGTACAACTTTCAAAAGGCTCAAGAGACCGAAGCACCACAAGATTTCATGAAATAGACACTACATTATTATATTTGGGCAAATCACTGGATTTCGCACCAAGCACGCCTTAATTCAAATACTTAAAATCCCGCTGAATGTCTCACGACAGATTGCAGGAATAATGAGAGACTAAATAAAAAAAATAATAATAAGGGCCATTATAAAAAAAATAATAATTAGTCTAAAAGCTATCCCTTTTATAATGTTGCATTCGTATAACGATAGGTAAAGTTATAGTTTCAGTAAGTCGTCTGTGTCAAATGAGCATTGAGCAGCACTAGCTTATAGCTAACTAAACAAAGAAACACAAAGCATTGTGTAAACACTGCACACTTACGACGCTCGGCCAGTCTGGACTGGCCGTAAACTCGACAAGGGATTGGCAACTCTAGATTGCTCGCTCATTACGTATTCTAAGTTAGGCTGCGAGCGGCTAGTTGGACTTTGGCTCGGTAGCTTGAACTATTATTTCCTTTTACAGTTTTCCGAGCGGTTTTTTTAGAATGAATCTTTTAAAACTGGTAAATTAGCTTCCTCCTTAATTTGCTACGAAAAGGTTGATTTTGCGGTGATGTAAATTGATCGCAGACTACCACAAGAACCGCTGTACTGCCGCAATATGTACAACATCACTTTTATTAAACACTCGTTAAACATGTCTCACTCACTAACACTGGGAGTTGGAGTTAAAACTGTGCTATGACTCATATCTTTCTTTCAAACTGACTATATCTGTCTGTCGTCAGTGATAATAACCAAATCTGACGATTTACTGTGATCTGCGAACTATACACGCCACCAATCTTTGACTCCCGGTTACTACTGTGATTTTCTAGACAGAAACAACCAAGAACCTGACCCGGGACAGAAATCCAGTTCGCAGCTGAACAAAAATACAACTATCTATTGCACCATTGAGGGATTGTAGTTACATGAAAATGTGAATCGGCCGAAAATGATGTTGGGTTAATACCCTTGGGAAGGCAGCCCCTCCCCCTTCTTCCCGCACCTCGTCACCCCGCGCGCGCCCTGCGTGTAGCTCTAACGTGTAACGGTCCGTACACGCACACTCTCGACGGAACAACATCTGCAAACTACGACGCTTAATTTCATAACAACGACTCATTGTTTAATACAGATCTGTACGGAGCAGTAAAATATAACCAATTTCAGCCAAGTCGCCTGCAGCCCTCGAGAATAATGGCCGTTCTCATACAAAGCGAAAGATTTATAGACAAAAATCACTCGCCGAAGTCTCCCCGCGCCTCGCGCCGCCCGCTCTCTCCGCGGCCCTCATCCTGTCACGCATTGTGAAAAGTAACAAAGGCAAGATAAACGATGATCGCACACCGCCGCGACAGCCGCGACGGCACAACCCGACTATCAACCGGATGCGCCAAAGGCTTTTACATGACGTCGGCACGTACAAAGGGTAAATATTTGCTGATCATCTTATTACATACACTTAAAACTAACTACTTAAATTGGATAGCTATTATTTAAACTACAAATTATAAAATATACACATTACATTTACTTCATCATCATTATCAGCCGATGGACGTCCACTGCTGGACATAGGCCTCTTACATGGACTTGCAAGCACAACGGACTCGAGCCGCCAGTATCCAGCGGCTCCCTGCAACCCGCTTGATGTCCTCAGTCCACTTAATGGGGGTCGACCAACACTGCGCTTTCTGGTACGGGGTCGCATTTCCAACATTTCAGCACGAACTATATAGTTGCCACTTCAGCTTCGCGGCTCGTTGAGCTATGACACTGACTTTGTTGATTCGTCTGCGGATCACACAGAGAAACTCCAACTATAACACGCTCCATCGCCCGCTGAGCTTTACTAGCATAAATACAATTAGGTAAACCGAGTTAGTTACACCATTTCCGGAGAAGTTGAAAGGATATATAGATAAAACTCGTAGATAAAATTTGTCACAGAGATAGATGTCTCATGGCACATATCAGGACAAAAAGTTTATAGTACAAACTTTTTGTCCTGATGTGTGCCATGGGAGCGGGTGAAACCGCGGAGTTCAGCTATTTATCAATAAAGTGAAATTGATTTCTTGCGTTTTTTGAAACTGATGTGCGATTACTGTAAATGAAGCTTTTGTGAAAATGAAATGAAATGGACGTAATATATTTTAATGAATTTTTGATCGCCAAAAAAATTCAGTTGACCTAAGTGGTTGCCATCCCTATTCAGCTGAATTTGCGACATACTTGTTTAAGATTTCTCTACCTCCGACATATCATAACTGTGGTCATCATCACATAATATGATCCGGAATACTTGGGAAAGTATTCTTAATTAAAACCGCTCGAGCGACCGTCACGCATTACGGCGTGACGTCACATAACTCCGGGAATACCTGACAAAGAATGTCGTATACCTACTATCTAATGAACTCCGTAGCCCGGCGAGCGGAGGCATCCCGGGCGGTTCATAAAATGGGCATTATGGGACATCGCTTTAGTGATACTGCCCAAACGAGCGCGCAGCGATACAGATCGGGCCCTGGGCTGATATTACACCGCATTAAATATGCCGTTTTGTGGTGATATCGGTGTCGGACCTACAGACAATAGCAACTACATAAACTATACTCTCTCTCGGCGTATCTGTTTAACTGTTTCCGAACAACTTTGTCTTTAATTGTATGTTAATCGAAGTATGTGTTTAAACTTAGTTACTTTCATATGTCTTTACTTTGAAAAGTACGGAGTCAAAGGGTCTTTCCTTCCTTTTTTTAGGGTTCCGTAGTTCACAAGGAACCCTTACAGTTTCGTCTCGTCGCAGAGTTTATTACTACTAGAAAACTGTAAAGTAGCATAAGTATGTACATTAAAAATTTAAACAAAGGATTCATGAGAAAGAGGATGAATTTTTACTGTCTATCCCATGGTGTGGGGTATCGTTATCGGTATATTTGTGCATTACATAACGGATTAAAGTGCTAAGTTAATCTACGGAATCCTAAACTACGCGTGGCCCGACACGCACTTGGCCGGTTTATTTTCAATGTAATGCCACTATTAGAATCGGTATCGGAAACGGTGACGGCTCGTAATATTTATTTCCTAAACGCCAACAAAGGTGTTTGTCGGCGCGCGGCGGGTACAAATGGTCCCCCATCCATCGCCGCCGCGCGCCGACGCTCACCTCTGAACCCGACGCCGCCGACGAAATATTACGACAGGAAACACAACACTCACCGCACACTCACTACATGTTGCGATACATTTCGTCCTGTGTCGTCTGTAGCAACTTTATACTTACCTAGGTAGGTAGGTAGGTATTCTGTGGATAAAACCCCGAGACAAAGTTCCAAGACTCCCATCTTCATGGCTACTTATAGAGGACATAGATTTAGAATTAAAGCTTTCGTTCGTAGAAGAGCAATGGAAATATATTCAGGTATACTTACACAGATTAGTGATGTGTTCTCTACTCGTGCAATGGAACTTTGTCATTTTGATACCACAAATACATAAATCTGTCTGTGATCAACAATTACGGTCTGATTAGTCAGAACCACACGAGCGGTGAATCGGCGAGTGTTGAGACTCGTCGTCAATCACAAGTCCCAGGACTCGGCTTTGCAGCCTTAACCGTTCGATGGATTTGTCACTTTTCCAATTCCCGATAGCTCTTTATCCATCATTCAGTCTAGAAGTCCTGAAATTGAACAGCATACATATTTAGCTAAAGCATGACTCCAGATACGCCAGTCTTTGTAGATCAGACAGATCTTGATCACGACCCATCGATAGCAATTGTCATTCCCATACATTTTTCTAGTTTTCGATTCGTTTACGAGCGTAGAAAGAGAATCGACGTGCCACTTGGCTACAGGGGCTGGTATCGCAGGCGATAGGTGACATTAGTAGGTTATTTAGGTACTCGTCATTGGTACAACGGCTAGAATAATGTTTCAACACGAGTGTGACCCAGTGGGAATTCAATTCTGTCGGAATGAATGTTCGTCGCGATGCTCTCGTCATGTGTACATGTGTGCACACGGCGCTGTGTTCGTGTCCGCCGTGTGCACACACGTGTGTACATGCAGCTGTGTGCGTGGACTTCAGTGTAGTGGGCGTCAGAACACGTACGTGATTTAATCGATTTTAGATTTTACGATGAACCGTGTGATTGAATTATTCATCTTTTTGTTTTCATTTGTGTTATGGTTTTATTTGTGAGCTTGCTCCCGTGAAAATATTATTTCATTCTTTTATATGCATTGATAGTAATCTATACTATTATTTATAGAGGTAAAGTTTGTGGTCTTGTAGGGGGTAATATCTGGATCTACCGAACACGAACAATTATGATTTTTTTTTACCTCTAGAAAGCTACGTTATTTGTGAGAATAGGTACCTAGTGTATATTTTTTCCCAGTATTCTCGGGCGTCGGCTAGTTGATTATAAGTATCAATGATGCCTTCTCTATCATGTTTAAGTAAACCAGTATGATATTTCAGAAACAAATCAATTTTAGAAGACTGTAATAAGCACCTTTATCTTGCCAGCAGCATATCCATCTCCATCGTCCCTAAAATGATAATACCTTATAAATCCCTTTTTCACAAAACAATCTGATTCCGAACGGGAATATGTCGGCCCTACATTTTGCAGTTGTAATTGTGAACGTGCTTCAATTATCTTTTGTTTGTAATCGTCGTCCCGGCGCGATCACCGGCGACTGCTGCCAGCGGCAAACAGTAGTGCAAGAGCTCGGGGAACATTTGGTGCTACTAGTTAATCAACTGTCAACTTCATTAAAAAAAAATAAACATGACTGATTTTTATCTCTTCCATCCAACAAAGGTACTTTCGGTCCCTTAACCGAGAAGCTACCTGAGGCTGCGATATAGATAAATAAAGATTTTAAAAAATACGTTTGAATAATTAAAAGAGCTGAAAACTTGTATTACAGTGAACTAGAAGCTAACTGTGAAGCATTATAAATTAAGAACCATGTTTAGCTTTCGATTTAGTTATTAAAGTAAATGGTTAAACTGTACCATGATGTTTATTTAAAGAGCAATCTAAGTCTGTTGGCTTTATGTTGTAGATTCAAAGTTCATATTAAACTGAACACGTAATACAAATAACATCGATCAATTATAATGACCGAGTGTAAACAGCATTTATCCAACAGTCCGACAGCGAGCAGTCGTCGTTGAGCCCGTGGCTGCGAGCAGCACCGTCCGCGGGGAAGCAGCTCCTCTTATCAAGCGCCTCCTCATAATTTCCCACGAGCCCTCGAGCTATCAGGAATCTCTCAAATTGAAACTGAATTATTCGGTAGGCTCATTGTTACAGGGCGTTGTTTTGCTCCGCCGGCGCGCGCTCGTCAACGCAGAGTTAATTAAAACAACAAACGCGTATGTTGTAGAGGCTCACGTGTGTTCGCCAATCTAACTTCACTAATTACAGAACCCATCACTATTAGTTTAAAAGGGCAACAAGGAACTCGGGATCCGTCCTATTAAAATTTAGTTAAAACTTTGATAGAGGTTTTAAAAGGAGAATGGCGAGATTGCATGTATTTTGGGACTAGCAGATAGAAGTAGCATACACAATGGAAACACATTAATAGTTGTTCATCGTGGTTAAACTAAGAAAAAAGCAAATGGTAATCAGTCCTTAAAAGCAAGGAGAAAAAAGATATACCTTAAAATTAGTAGATACCCTATCTATACATAAATGTGAAATACACCGCCGCTGACTTACAACTGCGTAATTGCTTCATAAATACGACAAGGCGTTTCGGTCGTAGGCAACAAGTAGAACAATTTTACTATTTTTATTACTGATTTTCTTTTGATTCCCGTTCTATAAAATCTCAATGTTTTTTCACAAGCATCTTATAAAATAATAGTTTTAATTAATACAAATGTATGAGTGTACAACACTTCTGAGTGTGACTCCCACTTGCGCCATCCTCCTTATTATAATATTTAAATAAAACTAACTTTTATTAAATCTGTTACAATTACAAAGGAAGTGGTTTTACTTTGTATTTCAGGCAGGTAGCAATGGAGCAGAGTAAACTTTCTCTGTAGGCCAGAGGTTTTTGTGTGCGGCTCCGGCTAGTGAGGCGTTATAGCCCCTGGGGTGTAGATGCCTCTACCGGATGATGGACTACACCGTTATGAAGAGAATGATCTCAAAAGAAGGTGCTATGAAAATAAAACATTCAAGTCCGTACTACACAATACGCATAAACAACTGGATAAGAGTATTCTTTAAACAGTTACACACACATATCTAGGAAGCTAATTTTACTAGATACTTCATCCACGTAGTCTGCATAGATATCTTCCTATAGATGTAGTTCATACGTAGATACTAACTTTAAATAAAGTCTTTTAAAAAAATCTTACGATGATAAAAATTAAAGACGATAAAGTGAAGAGCGTAGTGAGCCAGTGAGGCACTCCAGCGGCTCGGCATGTGCAGACAGGCGCCGCCCCTGACCCGGTCGCCCACAGACCTACATCCGCCGCCCTTCACACCAACATGCGCCGCTACTGACCGGCTTTTATGAAAAACTGCTACTTTACCTGACGCTTTGTTAACGAATAACAAGCTTGATTTGAAAGAATTTGTTCCTCTTCAGTGATTCTGTATTTAATGTTAAGAACATCTGTTTTGTTTTGTTGCTAGTAGTATAAATAGCCTTAGATCAGAATTAAAATAGACTTTCACCCATCAGTTTACTAGATGAAAAGTATTTTATATCAAATTAAATATCAATAAAACAAATAAATATCTCTTATGTTTGGATCCTCCACTAAACTCTATTGTTCCATGTAACGCTAACGATTAAACACAAAACTACTGGACCGATTGAATACTAAGCTACATTATCATAGGCTATATTTTATCTCCGTATCCCCACGTGATATCCCAGTGGATATGACCTCTGCCTTGATTCGGTGGGCGTAAGTTCGAATCCGATCCGGAGCATGTATCTCCAACTTTTCAGGTATGTGCATTTTAAGAAATTAAATATCATGTGACGGAAAACATCGTGAGAAAACTTGAGACATTTCTTAATACTCTGCGTGTGTGAAGTCTGCCAATACGCATTGGGCCAGCGTGGTAGACTCTTGGCCTGACCCCTCTTATGCTGACAGAAAGCTCGTGCTCAACAGTGAGCCGAATATGGGTCACTAATGATGACCCATGGGAAAACTACGAGGGAGTTTCTGCTACTATCTCATATATTCTGTGAGCGCAATAAACACACACAATTTACTCACCTGATAAACCATCGTCAATAAATATAATAGCATCGTACAGGAAATGCAAGGACCACGTCGTACAAAGTGCTGCCCGGTGACCGTCAGCAGGCATGGGATTAAAACCTCATGCAGTTATAATTGCGTCGGAAAGCTCTTTGTCTATGTTCGTCGACAACCTTACCCTGTAGTTCTGAACACAAGTAAGCCACTTGAAGAAATACGCATCATAGTGTTAGATATTATCTTAATGCGTTTGTAAACCCATTTGGAACATTAGATTGACAATCCATACGAAAAATTAAATTTCTAGACTACGACACAGACCAGAATTAAGCATCCATCGCTTGAATGATGAAAATTCACCACTCTTTATTACTCTCGTCCTTATTTCCTCCGAAATTCATTCGAGTCACGTCGTGCGCTCATCTGGACTCGCCCGTCGTGTTCGATACACATTCACTTACGACATTTCGACTGGCAGGCGTGTCGGTACAAAAAATAGCGCCGCTCAAAATGTATAGCCCGCTGTCGGTCGCGTACCAGCCCGCTGTCAGGCGCGTACCAGCCCGCACGTACCGCATTGACAGCGCTTCCTGACGCCCGCTACTTGGACGAAACTCGCCCAGCTATCTTTGCGGCTATAACAGAAAGATAACATTCATTGCTGCTTTTTATCATTGGGACTTTGTGTCAATCAAATAAAAATCATTTCTTTAAAAAATACTTAGTTTTAGTTAACTATTGAAACGTAAAGGTTGTCTGTTTGTATGACTCTACTACGCCCTCGGAAGCAGATGTTACTGAGAAGTGCTAACAAGAAACTCATCAGTTGAACTTTTAAATAAATCACTATCTACAATATTAATTATAAATTATAAATATTATTAATTTTCCTTTTTACGTTTCCAATTGCCTACATCTGCATGTGTGAATTAATAAATAAATACACATAGTAAAATACGAAAGCAAATTGCTCTACTTGGTTTAGCCATTTGCGCTTTGATAAATATAATATTATGAAACTTTTCGTATGTAACAGTTTGCAAAATATAACACGCATATTTTTCACTTATAAATTACCACATGCATCTTTAATCGGTTAATCTGTTAATGATTTATTTATGTTGAAAATATAAAGTATTAATAAATTAACCGGCAATGTACGACGAAAACAAAAGCGGCACGCGATTAAGTGGTACAGGGGCTCGGCTCGCAGGGGCCGCTATTTGTCTACGGTCCGGAAGGCGCGGGGCGCGCAGTGGACGTGTGATACGCCGACTCGATCGCACCATTATTTTCCCACATTTTCATGAAAATGAGAATCCATTTGACCGTTAAAAATCTCAGACGTTTTTATCAAGTCTATCATATCGATTACGTGACTCTTTTGCCCACCGTGCATCGATCTCCTATATGGGGTCAATGCCACTGTGGCTGACGATTATTTTCATTGTACTGCACTCGATGTCCAGCATACGTTCAGTCACAAAGCGTTTGAATGTAGACCGCAATTTAAGTAATAAATAATATGAAATCGTTTTGCAAGCCGTGTATTAAACTTTATCTAATTTAGATCTCCAAACAGAATTAATCTGCAGTTAATATTTGTATTAAAGCAAAGTAAACTAAACTAAACTGCCACTCAGGGGCCAGTGGTTAGCATATGTGGCTTTAGATTATGAGGTCATAGATTCGAATCCTGGGTCGGGTCGTGGAATGGCTTAGTGAGAAAGAAAAAAAATGGATTAATTTCAGTCTAACCCTTCACTCTTCTAAGATAATTTCATTAACACTTCTGAGCCCGAAGTAGGAAAGTTGAAGTACCACAACCATGTGCCTCGGCGAGCACGTAATGCAGTTGGTCCCAGTCATTATGATGGATTATGATGGCTAGTAATGGTTATTAATTTTTAACATTATAATCCTAAATCATCCCGCATTGTAACAACGTGGTGCGTCCACTCCTAAAGTGAGCCGTTAAAATAGGTTGATATTGACAAAGCCAGTAAATCAAAAATCGATTTCATAAAATAATTATTTTTTTCATTGTTAAACCCAATTTTTTATTTTCCTTAATGCGCTAAACTGAGGTATTCACAATAATACCTTTAAAACGTTACAAATATAAAACTCGGCGACGCAATTGGGTGTCCTAAATAAAACGAGGTCAGACCGCGCTGCGGCCGACACCAACTATTGCTCGATTTACACCAAAAACCTGGGTAGATTATTTCCCATCAAAAAACACAATGTTCAATTTAAGGTAGGAGTGAAAGGAATAAGACGGAACAAACGATTCCTAATCGAGCCTCAACGCCGTTCAAAAAAACTACTCCTACAAAATGAATGGTATCTTTTGCGTTATCGCTTAGAGATCATCGCTGTCGAATAAAAAATAATGAAGAAAATTGTCTCAGGAATGACGAACAGAAAATTACTGAACATTGTGTTGGGGAAAATATTCATTTAAGAGAAAAGGGACAGCCGTTTGACGCATTGCACAAATTTATTAGTCAATTTGACTTGTAAAATAATGAGGATAACTTAAATAGAATATTATAATTTTAAACTTAAAAGACTATTTGAGGGCCTGTGTAAAAAAGAACTTCATAAGCAAAATCCATCATTTCAATTCGGAACTAGAGCGTGCGCCTCTAGATATTAATGAATTGAGCTGATTAAAACCCAGTGACGTCACAATAACAAGAAAAGCAATGTTTTCAAGTAAACGTCGCGCCGAGGGAGCTCGCCGCTCTCGACTCTTTCAGCGTATTATTTCGGCCGTGATGCTGCAGTTGCCAGTTGCCATCCCCGCGCGAGGCAGCGAACGGCACGACCTTATTTACATAGCTCTCGGCAAACATTCATTGGTATTTTAATTATCTATTTATTAAAGTATAGTACTTTTGCTGTCATCATCATCATCATCAACCCATATTCGGCTCACTGCTGAGCTCCAGTCTTCTCCAAGGATGAGAGAGGTTAGACCAATGGCCCAATGTGGATTGGGAGACCACACACACAGACAATAATAAGGAAATTCTCTGGTATGCAGGTTTCCTCGCGATGTTTTTCCTTGACTGTTTGAGACACGTAATATTAGTAAACGATTATCACAACAATTATCCAACACAATATTGTTAATCTTCAAACTATTTACTCACCAGGCTTATTTCATGTAAACAAGTTGATGTAATGAATCTTACAGTAATTATTATCTTAAACAAATCTCGTACAAATCGAGAATTTTTATGAGTTTTAAGACGATTCACGGAAACCTGATTTGAATAACAAATCATGTTCCATGTGGAAGTTTTCCTAAAGATTCACAAACTGGTACAAATAATGTCTGATAAGGAATGTAAGGAATCATTGACGCGACGTGATCACAACACAAAGCACCTGATTGGCACTTGTGCACAACTTTACGTCGGTCGGCGGCACTTCATGTGAATCCTAAGCACTTCAAGCTGATCGCACATTTATTATTAAAGAAAGAAAAGATAAAAATTTTAATAAAAAAAATTCAACCGACTTCCAACTCATAAATTACCCTAAACTAAAAAGCAAAAAAAACATCTTACCTATGTGCTACCTTCTGATCAGTTTGAAGGCGGTGCCAAGCCAGTGATGTTTTAATTCAAGCCGTTTAAATTACAAAATTTCTGTGGTTCTTTCAGAAACGGCTTTAATTAGAATGAAGTCCTACAATCCCAATTTTAAAAATACTACCTTAACTCATATACAAAAGTTTACTCCCCCTTTATCCACACGTAATATGAATATTCAGAAAAACGTGAAAGATGCTTCCGTCTTCATCACCAGATTCCCTTTGCAGTCACAATCCATATGGGTGCAAAGTTCTCATCAATATAAAATTTATCAAGTCCAAACGCAAGGAAGCTACTGTGAACCGTAGATGAGTTCCCTTAAATCTCCTTCATCTTCATCACCAGACCCTTAATACATTCACAACCTATCCAGGAGGAAAGTTGTCATCAATACATAATTATCAAGTCAAAACACAAGGTAGCTACTATGAACCGTCGAGGAGTTCCCTTAACTATCCTTCGTCGTCATCACCAGACCCCTAATACAGTCACAACCCATCTAGGTGGAAAGTTCTCATCAACACAAATGTATCAAGTCCAAACACAAGGTAGCTACTGTAAACCGTTGAGGAGTTCTCTTAACTATCCTTCGTCTTCATCATCAGACCCTTAATACAGTCACAACCCATCTAGGTGGAAAGTTCTCATCAATACAAATAAATCAAGCCCAAACAAAAGGTACCTGCTGTAAATCGTTGACGAGTTCCATCGTCTGTGTATCGGCTCCATCATCAGACCAACTCCAGACCTTCATAAAATTGTAGTGGTTTAAAATACCTTATGGAAACACTAACATACGCACTAGCCGTCTCTACGATTTTCGAAAGTTTCCCTCGATTTCTCCAGGATGCCATCATCAGATCCTGACATGAAAAAAATGGGATCACTCTGGAATCAAACCCTTCAAAACAAAAAAAGAATTTTCAAAATCGGTCCACAAATGACGGAATTATCGCTGGACATACATAAAAAAAAAACATACATACAGCCGAACGTAGAACCTCCTCCTTTTTGGAAGTCGGTTAAAAAGATGTCTTTCTCTTTTAGTAGTACTAGCTAAATCTCACTGTACACATAATTCGTATTAACTAATTGTTAAACGAAATAATTAATTGTACAAATAATCAGTTAATCTGTATTGTTAGATTTAAATTTGAATAATTCTGTATGTGATGGATTATAATACCTATTGATTGTATTACATAAAACGCATAATAGTTCATTGATTAAAAAAACGAAGAACGAGAAGGAAAGGCTTCCTACAGATCTAATACAAAAAATTGCCATGAAAAATAACTTGCGATGTTCACGTAAGCATAAAAAAGACAACCCCAAGCCAAATGGTGAGAGCAATAACAAATACTCTCGAGGCCAAAATGTTTAAAAAATCATTATGTCCGGCGCATCCGGCGCTGCCACGGTAATGTGCGAACAACTTTATTATCAACTTCCGAAAACCGCTCCTAATTCATAATTCGTTTTCAACACAACATTTACATTCGAATGGACCTAATCCAATGACAGACTCATTTCTGGAATTTGTAAACGCTTTGAAGTTCTATTGAGTTGTGTTTTCTTTTGTGTAGCTCAAGTACTTCGGGGGTTGTTGATCGTGTTGAGTGTGGTGTTTTATTTCACTAACTACGTATATATAGGTATTGTCGGTAGTTTAAAGATTAGTGAGAATCATATTAAGATGTATTTAGTTAAGTAAAGAACACTATTTAGTTTATTTAGAGAGTATTTGGTTGACGAAAAATCTTTGTTTCCTGTGATTTTAATATCTACTCATATTTATTTCTCTGTCATAACATTCTTAAATACGCTGGCGACTTTGTCTGTATGGAATTGGACTTTTTTCTGATGTTAATGAAACAAATCGTATGTGTCGCTCCAAGCTTAGCTTACATAATATTATCTTTCTCTATGAAAACAAAAAAAAACATATTTCCGGATATTACGTCCAAGAGACGTAGGTACAGACAAAAGTTAAAAAAATTGTTTTGTTGTCAGACACTTGATATCTTCTTTTTATAGGTAAATGAATTTAGATGTTATGATAATAATTAATCTTCAGAACTCTAAATGTCGATATGAAATGAAATCGTTTGTTACGCCTATTCATAATTCGAGACATTATTTCAGTCAAAAAGGCCGTAGATGTTTTAGATTGAATTATTAAATAATACAGACCCTCAAACTTCACTTATCGGTATTATGACAACACTATTCCGTGACCTTGCGTGACTGCGCACGGTTCGAGCTACATTAGTCTGCGTTAAGATTACATTAAACGGCAAATACCCACAGATAAGTAATGTGTGCTAGGCTAGGGCCGCACGTCGGGACGCTCGTCGCTGGCGCGCTGCCCGACCCACTTCCGTGCTGCGAGCGGGGACTTCTACAGACGTGCCGACTTCACTCACCGGAGAAATCGGTATGTGCCATTCGGTAGTTGAACGAACAACCTAATAAAAAACGGTGTAAAAAACAATTTTTACGTACATTAGACTTATGCCACCGTAGTAAAACCAGTAACATAATTACTAGCTTATTTTAAAGACCCAATGTCTTACAAAAGAATCGAATTGATTATAATTGATGAATATCTAAGTTGTAGATATAAATAAAACTAATAAACAGACTACATGGCCGAATACTGTGCGAGGTGTTTACGAAAAAGAACTTCGTCAACCCTGTCGTCAGTCTTGTTTGCAGGTTGGAACATGTAGAGCCGACATGTCGGCTCGTCTGCTCCGCTGGCCGGCGGATCGTTACTGGATCACCGGCACCTTGACACGACCGCTTCCTTTTATTTCTCACAAATTTGTTCTTGAAGGTTCTACAATAAAGTTTATTTCAATGCAATTTAGTAAGTTGAGAAATACAACACCTATTTTTACGAGCGAGGAGAATTAGATCCAATTTGGTCTGACGTGATACACATTAAGACCACCGACTGTATGTGTGTGTAGTGTAGTGTAGGATCAGACCTTCGTTATTTTATAAAAGCTGAAAGTTTGTCGGCCTCAACTCCTACCATAAGTACATACGAGCACCTATAGTGAGCAAAATAATTCGGACTGCTGTGGTTTTAAAAGGTAGCAAGTTTCTGAGGTCAAGACCCTATGTTTGTTTGTTCATCCGCATGTTTTTACTTATAAAAAATCATGTTCCCAATTACCAGACACTCAGTTTCGTGACTCTGTTGGTTATATTTAAAGGTCGGTCTATAACGTTGTATTCGAAGGGTTCTCCACCAAAGTCCAAACTTCACAACTGTCTACCATAGCTAAAGTATACACTGATGAAATTTTAGCTTTTATGAAATTATGATGGTTTCTTAGACCAAGTCGTATGTAGTCGTAGCCTACAATATTGAGGGCTCATACTTAGCAGACGTACTCAACAGCTTGAAAGGTTCTCCTCCCTTAGATTATAACGCGCTTGAGTAAATCCCAAAATCCCCTCTTCGGCTCCTCGTCTATGTAGTGTCACCGTTTGTCACAATCTGTCCGCATGTCTATCTCCGCGCGTTAAAACGTTCCAGTGTGTAAACACTCTAAGCCTTCAAAGTAGGAAGAATCTGTGCGGCTTAAAACGAATCAAGCGGTAAGTGGTCTCATAATGGGAGTGAAGCTGGTTTGAATTTGCATATTATCAGAGGCCAGGGGGCGGGTGGCGCGGGGGGTGCGTCATAACTCGCGCAGCCCTTCCGACTACACTCAATTACCGGAGCAAAGCCTTGCGGCCGCGGCCGCAGTCGGCGCGAGCGGACCGCACCCGCCCAAAGCATTCAGCTTTCATGAGACTATTTGTGAATAGTTCCAAACTAGGGCATAGGTTTCCTCACTGACTGTAAATAATTGTTAAAAAAAACATATAGACGAATTGAGAACCTCCTCCTTTTTTTGAAGTCGGTTAAAAAGACAATAAATTAAATAGTTTAGGGCACTTTTGATATTAAGTTATATCATTGGGAGGTCATTGTAATGAAATACGCGATCATCTGAGGAAAACCCTTTATCAAAGTAACATACCTTATGTTTAGAAGTGGTTTTATTTTAACCGGATATTTCAATACAATATAATATTATCGTTCAAAAAGCAAAAGTAAATTCATGGAGAATCGATGACTTTTAAATTAGTTATTATCAACAATATTCAGAACAACATACGAGATCCACAAGAACACTGTTTTACTATTTACAGTTATATCACGAATTTTTTTTCTAATTGAACTGCTCAGATGTGTTTCCTGACACCTACAATTTGTGTGGCACCTTCAAGGCAAGAGTTAGGCATCTTCTAGGCAAGCGCGCTTCATCTTAGACCTTATCATTGCTCACCATCAGGCATCAGGCAGGCATCAGGTACTCAAGCGCAAGCCTATCCAAGATAAAAAAAACAATACCGTAATATTGTCACGGTGATCTCGCGGTGCAGATACTGAAATCGCTGAACGCGTCGCTACCCGCTCCCGCCATCACTGCCGCCGCTCGTCTTCTCTGTAGAACAATCAGAAGTCTCCGCTCGCCGCCGCCCTCCGCCCCGCGCCCGCCCGAGGCCGCAACAAAGCCTCCGCCGCAATCCGTCACGATATCAAGCACGTCACCGGCCGGGACCCGCTCGCTGTGTCATTACAACACGGGACGTGCTTCAATTATCCGCCGTGCCCACAGCCCCTTCTTCTTTTTGTAGTGCCTCTCTATTACTGAAGGTCGGCTGTCAACTTCCTAAACTTCTACTCATACATGGCTAGGCGGAAAAGTTTTTTAACTTTCCTTATGCCATAGCCCCATTCTGATAATAAAAGGTGATAGCTAAGTCGCTCGTTCACAACTACGAGTATATAAAGACAAGTGTCGCCAATATATGGATACAGTGTGTCGAGTGCGGAAACAACAAGCAGTGTGATATACATTTTTATTTTTTACAACGGCCAACTCGAGAGTTCGAAGGCTAACGACGCTATGTAGTTGAAAGTTACAATACAATTAATACAAGGTTAAGGTTCTACAATTTCCTATGAATTACCCAGTGTTTTCACGTTGGTCGACACTTTCAGCTATAAGACCTAACCACGATCGGAACAATAACGGCTGACTCAACATTTCATATGGTAGTTATCTCGTGAGCAAAGTCTACGTATACTTTGATACTTTTTCCTTTTCAGCTTCCACCAGATTATCGTCATGTGGAACACTAATATCAACAATTATTGGACGCCACATTGACCGATCGACTAGCTCTATGCGTTCTGTTAGCTACGTATACCTGTCAGTGATAAATCATTCGCTCCCAGTAGAGCAAATGTATACTTTGCATTGTTATTAAGACTTCAAAGCCCAGACCCGATATACCCCCCAAACAGCCCGAGCTTACATTATCTCTGGAGACAATGCAGTAATTAGCATTAAGCTCGGAAACAGGAAGCGATCATTGTGCTTAATGAAGCTTCCATTTCGGTCGGAGCTGAAATACAGCGCTTTTACTTGAAGGCGGAGGCGAGACGACTACAGAATCTTAATGGAGTCGGAGGAATTCATTAGCTTGATATCGATGTATACTAACTAACACTGGAATAATGGAAGAATGTCGTTTTGTTAGAAAAGCATCTTCGTTATCAACTCGCTTGAACGACTCACAGGTCAGGTTATGGTGAGTTTGACAGGCTAAATTTTGAATTTGTAATAATCACTATGAAATATTAATGATGTGGTGGTATGGATGTGGTCTACGGTAAGTACTAAAAAAAGCCTTTTCGGAATCCAGCTTGTCACAAACCTGCGACTTGCGAAACTTCAATACGGAGCGTATTAAAATGTAGGTTCGTAGAGTTCCAGCCTCCCGAACAAGGCTCACATAGTACCTCTTTAAAATATTAATTATAGATATCTAAACCGAATTTTCGTAATCACAAACACGACTTAAACGATTTGAATCATTTTCATAAATACAAAATTATCGTCTTCATTTTTCTTTCATTAGGAAAAAGCAGAAATAAAAAACAGGAGCTATTTAAATAAATCCGACTACGTGTATAACACGAGAGAGAGTACGCACGCGGAGGGCGCGTTAAGCCGTCGCTACACGCGTGAGCTCTCCCCGCCAGGCAGATTATCACACAGTAGGTATTATCTCTGCGGTTAGTAGAGAGAAAAAAATGAATTTTATGCTACTTGTAAGCGGCGAGCGAATAATCACCGACAGCCTATAAGTACTCATAGATTAGTCGAATAGCCCACTACAGCAATAGTCCTCCTAGCTTATATGAGACTAGCAAATACCACGTGAATTCACCCACGTAGTTACCGTTCTTGTGGAAATACGGGGATTAAATATAACTTAATTATTTTATTTATTTAGCCTAACCATGATGCAATACAATCCACAGTTGGTTTTACTGTGCACTGGTTAACTGTTAAAAAAACAATTAATTTTCTGTTTTAGTACAGATGAGATTTGGACCTGAGTACTACACCAATGCGGTCTGTGACTACCGCTATCAGAGGTTATTGACAATAACTTTGCCGCGGCAAGGTAACACCACCATCTTTCCAACTTGTTTCCACTAAGATTTCCTTGAAAGAGAGAAAACCCCATTGGGGTACTCGTAATATATTGATATTACAAGTACAACTCCACTTGGGAGCGTATCCAGGGCCTCACAATCAGAATCCAAAAGAAGGCTAACCACTGGGCCAAAAAGTCACAATCGGCGAAATAATCGCAAATCGCAATTTAGTGTCAGTGTATAAATTGCGCTATCGTTCAGTTTACTTGAAACTATAAACCGGATAACACTTTCCGCTTCAGCTAGCAGCGAGCGAACAGTTTTATTACACGTACAGATGTGGGAGACAGAGACGATTCTTTCCTTTTGTTTAGTACACAGCGCACAGTAAATATTTCAGCTAAATCCTCCCGGTTGCTCTAATGTTACATGATTCGTGCACAGAAAGAGAATATCCCGAAACTTTAGCATTTATATCGCGGCGGCTCACGAGCGCGCGTTATTTATAACGTTCAGGAACGTGACAGCGGCGCACCGAGCGCCCGCGTGTTGCAGGATTTGAAAAAATAATATAAAACCCAACACAACCAACTTTGGTGTGTTGCGGAAATTGAGGTAGATATTGTAGGTAGTTCGTATTGTATTTAGTACGAAATATATTAATTTTAATAATAAGTAGTAAAAAAATACTTTAAAAACTTAAGTATCAAATTGCGTGTTAAGTATTTAATCTATTTTTCAAATCTCTGTCCGCCGTTTAGTGACGTCATATAATTTTAGTGAACCTAAATAAACTAGCCTATTGCGGGAATCGATCCTCGGGGGTCACTGCACAAATCGGCTGTTAATCTCTTACGTGTGTCCAGAAACTCAACAGTAGTTTTGTTAAAAGAAATTTACAATACACTTTATTTCATCCTGCTTTGTATGCAGAGTAAAGCTCAGCAAATTGCTTCCATAAATCTTTCGAGAAACTCTCCTTACATAACTTGGCTTGTTTAAAAAGAGGCAATTAGTAGAGCAAGGCTCGAGAGTAGCTCACGCAGGAGGTATCACCTCTCGCAGTAATTGCGCGGTGTCTCGGTGCCAATATCCGCAGGCGGTGACTCGTGGCGGAGTTACGGCTCCGTTTCCTGCCAAGACGGCGGCTGGCGGATATTGCCGCAGCCGATCCGCCGACTTGCCGCAAATCTATCTGCGCGCCTCTCTAATCAATTGTATTACTTGTAATCATGTTCAGCCGAGCCAGCCAGCGAGATGTTTAATATATACCGAGCGAAGTTTACCGATGCTGCGATTGCGGGGTCGCCATTCCGGTACATTAAGTGCCTAACGTCTAATGGATCTACTAACTCGGTATTGAGTATGTACCCGATTGGAATTGAGCTGCGTTAGTAATCTAGATCTATACGCTAATATTTGTAGAAAATCTCTTCACTCCTAGATGATTCCCATGCATCTACTAAGCCCATGCTGATGAGGATCAGCAACCTACATATACATAACCACTACATAGTATAAAACAAAGTCGCTTTCTATATCCCTACGTCCCTATGTTTTTATGTATGCTTAAATCTTTAAACTACGCAACGGATTTTAGTGTAGTTTTATTAATGAGGATCAGCAACCTACATATACATAACCACTACATAGTATAAAACAAAGTCGCTTTCTATATCCCTACGTCCCTATGTTTTTATGTATGCTTAAATCTTTAAACTACGCAACGGATTTTAGTGTAGTTTTATTAATAGATAGAGTGATTGAAGAGGAAGATTTATAAGTATAACTAGCGACCCGCCTCGGCTTCCCATGGGTGCAATGCTGATACTAAATACACTACAGAAAAACTGTGAACGTTGTATATAAGAACATAGCGGCCCGCCCCGGCTTCGCCCGGGTACCACACTAATATTATAAGGCGATAGTTGTTGTCTTTTCATCCCGGAAAACTCCATCATTCCCATGAGATTTGTGAAAAACTGAATACCACGCGGACAAAGTCGCGGGCATTTGCTAGTATTTTATAAGCAAAATCACGTTCATACACCGATCGCAGTTCAATCCAGATATTCCTGTTAACAGGGCAATGGTAGGATCGTGTATGTAGTGTTGTGTGTGCAGGGATTTTGTAGACGTGTAACATCTACACCTACACCTATCTACACACAAAATTCAAAATGACCTGTACCTGTAGTACCTGAAACTGAATTAATTGTACACTAAACGAGTAACTTTAACTTTAACACTACGAGTATGGAATGTGCCGTTTTATAAAAAGAAACGTATGTCTCACACTGCGAAGTCGTGTGCAACACTCGTCTCTATAGTGTGGACTGACATTGTATGGCATTACGTTGTAGACCTATCACTCGCCAAGTTAAAGAGCTACCCTATCCTAAATGAATACTTATATACTTACTGATCTATTTACAATAATGCGTATAATTTTTTCCTGTTATTCATTCGTCATCACCTCGGCTCACTGCTGAGCTCAAGTCTCCTCTCGGAATGAGAGCCAATAGTCCACCACGCTGGCCCAATGCGGATTGGCCGACATCACATACGTAGATAATTAAGAAAATTCTCTGGTATGCAGATTTCCTCACGATGTTTTTCCTTCACCGTTTGAGACACGTGATATTTAATTTCACGGCTCCTGTTATTACTATAATCAAAATAGTAAAGAACAAGCTTTCGTTTATTAATCGTCTGTGGTTCGTTAGGTTTCCCGAAATGCTACAGTTTTCGTTTCATTACAGCAACATAAGATAACATTAAGAATTTCCCTCACGGTGCGATCTCGGCGTTGGATATCAGCTGGCGGAGCAAACAGCAAATACGTGAGGGACCTACTTTATATTCCTGCTTTTTATGTCTAACTGGGGCGAGAATAATATAATCTTACTACGTATGAATACACTCCGCCCAGGACTGCGGCATTTCCATACAGTATATCACACTGTATATAATAATATACAGGGTGCTCGGGAGTATTTCCCATAACTTCACGGTGTTGACGAGTTCCCTTAGGTATAGGAGCCGAACTGTATAAATATTTTTTTATTAACTAAAAAAAAACAAATTATTTTTCATACAAAGTAATTCAAATAATTCCGACTATCCACGTAATATGCCTTCATCTATCCTGGTTATCGTAGTGGTAGACTATCGATATCGACGAGATATTGCAACTGGCACTCCGCACTTCACCTTCTACTTCACTACCTTCACTACTCAGTAAGCCTTCATGATATTTATCAATGAACAAGTTTGGCCAGGTCCTAATATAAGGATGCGATATTAGGGACACAATTTAAGATCTATTTCCAAAAGAAATATTTTTTACCCCAAAAATATTAATTTTAGAAGACATTCATGTTCCTCAGACATTTTTAATTAATTTTCCTTTAAGAGTAAACTTAAAGTTATGGAAAATACTGCCGAGCATCCTGCACTCGTACATACGCGGAGTGGAGTGTGTACAAATAAATATCAACTCGGAACACCGCCCAAGACATATTCCATCGGACAGGTGGTATATTAAAACGTCAAAATAACAAGTTCTGAATAAACTTGCACACACACTTTCAAGCGTATCTTCCGCAGGTAGATACTATATTAGTTCTCACAGAAGGTATAACAAAAGCAGTCAAATATAAATAACCTTAATAGCTCCATTGATAAAAAGCTGGCCGAAACGCGGCAGCTGCTGGATTTGAGGCGCCCTTCTTTTTAATAAATAAAAAATGTTATATCCAGGTTTGTTATAAATGCTATAAGCTGTCGAAATTAGAAAAGCAATGTTTTATATTAAACTACTAAGCATTAAAGAATGCATTGCTACGAAAAGTCAAGTAGTTTAAAATCCTTAATATATAGAGGAAGTAGTTCAAAAACTTCCAATTTTAGATCCACAACTAATAAGACAAGTAACATAAATAAACAAATAAGATCCACAGTCGAATTTATTTATCAAAGATGCCAATATCCGCAGTGAGAATCATCTTATGTATCGCATCGCAACGAGCTCATCGCGTGTGTGGCGCCGGGTAAGGGTGTAGAGTTTCGCGCGGGTGTACACGCAACACTTTGCCAACTAGGGAACAAAGTTGCAGCTCAGCGAGTTGCCTCCGCCGGCGCCGGCAACACGCGAGAGAAGATTACCGCCGTGTTGGTAAGGAAACTTACCGACAACATAATATTACGCTTGTATTCGTTTATTTGCCAGAAATGTTGACGCAATATTTTTGCTCGAATATTTATTATTTCACTCGAGCAAAATAACCATTTGTAGTCCGCTTATTAAAAAGGATGTTATTCTATAGTATCACGCGTTTGACTGAATTCTATGCACAGCTAACGCCTGATAAGACAATAATTTAACTATGTCTATCGCTCGTTTTGAATCTTCTCCGGGATAACTAGACAATATTTTTGGATTAAAAACCCAAATTAAAGCTAATAAATAAATGATTCGTCATCAGATAATCCAGCCTAACGAACATAACAAAATCATCAAAACAAACGAAAACATTTAATTTGAATTCCCCATTTGATGCAATCAACATTCCCCTTCAGCGGCGCTCCACAGCTTCAAATGTAACAAGCGAAACCCTTTCAATTCCATCCGAATAGTCTTTTTTATTAAAAAAATAAAAGGAAAACGAAAATCGCAAAAAAATGGAACGCCGTTTTTTGCATAGTCTGTGTAAAACGCCTCGCTTTTATTTCCGTACGAAAAGTTGTCCGATAGTGGAAACTTTGTTTGTTACTGTTTAAGCGCACAATGAAACAAGTGTTCAGCGCTCTGCAGGCGGCGGACAAATGCATTCATCGGTGCGCTATTTAACAACGTTCTTTTACTTCTAATTGTACAAACAAGGCACGTACATCCAATTACTAAGTATGTCGCCTACAACTGAATATCTCCAAGACACACTCGCTACCAAGTTTGTAGCGAGTGTACGAGCTACGGTGAACTAAACTCATTAACTTCTATCTTTATTCTAGCGGTCATCTGTTGTGGCTTCGGATTGGAGCTCCTAGGTCTATTAACTAAATATTGAATTTCGGAAGAAGCCCAGAGTACAGCCTGATGTTGGAAAGCCTCCGCTTGGAGTCCCGGAGAGCAAATTAAAACGTTGATCCTGAAAATTATATTAATTATAACATAATGTTCAGCAGCATGTGTTAGTTATCGATACACAGTCAATCAGCACTACCCTAAATGAAATTAAATCATTATTTGTTTGCTCGAATGTGATTCATGTTATGTTCTTGAAATTATTGATATACATAGACATCCAACTAATGTAGTATGGCCTAAGCTCTCCAACCTAAAAACCTTTTCAAAAATGGTTATGGTGTGTGTATTATACCTATTTTCAAATGTTGTTGTGTACCGCTTAGCACAATATCCGCGTCGGGTCTTTAAGCCCGGCCCGAAAAAGCAATTAAATCGTTAATTGAACGGCTATAATTCGGCGATCTCCGCAGCGCACCGTCCGGGGGGAACAATTATAATGAAAACATGTACATTCTGTTATGAAACATAGTCACGAAGCTGTTTTGTATGATTTGAAAAAAGTTATCAACGTCGACTCTCTGTGGACTGTGTTTTATCAAAACGGTTTTAAAGCTTGTTTTGTATATTTTGTTTGAGTCAGATCTCTTTCCTCAGTGACCTTTGAAAGAAAATGTAAAATTATTTTATAGCAAAAAGGAAGTTGCACAGTAATAATGAAAGAATTCAAAGAACGGTAGATACTCTTGTTAATAAAGATCCGCGGGAAATCATAAATATCTCTCGTGACCCGTTTCCTTAATAGTTCATTATGTGACCGCCGACCCCCCGCCCGCCGCCGCACCCCCGGCGCACCCCCGGCGCGGGGTCGAAGTTCATTTGTTCAGAAATTCCCAAAATCCACTCCGACACGCTCCACTCCACTTTAGAGCGCAGTTCCACCGCTGCAGCAGATCCGTACGCAAGTGCACTGGACATTGCTCTATATTAGGAATGGAATCGAGTTCACGAACTACTTATACACATGAATATTGAATATTCACTGACAAACGTAAGACAGACACGTCCCTCCTATGTGACTGTAATAGTATATCAAATGAAGTTAAATCAGCGCCTTGCATTCCTACTTACTTATACGTAGCACAATGGTGAATTTGCAGCCAGTTGGCATATTGACAGGTCTTTATTCAGTTTTTAGTATTCGTGATGCTAAATTGTAATATTAAATTGCGAACACACATTTCAAGTCCGCAACAATGGAGGCGCGCCTTTACTGAATCCTTCAGGTCACGTCTTGCGCGGCCTGGAGGCTATAATGGCGCGTCCTGTTGAATAACGCTTAATTCTTGGCATTCTATAAATTGCCTGGCCTTTACATTGGATATTCCGCTGTTTACAAGTCTATTGACAGAATTTTCCACCAGGGCGAACCGAAGCGTGATTTTGTACATGAATGTTATATAACTTAATTTATATTTTGGCAAAATTATAACCCTTTAGAGTTGGGTTATAATTTTACGCTGTACGTATTATTAAACTGTTATTTTTCATACATCTTTGCATAAAACAGAGAGTTAAAATTGATAATTTGATTGCTCTACTTTCACCTGAAAACGTGTTTGCGTAGCAACCGGTTGGCGTAGCGCTTCGTAGCACCGGCCTATATATCTCGTAGAGATAGTGTAGCTCGTTGAGAGCAAACCATCATTTGTTATTATTATCTACAACTGCTACACTGTTCTGTTGGAAGGCCGAATTCAACAGTGTAGCAGAAGGAAGTCTGAGATTAATCTATAAACACCGTCTTGGAAAAATAAAAGAGTATAATGATTCTTTAACTTCAGAGTAAACATTTATATATTTTTAAATACAAATTATTTAAAAATGTAATAAATATTGAACACTATCTATTTTATATCTTCATTAATTCACGATTACATCTAAAGTGAACTTAAAGCAAAGAAGCAAACTTTCGAACAATTTAACAAACTCAGTACATTTAAAGTCACAAAAACATCTGAAACATTTTTAGACGAAGCAAAGGTAGTTAAATTAATGAAAAGGAACGACCAAAGAGTACAAATTGAGCCAACAGGCAACAACTCGCAAAGTAAAACTTATTTAAAGGGTTCCACAGCACACCAGCACACCAGCGCACAGGCGCCGCGGGCGGGCGGGCGGGCGGGTGGTCGGTTCCCTTAATTGTTCTTTATAGTCTTTTGAGATTTCGCTTTAATATTAACGCTAAGTATCAAAGAAACGTTCCGAATGCGAAGATTAACTCGAGACTTAGCGACTACTTTAGCTTTTGACGTTTATACAGTTACAATACGAATGTTGGTATTCATTTCAAATGTTGATTCTATGTTTCATGTTCATTTAGGATAATAGGATTTCTAAAATACACAAATCCGACTTAAATAATGGTAAAATATCAGCAGACAGCGCTTACGTAAATACTCTACTTGAATTAATAGTAGTCTGACATTTATCTTTATCGTAGAGTATTGTACTATACTACAATAAAAAATTGACAGAGTATTAAAAATGTGTGTTTATCACATTTTGTGTAAAAGTACCTGCTTGCTTTGCATAATTAGGTTCGAATATCTACTAAACCAACTGACATTGTTCCAGCCAACCATTTAAGACGACATTTTGTTAGCCACTCTAACAGACATGTTATTAGCTAATGGAGAGGACAAAAAGTATTTTCGCGGAATATCCCATTTTGATAATTACGCCAAGGCTCCATAAAGAAAGATACTGTTTTCTTCTAAAAGGAGAGGAAACTAGACGACGCAAGTCGGTTAATTCAGTTCGATTTAATTTCTTGTAGATAAATAAGCAAATGATTTGAATTTTATTATTTTAGTCACCAGTAAAATTTAAGTTGGTATGAAAGCGCAGTGGCATAATAATTGTTATCAATATTAATGACCACCAGTCCAGAATACATAGCACATACCTATAACTACTGGTATAGGTACGTGCTATGTATGTGCAGGCCTCGAGATATAAAGGTTAGAGCTGTTCCAATGTCGACTGGCTTGGAATTGAACTCCTTTGGCGTTACGTGCTTTCTCAAGAACATGGGTAAAGTAAACACAAATAGTGAAGCTCCATAGTCAGCTTGACAATACACATCGAACGATAACTAATAATAATAAATGAAAAAAATAAGTAAAGTTTTCAGTACTACAAGTCAACTATGAATTGCACGCGCACTTAGAACATAATAAGCAGCAATTTGCTTTGTGACCTTATGCTTTAAGCCACTTGTAAGCTTAAGCCTTTAACTCCATCCGGCGACTGTACTCTTTAAACTAAAAGAAAGCTACTTAGTGCACTAGGTCTCTACTGTGAAGTATATTATACTAAAACAAATACTTACCTATAAATATTATGTGGCACTAACGGTCCTATCTTTTATTTTATTTTTTTCACTTCTTCAAAACATGACTAAAGAAATGATTATATTATGATAACATTGTTGTAATTTCAACTAGACACCTCTACACGTACTCGAAATAAACGGTATTGATAGACAGACGGACGGACGGGCAGACAAACAGACAGACTGATGGACAAACGTTTATTCATCTTGAGTTACGGAACCTTAAAAATGAGTGCGTTGCCGATGAAGTAATGGGAAATCCGGGAAATGGCTTGTGTGGAGTGTGCCAAAGAATTAGATGTTGTATATAAATACGCTCAAAAACATAACTGTCGGGTTTCATGGCGAGTACATATGTTTCTGCTTATATTAATATTATAGATGTGAAAGTAGCTTGTTCTAGCGATCTGTAATGTTTTTAGGTTAATTAATTGGATGAACAGATCTTAAATTTTGGTATAGATAAATAGGTAAGATAAATAGGACATTGGAAAAGAAATAAAACTACTTTTTGAAGTGAATATAAAAGTATAACGTGAGAATACAGGAATATAATATAGCCTATGACACTCACACATAACGTGGCTATCTAGTAAAAGAAAGAAATCAGTTCAGTAGATCCAGTGATTATCCCTACAATACTTCACCTCTTTATAATATTAGTATAGATTTCATGAAATCCGCCGCGTATTGCAGCATTAATAATAATCGTTCACTTTAGTGCGCTGTTGTGGCAACATGTGACATCCACGCAGCGGCGGCCGCGGCACAATCAATGCGTTTTATTACCCTTCGACATGCTGCGTGATTACAGCGAGCGGGGCGGTGCGGGGCAGCGCGGGGCAACGCGGGGCAGCGCGGGGCATACCCCGGGGACTTGTTTGTGATGAAACATAACCAGGTTTTGACGACCGTTTGGCCCTTTTAATGAGTTTGTTAAAGCCTGCGGGGTATTTCGTGACCAGTGTTTTCAGTTTGTTGTTTTTATTTGCTTTTTACAAAGTTTGTCCTGAAATTTTGAATGTGCACTTTCATAATGGTCATTGTTATTCAGTCAAAATAGTCACAGCGTCATCTTGGTTTTGAAAATGAATATCCAAAATTGGAAAACTGACGGGAATCGATCCTGTGTATTCGACTATATCGACTCTAGATACCAGCGCAGACGAATAATAATGGTAAACAGAGATGACTAAACATCTGCTAATAAATATTTTATTCGAAGTTCTTAAACCCCCACTATATTATATCGATCTAGACAAACAAGTGTATTCTAAAGGACAATTTATAAGTAGTCATAACGATAATAATAGTTCTATGTATAACCGTTAATCAAACGTATCCACAGACTGTAAAGGAAATAGAAATCCGTGCCTAACTGAGACGAGCAATCAGGCGTCGAAGGCGCCGCAAAGAAGATATCAGATCTGATATTCACAGAGACGGGAACGTCGTCGGTATGAAATATAATAAAATATCTCCTTTCACAGCAGCCAAACAAATATCGAATAATATTTCTCCATCGCTCAGTGCAGTAGGGAATTTCATATCCGTCCGGCGCGCTTTGTCCTCGCGCCGCCGCCCCACAATAAATCCCAGCTTTTGAAAACATCCCGCCACTCGCCAATCTCTCACGACAAATAGAACCTCTAAATATAAAACTGCTGCGTCACAGCCACTGCTGAACGCTCCAATCGGTTTAGAGGTATTACAGATACAATGAAATCGCTTTCAGCATTTATGTTCAGGCTATTGCTGTGTCAACGCCTGTGATGCTTATCGGAGATGAATCAATCTGTACTCTAGTTAGGGTTCCGTACCCCAAAAGTTCAAACGGGATCCTATATCTGAGACTCCGTCTATAGACGGACAGAGGATTCCCATCAAACAAACGTATTTTTTTGCTATTTTGTAGGTAGGTAATTGTACAGAGTACGCGGTTCCAACTCGCACGTAGCCGGTTATGTGTTGCTAAAGCAGTACGCAGATAGCACATGTCGTGACGTGGCACGCGGCACATGACACACGACACAGAGTGACATCATCTGACAAGAAGTGGCATGACAGATGAGATGCAATGAGATGAAATGAAAATTAGTTCCTAGAGTTTCTAGCACAGATTATTTAGATTACATAAGACGATACAGTAATCTTGTGTTGTGGAACTGGAGTTAAATTAAATAATTAAATTAATCATTATTATAATAAACTAGTACTTACTTACCTACGCTGAGAACAATTTGTTATTAAAGTTATGTTCCCAACTTTTGTAGTGTGATCGATGACAAAGAATATCCTAGTGTGTTTAAGCAATTATTATTACATTTTATACACGTAGGCCAAGAATAAAATACCTTTGATCGCAAAAAACATATTTATTTGGTGGTAATACCTTTGAAAGAAACTAACTTTGTTCGTCTATTCCTGTTATTAGGTCCCCGAGCAGCGCCAGGCGACCATTATCCGACAACTAGCGGTTAACTGTAGTTTGTAGAAGTCGTCCGCGCGGGACGCTTAGCGAGTTCTTAGTGTTGCATTACTCTTACTTATGTGACATAGTAAATTACTTTCATGGAACACAATATGCCAATATCATAGTAGATAAATTGACCAATACAATAGCCAAGGTTAATATAGAGCAAATACAACCTGAAGATCTATATAGTAACTATACCATCTGAGGCAAATTTATTTGATTGAGCTCTTCAACCAGACCGTAAATTGTAATGTCCTGCTTTCTGAATCGAAAACCGAAATTTGAAACATGAAAAAGAAATTCAATCTCATTCCCATGCCACAGGACAGCTCCCTACGATCTGCAACAAACTGCTACCATCATATCAATGCCGGACTGTCGGACATAAACAAGCTCCTTGTTCGGATAAAAGATAGAGTGGGCATTCAGCGCGCACAATATCCCCTCACGGAGGAATGAGCTTAACTCGCAAACTTACACGAGTGAACAAAGTGTTCCTCCGACACAAAGCTACAAAAAGGTATAAAAAGGGATAATCCGGCCCTTTATACGTCAACTCGGCTACACCTGGGGCCGCCCGTATAATGTCGTCGTTTCCGATCAATCAAAACGCCCTTTTATCTCAAATGATCCAAATGGATTAAACTGTAAGCGATCGAGACAGGCTCGGGACGAATGCGGACAAAACGTGATTGTTTGTGCCACGTCATATCACGTCATTAGTCACGCCGCGTCACTGGAGCGGGACACGACACGGTACACTGTCACTGAGAGTTTGATGTGGGTTTTTTTTTTTATAATAATCGTTGGCGAAATGAGCAAATGGCCTACCTGATGATAAGTGGAAAACCGCCGTATATTACAAAGCAATGTTACATGACCATATCCTTATAGGAACACGTCCTCTACAATTCAATGCCCCGATGTCCGAGGCAGGGTAGGTAAAAGGTATTTGATGCCTATCAAATAAATATTCTTTAAATCCCGGTATAGCTCTTAGTCGTCTGTGTGAGATTGCATATATTATCTGTTGTTGCATATAAACAGATAAAATCATAGGATTCCTGGGTAATGTCTACCCCTTCTTTTACCGCGTGGTCTAGATAGTTAGTGTAAACTGCTGATTGTCTAGCGAGCGAAAATTCCTTAGGCCAGGAAATTGTAAGGAAAGTCACGTGCGTCACAGATAGTTATTACAAACGTTAGCATTTTAAATTACAACTTCGATTATCCATAATTTTTTAATTTTTTTGATGATTTTATAATTGTTTTTGTTTTTATAAATTGACCAAATCAGTGGAGTGAACATATTATATAATAACTAAAAATAAGCAATTTAATTTGGGTGAATGATGCAAATATGATTTTGTATCAGCTAGTCTGAAATAAAAAAGTTAAACTTTCACTTTTATAGTAGTGATGGTAAGTGGCCTATAAACAGAGGGATACTTTACAGGACGAGTCTGTAGCCACACAACCAATCATTTCACATCTTAACGCAGCAATGCTGCTTGGCGGCAGAGATAAGTATAGCTATAACACTTCCCCGGACGAGCTCAGTCACAAAAAGCTATACTAGGAAAGTAGAATATTCTCTGTTTTAAAAGTTTAGAGAAATCATTTGACTATACTTTGATAGAAACTCGGCATTTGGCTGTAGATGTAAATCTGTCACGGGAATCAGTGAGCCGCAGTGGCGGGCGCGCCCTGGCCGCAGCGCTAGTGTGTGCACAGGAATTAGCGGCACACGCGAGGGCGGGCGGCGCGCGGCGGGCGGCGGGCGGGCGGCATCGATCGCCGCGCGCCGCGAGTGGCGCCGTTAACGCGATTTATCACGTTTTTGTCCCTACCTACATGCGACACATTCCACAACATTTAGGACTTCTTCAATTATATCAATCAGTTGTTGCATTATGCGTGTGAGATTTCCACTTTTTCACTATTACTTATGAATATTTTTTTGTTATCGTTGGTACTTAGTGTGATTTGAAAAGTGTTATTCGTACGCCCTTAAACCTCTTTAATCCAGCCCTTACAGTAGTATCGCTATAAAAATGGAGTAACTTTTCCCGTTTTCCCAACATTTCCTTCCACTGCTCTGCTCCTAAAGTATACAAAAACCTGTCCAGGAGGTTGAAAAATAATTGTACCAAGTTTCGTTAACATCCGCCGAGTAGTTTTTGTTTCTATAACAAACATATAGACAAACAGACAGACAAAAATTTTAGTGATTGCATTTTTTTCATCAGTATCGATCACTAATCATCCCCTGATAGTTAATTCTGAAAATATATTTCAAGTACAAAATTGACCTCTCTATTATATCTCTCCATTATAAGTAATACAGAGTTTATAAAAAGCCTATCTATTAATTATACATATAAAATTACATTGTACTTTTAACTGACTTGATCACCTTCATCATCAACCCATATTCGGCTCAGTGTTGAGCACGAGTCTCCTCTCAGAACGAAAAGGGTTAGGCCAAATAGTCCACCACGCTGGCCCAATGAGGATTCGTAGTCTTCACAAACTTAAAAAATTGACAAAATTCTTTGGTATGCAGGTGGCAGGTTCTTCACGATGTTTTCCTTCACAGTTTGAGACACGTGGTTTTTAGTTTCTTAAAATTTACATAATTGGGCAAGTCCTGGACCGGATCCGAACCTACGCCCTCCGAGAATCGTCGTATCCACTAGACTATCACGGCTCTTGATAAGGATCATCATCATTTTTTTGAACTGATGGAATCCACTGTTGAACGGAATTCCAAATACCCCGAAATTGCATGCAATCAGCCGCTCAGGACCGTGTGGGTAATAAGTTGCTATAGGCTGCTTATACCTATAACCAAACGATATTTGTATTGAATTGTAAAATTTTTATTTTACGATTGTATGTAAAATGTTGAAACGTGAAATTGTTAACACGTTCGGCCGCAGTAAAACAATAAACAAAAGTATAAAAATGGTTATCCAGGACATCTGTCTGTCTTACTTTGACCGTTCTCACTCTAACAGTTTATAGGCGTAGGTAATTGAGTTACTAACACCCACGCTTTCCTACTTTTCTGTTAGATAGCTTTTCTTTTAGATACATTAATATATATTTTATTTAAAACCTAAAAGTAAATAAATACTCAAAGTCATTCAGCGGGTGATGAAGCGAGCTATGCTTGGAGTTCTCCTTATCGCTCATCAGTTAGCCCGCTTCCATCTTAGATTGCAATATCTACACGACACCGTACCGGAACGCTAAATCGCTTGGCGGTACGTAAACGATAACGAAATATCGTACATACATTATTGTGTGTTTAAAATCAGAGTTCAGTTGGAAATATATCAAACAGTAAGTACTCCAGCAGGAGGCATTGTCGGCCTCCGTGGCGCAGTGGTATGCGCAGTGGACTTATAAAACGGAGGTCCTGGGTTCGATCCCCGGCTGAACCATTGAGGTTTTCTTAATTGGTCCAGGTCTGGCTGGTGGGAAGCTTGGCCGTGGCTAGTTACCACCCTACCGACAAAAACGTACCGTCAAGCGATTTAGCGTTCCGGTACGACGTCGTGTAGAAACCGAAAAGGGTGTGGATTTCATCCTCATCCTCCTAACAAGTTAGCCCGATTCCATCTTAGATTGCATTATCACGTACCATCAGGTGAAATTGTAGTCAAGGGCTAACTTGTAAAGAATAAAAAAAAAGACTAATTGTTATAGACTAAATTAGTGAATACCTTAAACAGCTGATTGTAATTGATTTTGTATAAAAAAGCTAAAATGTATAAGTCTTCAATTAAATAAAACATCCCCATTCATAAATTAATAAATTACCATACCTACTTAGTTAGAATAACCATGGACGTACTTTTTGTCAGAAATTCTAATAAACCGAAAAACGCCGATATCCTCAAATATTTAAAAAAATAAAAATGAACAATAAGAACCACCCTAATCACTTCTGCTTCCAGATGAAAAACATCGCATCTAGTTGAGAAGCTACATAGACAGACGGACACATACACTCAGGGAAGGACGTCAAACCCATAACACCTTTTCTCTGCTGAGATTAATAACCTTTTCGCGTACTTATTTATAACAAAGGCTAGCAAACTATTTTCTAGAAATTTAATATTATGCGGTAGGTACGTAATTCCCAGCGAGCGAAGCATCAAAATCACATAACGTAATGCGATTTGGCTTCCCACGAAGAATGCTTTATCAAAAATGTCTCTCATATCCTAAAATACGGAGGATGCTCGAAAGCAATTTGGAGAAAGGTATTCACCTCTCCGCCGCAGCAGGGAATTGCAGCGCAAATACTCCGCGCGTATTCCTGCTCGCTGCGGCCTGCGGCGCGCCGTGTGCAATGTGCAGGTATAGGTACCTACCGGTGCACTACGCACTGCTTTACTTTGGTAAATTATTGTGAACCGTACTTGTGAATTTAAACCTTTACCTTTCATTACAACAGTGCTCAAGTGGTCAGTGCGGTTTCGAATTTCAGTTCTTAGACTTAAGAAAATATATAAATCGGATCTAAGGACTAACTCTTGCGGTGTACCACAGGGGAGTATACTTGGACCACTTCTATTTTTGTTATATTCTAATGATTTACCCGATTCTGTAAATCATAAATGTATTCAATACGCTGATGACACTACAATTATTATAAAAGCAAATGACCAACAAACAATTGAATTAGAGTCAATTAAAGTACTTCATGACATAACTCACTGGCTTAATAACAATAATTTAAATATTAATCTTAAAAAGACACAATTTATAAACTTCAGAACCTACAATAGTAATAACCTTAATATCAATGTAAACTTTAACGGTATTAATATCCAAGCAACGAATACAGCGACTTTCTTAGGTGTCACAATAGACTCCTACTGTAACTGAAGAAGCAGCAGCCACTGTTGCCTACCATGCATACGTAGCATTCACATTGAGATACGGATTAATTATGTGGGGAAATTCAGTTGACTCAATTAAAGTATTTAGAGCACAAAAAAGGTGTATGCGTAGTTTATGTGGCGTTGACTATCTAGATAGTTGTCAACCATTATTTAAAAGAAAAAAGATTCTGCCCTTGCCTGCCTTGTACGTGTACGAAATGTGTATTTTTGTAAAAAAGCATTTATTCCCTCATAAAACTGACCGTCGTAACAATAGGCAAAAGCACAAACTAGAAGTACCGTTACAAAAAATGAGTGTTTATAAAAATAATGTCTACTGTATGGCGGTAAAAATTTTTAACTATTTACCCGAAAAGGCGAAAGATATGACATTGAATGAATTCAAAAATTAATTAATGCAAATATATATAACTACAAAGACTATTTTCAACTGAAATTTTGACTAATTGTAATAATTGACATTTTTTTTTTTAATTGACATAATTTTCTCTTATATTGTTTTTTTTTTTGTTTTGTAATTTTGTAGCTTTTGTAATTTAGGTATTGTTCCATCGACACATTTCATAAATATTTTGCACGCCTATAGGCAAGACATGTTTGGATCGAATAATTAATTGTATATTTAATTTTATAACAAGTGTAACCCATGTTTAAAGCAAATAAATAAATTATTATTATTATTATTATTAAAGACGTAAGTTAGATCGAGTGAAATTTAGAGCATTTTTGTTATAATAAGTTTTCAATAGCTGCCAGAAGTTGACAAGTTGAGATCGTCATTATAACACGATTCCAATATGAAAGTAATCTTTGCAGCACTATCACCCTGAGCCCGTCAACCCGTATTGGAGCAGCGGGGTGGGTCTGAGCTCTAAATTAGAATCTGCTATAAAAGCGGAGGCCTGGCCTTTTAGTGGAGGCTTATGAAGGTTGATAATGAGGAAAAGTACATAATGTTGCCCCCTCAGCAGCTTCTTCCACTTTATCAACGCATACATTATGTACACACCAGCGGCGAAGAGTACATGTAAGCCGATTTCCGCCGGGTTCGTTTAAAAATCCATGCATATTCATTGTTGTTGTGTATCTAGATATATTTGTTTGTGTCACGCTATATGAATTTCCTTTTCTTTGAGACGGCTTACCTTTATCTACATGTCATCCTTCGCTACTGGTACACATACTAAATATTACAAGTACATACAGGTTGCAGGGAGCTGTAGCCAACTTAACTGCGTAATTAATCTCACGAGATTTGTTATTCAAGAGATTTCTGCAGGGAATACTCCTGCCGTACGAAGCTGGCGGACTCTTTCCTACTAACAACAATCATAAATTTCAATTTAGAAAGTTAATTTTCCCTGTTGCTCTGTTTGTTTGTAAATATTTTTCATTCAATATTATTTTTACTCGGCAAATCTAAAACAATGTTGAATATTAAGTTTTCCTTTACGCTCGGTGGAAAGAATAAAAGCACTTTTCTTTCTTTCTCGACGCGCAGTATTATCATCATTAACAACTCATATTCGGCTCACTGTTAAGCACGAGTCTCCTCTCAGAATGAGAGTGGTCAGGCCTTAGTCCATTACGCAGGCCAAATGCAGAGTCAAGTCTGCCAATTTGCATATGACGGCAGAGAATTGAAAAAATTCTCAGGTGCAAGTGTCCTCACGATTTTTTTCCTTGACCGTTTGAAACACGTGATGGTTAATTTCTTAAAATGCACATAACTGAAAAGTTGGAAGTGCATGCCCCGGACTGAATACAAAGCTACTAAGCCCTCCGAATCGAAGGCGGAGGTCATATCATTTCAAAAGAGCAACTGTTGAGTTTCTTGCCGGTATCTTCTCAGCAGAACCTGCCTTCCGAACCGGTGGTAGAATCTTTACAAATAGTCAACTGACGTTTCAAAAGTGCTTGTAAACTGAGCCTACTTGAAATAAATTATTTTTGATTTTGATTTTTGATTATCCATTATGCTAACACAAGTTTGCTTAGTATAAATACTCGTAGGTCCTAGTAGTATTACTCATATGAAAGTTTTTAACATTAAAAAACTTCAAATAGGACGAATGAAACTATAGATAATGAAAGATTAGGTAATAGTTATTAATAAATGTTATAAAAAACAGCAGTTAGGAATCATATTAATCGCTCCATCATTTAAGAAAATGCCTCTACATTAGGCATCTCACCTGAGGTAAACTCAGACGAATGAGGTAAAGGTTAGCTTATCTGTTAGAACCCGATAAATTCTATTTAGATTAGAATCTCAATGAGGTAGGTAAATGCTTTTCATTCTAAGCTTATTTTAATCCTAATACAATAACAAATGGTTTTGTATTCGATCAGCAAAAAAGTCCCAAAATGGTTTGCGTAGGTGGGATTTAAACGTATAAGAGGATTTCTTTTTTTCACGTCATGGTTATACGTATACAGATAGGTATGGTTTTACGACTCAGATCAAAGGAGAGCGCGATCCATCACAAATGAATCCATTTAAATCTCGTAGATTAAAATGTATTCATTTGGATTCATCAGTCCCGAGGGTCGGCCTGCCGAGTGCCGCCCGCGACCGGCGACCGCTTTTGATCCGCTCAGCTCGATCTTCCAATAATTAGGTAGATGAGATGCAAATCCACGTGTGTTGATACTTACGACAGATTCGTTAGTCCCGTAGTCTCCGCAGCTCATGAGCTCCTGGGTTTTGTTCTAGGTCGGGCTACAAAATATTATAGTTTTACTGTCTTTTATGAAATTCTTGGTTTCGGATTGGAATTCGGATTTACTTACATCCCCGTGTTTTGTCCCCGACTTCGGCAGCGGAAGACTGAGTCGTGACTCAGTTTTCCGCTTGGCGTGAATAATACACACTTGATTTTTTTAAGAAATTCATTCATATTTTTCAACAATAATAGGGATGATGACAGTTTTTTAAATTGTATATAAATTAAGAGTATACTAATAGCAAAGCAATTTTGCAAAAGTAACAGGGTACCTGCGATCATTACTTTCGGAGCTACAGGGATTTAAAGAGTCAGATTTGCGGCGCTGCCGCGGATCCCTGAAAAACGCTCCATACAAAATGGCACGATTTAGTGACGTCGTTGGCTCGCTGATCGTTAGGTTTGTATGGGCGTTTAAACAAATTACTAATATCTTTGTTATTTGCGCGTTTATGTTTATAGTTCATTTATTGAAAAATGACACATTTAATGTAAGGAAGCTAAAATTGTATGAATTTTCATCTAATTACGATAAAAGATTTTTAATAGATTTTGAAATTTTATTATATCATTTTGCAAATATCCAGACAATCGTTGTTTTTTATGTATAAATTAGTTAACATTGACCTTATTTACCCGAATGTATCATAAAAATCAATATATTCAAACCTAGTAAACAAACATCATCCCCATTGTTATTGTTGTCTTCATCTAGTGAAAATGGTGATCCTAATTTGGAGATGGATGAAATTTTCAATCTGTTACCATCAAAGTATCGACGCATTTTCTTAAATACCTAGGTAAAGTGGAGAAAACAACTACAAATGGATTCACTTACGAAAGGAGTTTTTTTAACTATTATCTCCCACGTTTACCTCAAATACTCATTAATCATCCTCACAGTAGTCGGATTTTATGTTACCGGGTAAAAGCATCTCCCATAATATCCAAAATTGTAGACTTTTTTTATTTAATTTTCAATCAAAATAAATCATTGAATATTGTACTAAACTATTTTATTTTCTCGCAATCGTAATGAAAAGCAGAGTACAAACACGTACACGGGGCTAAACCCATTATAAACTCGGTTTCTATTTAGGCGGTCCTCGCCTTACGTCTCGGGCCCTAAAAATACCTCGTATATATTTTATGGGTATTATATAGGTCTTTTTATAACAATCTACTATTGTAACTTGATACGTTGTATTATTAACATGAACGCTTTTCTTTATTCAAAACGCTTCTTATTCCAATCCACTTGAGTATTGACCTTAATGACTAACGAGTTCATGATTTCAACCGTAGATTTACGATTCGGTACAAGTACTCAACAGTCGGGAAAACCAAGCAAAGAAGTGTTCGTTAGATCCTGTGGAAAGAACTTTTAGAAGATTTTAGACTCAAAGAAGCTGGAACCCGCAACTCGAAAAAAAAAAACAATAAATTTGACAAAGACTGTCAAATGGCGCGTTGTCAACCAAACGTCAAATTTTACGTCCCTTATGTCATCTTTTCGTTGCATTTTTGATGTCTGTGAAATGTCAATGTCATTTGAATTGTGAAGAAAAATCTTAGCAATTGCAAAATGTTGTAGTTTTGTGAATTGTATTGTAATTATTCATTCATTATTGCTAAGCCCTCATATTTTTAACAACAATTTAAAGAATGATTCGATTATCCTCCGTTTACCCTGTTTAATATGCAACAAAACTTTAGCAATTAAGTGTACAAGTGGTGTGTAAACAAACAAATGGCTGGTGATCGCGAGAGAAATAAACATCGGAGCCCCGAGAGGCATCGAAGTGAAGAAAAGAACAGACGGAGCCCTGAGCGGGACAAACGGGACCGGAGCCGCGAGCGACACGGACGGAGCAGCGGAGAACGACGGGACAGCAGAGAACGGCGGAATGGCAAGGAGCGGCGGGACAGCAGGGATAGGCGAGACAGCGATAGTGATCGGCACAGGCGGGACAGCAGCGAACGTCACAAAGAGCAGCGGAACCGCGGTGACAGGGAGCGCTCGGCGCGGCCGCAACACCGCGACCGAGGCCGGAGCTCCTACAGGGAGTACACTGGCGGAGGCCTGGGCGGCGGTACGTTAATTTAAAATTTAACAATTGTCCCCTGTTGATATGTCCTGTCCAAGTACATAAATATTGACAAAAAAAAATTATAAGTTTCAACTTGTTTTCAACTTGTTTGTTCAGCCCTTTCTGATCTTGTATTTACAATAATATTGGGGTCATGGAAGCTAATTTGAAGAATGTCTATTATCATGTCAGGTAATTTCACTTACTTTTTCATGTTTTAAAGTATCTGTACTTTGCTATATTATAATGATGTGTAGCACTGTGCTAGATAGCTTAAAGCCTTCCTCAATAAATGAGCTATCCAAGCTTGCTTTATATTATTTATATATCCTTTTATTTATGTCTAGGTCTAGGCAGCGGAGGCCCTGCTCCGAAAGGTCGCTACAAGCCACAAGAGGAGGAGTTCTTAGATGCCCGACGGGAGGAGCGGGAGAGGATAGGAGAAGTGGGAGTCTCCTCAGTGTGGGGCAAGTCTCCCACCAGACCTGAGTGAGTGTTGTTCTTTATCTTGTATGTTGTTTTGTCATAAAATACTTATTTCCAACCTGTTTTTGTTATATTTCAATGTATTGCAGCCACAGGTCTAGTACTGCAATTTCATTATTGACTATTTTATTAATTACTTAATTTGTCCTGCATTAAGCTGTGACATGATGAGATTTTCTCAGTAGCAGCTTAGAAAATAGATGTAGGTAATGTCACACTCCCAGCCAATGCCAATGCCAGCCAAAGACATGAATCACTAGCATCTGACAGTGATCATTACTGAATCAGACAGCTGTCAGCCTCCATTGGAGCAGCCTGATTGATCTACGTTCCAAGTCACCCACCCTACGAGGCGAGACGGCTGGTCATTAAAAACTGGATCACTAAAACAAGCTGATGATAGTAATTAATTTGATTTAATAAAACTTTTAGCTCAGATGAAGAACCACCCCAGAAGGGTTCAGAAGGGAGCAAAGAGAAGAAGAAGAGCAAAAAGTCCAAAGACAAAGAAGATACTAAAGTGAAACTGAAAAAACTTAAGAAGAAACTCAAAAAGATAAAAAAGGCTCGCAAGAAAGCAAAGAAGAAATCACGTAGTTCCAGCAGTGACAGCAGCTCCAGCAGTGAGGAGGAGATCTGGGTGGAGAAAGGAAGTGAGAATGGTTTATTTACTTTTACTCCACAGGTTTCCATCTGTTTTGTTATATATATTAAACTAGCGAGCTTTGCTTTGACTTATTTGTACTTAAAACCCACGCTGTCCACAGTAACTATTCTGGTTTTGTGACTCTCCAGGGGACTGATTTTTAGGATCAATCCAAACACTTACATTTACATAATTTTTTTTACAATAATATTTGTTTTATTGGATATTTAACATTGACTACAGATGGTTTAGGCTCATATCTAGTAAAGTAATCTGATAAAACAAGAGATAATAATAATATAAGTTACTTTTTTGTCTGTACAATTTAAGTCTAATTAGTCTGTACACACGTGAGTAATCACCTTAGTGAGTTAATTATATTTCTCATATTATAAGCAAATTTAATGTAATTCTTTTGAGAAAAATAAAGATCTTAAACCAGGATTTATCGTTACTGACGTTGAGTTTTTCAATTACTGACACAGTTTACTAAGAAACATCCATATTGGTGTTTGTATTGTCACAAATTGTTTCTTAGCATAGTCCAATCCAATAAATACTCTTTAGCATTATACTTTCACTGCGGATACCAACCTGTACAATATTATAATAAAAAATACAGTTAGTTATAAAGTGGAGATTTTAGTCCTAAATTTGCTTGAATGCAATTTATTCAATGTAAGAAAGAATAATATGTATTTTAAATCTCTATCTGTTAGAGGAGCACGAGGTCTTGGAAACATCGAAGTCATCTAAAGATGAAGACATGCTCGGCGGTGAGGCGCCGGGGCCCGCGCCGCGCACTGGCGGAGCGCTGGCGCCTCGGGACTTCGGCCGCGCCCTACTACCCGGCGAGGGCGCCGCCATGGCCGCCTTCGTGGCGGAGGGCAAGCGCATCCCGCGCAGAGGCGAGATCGGGCTCACGTCCGACGAGATCGCGTCCTACGAGTCCGTGGGCTACGTCATGAGCGGCAGCAGGTGACCACACTGTTACACTCACATTACACTACTCGCAAAGTTACTCCAATACAGTGTAGACACAAATTTTTTTTGCTTCGTGCAACCTGACCAGATGTGCGAACAGAGGCTTGAGCATAAATAGCCTCTCTACATTACTCGGATCACTTCAGTCTTTGATTGCTACAGTAATGTGTACAGACAGGTGCATTAGTCAATAAAGCTTGCTAATTAAGTCTAGAATCGAGTAATCAACTATGTATGTAAACAAAGATTATACAATTATACGAAATATTTCAGAAATTTCCAGTCTAAGAAATTGTTGTAAACAAAATTTATTTTATTAAAAAAAACATATAAAGTGCTAAATTGTGTTGGTCCTTAGCCAAGACCAACTTGCATGTTGAAGTAAAACAGCATGGAGTTTATGTTTGCCTAAGAGTTATATTTATTATTTATATCCTATGTTTCTATGGACTGTGGCCACACTGCTTGTCGTTTCCTATTTTTAATTACGCTATTGTGAAGTTAATAGTACAATATGAACTGATCGTTGCAGACACCGGCGCATGGAGGCGGTCCGCATCCGCAAGGAGAACCAGATCTACTCGGCGGACGAGAAGCGCGCGCTCGCCGCCTTCAGCAAGGAGGAGCGCGCCAAGCGGGAGAACGCCATCCTCGCGCAGTTCCGCGACGTGCTGTCGGCGCGCGCGCACAGGCGGGAGGACTGACTGATGCTGACCAGATCTACTGCGGACGAGCAGCGCGCGCTCGCCGCCTTCAGCAAGGAGGAGCGCGCCAAGCGGGAGAACGCCATCCTCGCGCAGTTCCGCGACGTGCTGTCGGCGCGCGCGCACAGGCGGGAGGACTGACTGATGCTGACCAGATCTACTGCGGACGAGCAGCGCGCGCTCGCCGCCTTCAGCAAGGAGGAGCGCGCCAAGCGGGAGAACGCCATCCTCGCGCAGTTCCGCGACGTGCTATCGGCGCGCGCGCACAGGCGGGAGGACTGACTGATGCTGACCAGATCTACTGCGGACGAGCAGCGCGCGCTCGCCGCCTTCAGCAAGGAGGAGCGCGCCAAGCGGGAGAACGCCATCCTCGCGCAGTTCCGCGACGTGCTGTCGGCGCGCGCGCACAGGCGGGAGGACTGACTGATGCTGACCAGATCTACTGCGGACGAGCAGCGCGCGCTCGCCGCCTTCAGCAAGGAGGAGCGCGCCAAGCGGGAGAACGCCATCCTCGCGCAGTTCCGCGACGTGCTGTCGGCGCGCGCGCACAGGCGGGAGGACTGACTGATGCTGACCAGATCTACTGCGGACGAGCAGCGCGCGCTCGCCGCCTTCAGCAAGGAGGAGCGCGCCAAGCGGGAGAACGCCATCCTCGCGCAGTTCCGCGACGTGCTGTCGGCGCGCGCGCACAGGCGGGAGGACTGACTGATGCTGACCAGATCTACTGCGGACGAGCAGCGCGCGCTCGCCGCCTTCAGCAAGGAGGAGCGCGCCAAGCGGGAGAACGCCATCCTCGCGCAGTTCCGCGACGTGCTGTCGGCGCGCGCGCACAGGCGGGAGGACTGACTGATGCTGACCAGATCTACTGCGGACGAGCAGCGCGCGCTCGCCGCCTTCAGCAAGGAGGAGCGCGCCAAGCGGGAGAACGCCATCCTCGCGCAGTTCCGCGACGTGCTGTCGGCGCGCGCGCACAGGCGGGAGGACTGACTGATGCTGACCAGATCTACTGCGGACGAGCAGCGCGCGCCTGCTTATAAATTATATATTTTGATTCCATTTTTTTCTTTTATTTAACTTGCCCTGTTAGTATGTTTACAATGTCTATTCATAAGGTTGGTCTATTCATAAGGTTGGGGGGTCTAATGGGACCTCAGCTACCATTCTGAAAAATGATTAACTACGATTCCTATTATTTCTATTATTCTTCTTTGATATTCTTACGTACCTTTTTTCTATAGGGGGAAAATCCTCATGCGCACCCGTTTAGGTAATGCCTGGCCTTCAGAAAGCTGGTGTAACTGCCATCCGACCTACCACCAACGTTGCAGTCTCTTCTCCCTTTCCAAATTCCTTTTCGCTATTATCCTTAGTTTTCATTATAGTTTTCAGAAAAATTACTATTATATCCCATTTTTCACTTGATAACAACATTCTACATATATGTATATTTAGCGCAGTTTTTTTAATGCGTGTTGTGTGTAGACCCCTTGATGACCTGAAAAGCACTGAGTCATCCAAAACGTGATGGTACCGTGTTTACTGTCTATCCAGCTCCTTATATTTCTAATCAGCCTGTGTCCAACGACCTTTCACAGACTTGCCCATTCATGGTGCCATAACTGCCTCTAGAATCATTTCTCTAGCCGATCTTCTTTTCTCTGGCATTTTTAAATCATCGGTTCTGAGCCTTTCTCGCGCTAGAAGATGGGCCATGAGACTTGCCAGCGCTAGAGAAGCATCAGTGGATGTAGTTCTGTATGAGCTTAGACTTAGAGCCATCGTCCTGTCCGCTTAATACCGTGCTTCTCAGTATATAGTGTAAGTATTATCTATGACCGTGCTCTTATAAAGTTGTCTATGGCTGTAGCCTGTAACCTATGTTCCTTGGCTGTAACCCTAACCCATACTGGCGCCGCATACATAACCAGACTTCATATCCAGAGCTAGTCTTCTCCGTTTTCTGCTGAGCTCGGTCCCGCGTGTTAGGTAGCCCGGGCAGGGTGTCCCATGAGTTCTCAGAGATTTTCTACTTCGTCCGCATGAAAATCGATGTAAATTTTCAAACCCTATTTCACCCCTTGTATTTATATTTTCGCACGTGTTATAAATAATCCACTAATAACTTTACAAAACTAACTCAAAACATGAACGAAATATATTAAAAAACTTCAGAATTTTGAAAAAATCTTGAATAACACTATATTTTGTACTTTTTTGGTAGTGCACATACCAATTTTTACAAACGGAACTTCAAAACTAAATTCTGTTATAATTTTTGCGATTAAAGTATCCTATAACCTTCTACGTATTATTTCTTTTACTCTGGTATTAGTCTCAAATCGTGCCAAGTTTCATTTAAATTCATTCAGTACTTTCAACGTGATGCCCTGTCAACATTAAATACGGCCAGACAGACAAAATATTTATATATTTGACTACAGTCTTAGACCATTAATAATAATGGTCTAAGGCTACAGTAGTATCGATTAAATAATGTCCTCTAACTAAAATTTTCAAAATATTTTTAATGTACCTACAGAATTTGACCTGTTAGTTTCATTTTAAGTACAGATTCTGTGATGTAGACATTATTGATTCGTTTCTAGGAAATCGATTAATTAGATGTTTATTTATTTATTATTTTTGAAATAAAACCAGTACATAAATACAAAAATATCTTTTATTGTCATAAAAAAAAATATTTACAAAAGTTAACGTACAGCTTAAAATACCTAACTAATTAAATTATTATCCTTATAAAATACCTTCTCTATAAAATCAGGATCCTGAGAAACGAAATAATCCAGTTAAATTATTGTAAATAAGACATGGCTGTAGGTAACTTACGTCACACAGTGTCGAGTATGCCCTACTAATATCATGTTGCCTGAACCAGCTTATGACTAAGAGCCCCGTATGGGTTCGAAACTAGTCGAACATACTCCGACGTAGTGTCACGTTGTTGAGTAATAATGTTATATGAATAACATTCACGATGGTTTCAATTTTAAAATATAATAATTGTATTCATTAACACTAACAATGGTCTAATCATTACCACAACGTTAATCAAAGTACCTGATTTCTATTGTAACGGTAAAAAAGCTATACAATTTTTTTAATAATATTTTAAAAAATTGACCACCCGCAGTGTAAGGTTCCGTAGATTAAATGAGCAGTTTAATCCCTTCTGTAATTCACAAAAATACTGATAACGATACCCCACACCGTGGGACACACGATAAAAAAAATCATTATCACGATGCATGTAGGAAAGGAACCACGTTTTTTCCAAATTATATTTTTAACAACTTTATCAACTAAGGAATTAGTATGCAATTGTCAATTTCCAATTGCGTTTTTCGACGACTTCGGTCGACTCTTTAAATAGCAATTGCTTCTTAGCTGATACAGTTTTCATTGTAATTTCATTACATACCTAAGTACTTCGTGAATTTTTTCACGTATTCATAAGACAACCGTTTAGCCGGTAGAGGGTGGGGAGAGACACTTGACTCTAACAATAACATAAAATTGATAATTTTGAAAAACCCCCGAAGGCCATGAAATTGTTAATTACACTCTCGATCAAGTCATGAATATTCTCTTTTAGTACGCTTTCATTTGAGACCCAATCGAGTATAATTTGTAGACGGCTATTCATCCCCACTTTCACCCCCACAAATTTTAAACGGCTCAGTCGATTTTCATTAAACATTACTAATAACACACACCTTTAATATAAAAAAACTAAATTGGTAGTTTCCACAGATAGACAAACAGACACATCAAACTTATAACACCTAGCGTCGGGGGTTAAAAATTAGCTCTTAAAAGCATAATATTTTACCAACGGATGCCTAAATCGAAAAATGTTTTTATATTTGCACGTAGGGGAGATATCCTAAAAAAATATTTTTCAGGATTTTATTGTACGACTTTTGTTCTAAACTCATGCTAATTTATAGCTTTCTAGTAGTAATACTCCGACGACGGGGGGACAGACAGACGGACACGGCGATTCTTCGTGGACTACGGTATACCCTACTAAATTAAAAAAGGAAATGTCATTATTTCGACGTAAACTAAGATCACAGCGTCAATTTAACGTTAGAAATATATATTTTTACAAAGCATTTCGAAATTCGACTTCCAAGACTACAAATCGAAACATAATAATCTTTCTAGATGTCTGACTAACTTAAATAATATCGATCGATCTGATCAGATCACACAGACATATCACTACTCTGTAATTTCAAAGTCGGTTTTTTGTAACAAAAACTACAAATTCACTGCAGCGGCTGCAGTGAATTTGTAGCTGATTTTTTTTATTCTACTTTTTTATATAACCAACAAGCTAAACAAACAAAACAATCATGAGTTTTCAGAAAATGTCGTAAAACTCAGGCTGTACGGTGAACAATCTATATTTGTCCACATTGGGAACAAATTAAAAATGTTTTAAAACATTGGATCAAACTTCTTGTCATTATGAAATGATTTCAATAATAAAATGAGTTTTTTCGATATAAGTAAATTGGGTGTTTGCCTGCGCCGGGTTGGGCATTCACTTTTATTTCAGAATGGCGTCTCAAAATGTCAGCCACAGCGCGCGTCCGCTGCGAGTCGTTGCCGGCGCTACGGTAGCAAGTTTCTGTTGTTGTTGTCAGCGGATTCTCCTCCTTCGTGGAAGAGTCCGTTCGAGGAGGGGGGCCAGGAGTGCGCGGTCACTGCTCGTAGTGCTGCAGGCGCGCGCGACACGCCTGCAGCTCGGCGCCCATGGACGCCAGCTGTGCGCGCGCCTCCGCCAGCTGCGTCCGCAGCGCGCCGTCCGCCGCCTCCTCCCCCGCATCCTCCGCCGCGCCCTCCGCCGCGCCCTGCAACACAATCAGGGTAAACACCTTTAGGGAAAAAAACGACCCGATTTTTTTTCAGAGACGTTCGGAGTTTGGTTTGGTCGCCCGACGCTAACTTTATCTATTGAACCCATCGATCTCTTTTTAAAAAGTGTATGCCCAATCAGCGACCAAAAAACGTCCCCACTCACGTGAGTGCCAAACACAACTTCTTAGCACTTAATTCAAGTAGTCGCATTTGCAAATTCAACCTTCAACTCAATCCTTAAGGTTGAGTTTGCTCTGAATTTGGGATTTTATTGAATATTGGACTAAATCAAAAAATCAAAATCAAAAATCATTTATTTCAAGTAGGCTCAGTTTACAAGCACTTTTGACTATATCTAAAGGTATAATTTTCTTTACCAATAATTCTAAAACTGTCAAAGCAAAATTGGCCAGTTTTTAAGTGAAGTTTTCTACATGATTGTGCGTCTTTTTATTATAAGAGGTCAATTGAACCGAGAGCACGGTAGTCTAAATTCGACATCGATATGTAACGTGATCGATGCAACGAATAGAAAAGTCGTAGCCATATTTACCACGATATCTATTCGTTCCTATAGTACAAATATAAATAGAGATAGCTAATTGATAGCCAAGTTGCCAATTTCGACAAGCGCTTACGATTCAAAGTCGAAGTTCATTGACGATACGTAGACGATCGCTTCAACCCTGTAGTTTACGCTAAAAAATTACCGTCTAGCAAACAACTTATCGAATGCAGAAGTGTAGTTTATCAATTTTTTGCTATAATACGCGTTACTTTTTAAGTTATAATTATCACCGTGGACATAATTTTAATATATTTAATTAAATAACAAAACTTGTAATATAAAAGGTAAAGGTAGAATAAATTCTTAAGCTCGGCAGATGGCGCTGAATGAAGGAAGGTGCCTCGATAGATGGCGCTGTAACCTTCGTAGGTTCAGCGCATATTATTTTAGTCAGAGGATTAGACAGTAGCGCCATCTTACATTAATTAGAGTAACTAATTAGGTGGCGATATGCTGTTAGAAAGGTCAAGGAGTAGGTGTCGTTTATCTGTCAGTTGTTTGTATGTGGACATCTGTCAGTTGACGATCTCTGAGATAGCTCGCGGTCGATTTCAAGTTGATTCAGTTGAACGCTTTAGCTGGATCTAGTCAGTTTAGAAGTGAGTGAAGGAATTGGGTGAGTCAGTTATCCGTATAGTGTGGCCATTATAATAATAACATTGCATTGTTAGTTACTTGGCTGGAAGGCAACACGAGCGAGGAAGGAGAGCATTAACCGGTTGTAAAAGACGTCTTTAATCCTGCTACTAGCGGTTGCAAGGCCGTAGGCTCGTGCTTGACTACCCTATGATAGTTAATCCTGGTTTACATCTGATAGTATCAGCGCTGTACTTGATCAATATTGTAGTTAGAGGGTAGAACGGTATTAGCAAGTCAGTTTGGATATTTGCCATTCTTGACACGTAAAGCTTAGAACCTGCTCTGAGGCTACGGCTTCTCCGTTATCAGAAGTGGAATTTAGTCTGTTCCCCGTTGTATTTATAACATTTAACACAAATAACCATTTTAAACGTAAATAAATAATTTTATTATTGTAATATAATAGGATAATCAATAATAATGAAGAGATGTTATGCCTCATTTTCAATTTATCTCTTTCACTAGACAACTTTTAAAACCGCGCGTGATGTAACCGCAGTGACTTTGATGTGGTTTGACATTAATTATAAAAACGCTACCCATAGACAATTTAATATGTTTTTTCTCTTTACACTGCAGAATGAGCGATCGACATGAGTCGAAGCGTTGACAATCATCGTCATCGTTTCGATTACAAGCATTTCAACTTGACTCTTCACAACGCTCCCTGCTCACGAATATGGCGATCGGATCATATATGTAGTGCTCGCCCCGAACCGTTACGTTTGTGAAGTTAGCTGCGGAATTAGTATGCGCATTCGTACAGACGCGAACACTCCCCGCCCGCGCCGTTTGTACCGATATTGATTCATTGCGCAGTCATTTGTTGCGAACTTCGCGAACACAATATCTCGTGGCGGGCACTGTACTAGAGGGACGGAGCCGGTCTACTTTTTTTTCTTCGGAAACTGGAAATGGAATAACTGGAGGCTAAACTGTGCCGGCCGAGGAGTTGGGGGAGGTTATTTTTAGCCCGTGCGAGTCGGGCGGGCCGTGCCTGCCGACAGAAGTCCGTAGGCAAAAAAAAAAGAAAAAAAGAAGGTTCGAAGTGTACAAAAAGGGATTGTTTCAAAATCCTCTAACAACGCCATCTACTGGCAGTTTAAAATAACAAACTGTTTCACTGTGCCTGCAGACGGCAGCACGTATAACTAATTCTTACCGCATTCGCCAACTCACTCGTAACGCTTGTCTTGCGGAGTGAGGTGGTGAATGGTGAAATTACGCAAAGGAGTTTAACTTCAGCTCTGCTGAAGCGTGAGGTAGTACCGTGGCGACGGGTGCGGAGGGTGCGGCGGGTGCGGCGGGTGCTGCGGGTGCGGCCGGTGCGGGGCGCGTGGTGGCCAGCAGGCGCTGCAGGTGCGCCTTGTCCAGCACGATCTTGAGCGCCTGCCGCTGCCGGCCCGCGCCGCCCGCGCCGCCCGCCCCGCCCGCCCCGCCCGCCCCCGCCGGCAAGCGCACCACCTTCACCTGCTGGAGACGTCACACTCGATACAGCATACTGATATACAGATGAATAATAATTTGAAAACCAGAGGCTACTATTTGTAAACAATAAAGTTCTTCAATAACCAAATGAAGGTTGAAGCTTGTATCATTATCACAAAAACGGATCTCGTCATTATTGATTTTGGAGTATGGAGTATGGACACCCTACATACAATTTACTCTGAGATTTCATATGTGACCCATAGCACTGTCAGTTACAATATCAGTTACCTGCAAGTCCTTGGGGTGTATGACCCTCTTCAGCGGCTGGTTCTTGTGCAGCGGCAGCAGCTTCACCCCCTGCGCCCGCGGCCGCGCCCGCCCGCGCCCCGCGCCCTCGTCGCTCAGCTCGGCGCCGCTGGCGCTGCCGCCGGCCAGCACGCGCGGCTCGCTGACGCTGGCGCCGCTCTCTTTGAGCATCAGCTTGCCGGCGTCTGGAGTGATGGGTACTTATCGTGAAAACACGTAGAGGGATTAACGTCTGCTCTTATCTATTACTAGCGGATGCCCGCCTCTTCCTCCGCCCTTAGACCTTCTTAATCTGGCCCTATCGCAAATTCCTTTCTAAGCGGACCTCTACTAACTATAACCTACGTCCCTGCCAAATTTCATCTTTGTACGTTAAGCTGTTTTCGAGTTTTCTTGATGAATGACCTTTCGCGTTTATATATTGCTCATCCAGACAATACTTACTTTTGCATGGAAATCTTCTTAAGGAAAGTGCCCTCCAATGTAAGGAACTTTCTCAATTAATACTCATTTTTGAAATGTCAAGTTATGTCTTGATTTAATGGTGGTAAGTCAAGTTGAAAATTTAAAATTAAAGTTACGAAAGTTCCACGTACATTTCCATTTTCATGGGCATGGGAAGTACGTGGGTAAAACCGCGGGGTGTCTGCTAGTACATATTAAGAGAAAAATAACCATCGATTCGTAGTAAAAACATATTTACCGACATATAAATGCTAAATGGTCACATACTACAATCTCAGACTAATTACATATGGACCAGTATCGCACCCAAATTCACATGCTAGGATGCTTTTATCTCATAAGCTTAATTGTTGATGTAATTTGCTAGCATAATAACAAGTATAGCAACAAGTATTAAGACCGTCTTAAAAAGCTAAAACGTTCATCTTTACCATCATTTTGTGGCAGAGGAAACATCTTGAGCAGGTTCCAGGACTTGTGACCTTGGGTGTAGGTTTAAAGCCACTTTGTCTAACCTAACACGTGTATGGGCCGAAGCACCCAAACCCACCGTGCACTATTGAACTGGGGCCGCGGGTCACACCAAATGAAACTACGGCTTGATCTCGATGGGTGTTGGGTTTATTTAAACGAACAATGTAGGTACAATTAACTGAGAACACCAACAACTTGGCAAACCGATGGCTTGCCTCATATACCCTAGTATGAACAAGTCATAGCGCGATCCAAAGTGTGAGTGGCGCCATCTAGTGCCACTGCACGTAAACATACCGCCCACCAAGGACATTTAGTGGCGAAATGTCCTTCATTATTCCGCCCACCGTGACCACTTGAGATGTTCTTGGTGAGAAGTTTACACGGTTTGACTTTACTGACCTACATTCCAAATTTTTCAGATTTTATTTGGCATGAGTTAAAATTTATACAAAATTAATCTTTGACCTAAAATTAATACAAAACTGTAAAATGAATTTGAACTTCTAAACAAATAATACTTGAAATATGAACTAAACTTATCACTAAATTATAAATGAACTTTAAAATATATCTATGAGCTAAACTCTATATGATTATAAAGTTAAATTAAATTGATTTATGAACTAAAATCCACATTTGCACAACAACTTTAAATTGAAAAGTAAATTATAATACGAATTTGAACTAAATTACAATTTAATTTAAATTGATCTATGAATCAAAATCTACAACCATCTAACCATCAATTATTTAGTTTCAATTTTACATTGATGTTATTAAACTCTGAAACTTACCCTTAAATTTTAGTTTGATTAGAATACTAAAGTATAAAATGAATTTGAACTTTAAAAAATGAACTAAAATGCTAAATTATAAATGAACTTAAAATTGATCTATATTTTAAATCTGTACCATTATATAAAAACCATCAATTATTTGACTTTGAACTTTCCATTCATTTTATTTTATCATGAATTTTACATTACATTAATATTAAACCTTTTCAAAGTAGAATTTTTCACCTTGATAGCGATCACACGGGTTATACTATCAGCACTTGGGTGCTTTTCCACAATTTGACCTATTAACCAGCTGCCAGGGAGCAGGTCCTCTTTGTAAGAGAGGACTTTTAAAGCTTTGAGTAAATCACTCTTTGAATAAATTGCCATCTCGTTAAAAGATTACGTTCCACATTAGGTTGCTCTCCAGTACAGCTACCAGAAGCTCTCCAATTGAAGTAAGTAAATCTCCAATTTAGAAGATAAAACCTTTTGGTAGGATATTTTCTGAAACTGTATCGACAAGTGACCTAACTGCTGCTTCCGACTTAACCTTTGGCATTTTATATGAGATTCCTCGACCTATGATCTCGAAATTTGAACTGTCAAATTAACTATTTAGGTATTTAACCAGACGAGAACAATAGTTGAATTATTTCGCGCTTGAATTTTGTCCTTTTTGAACATCCACGGCTGTAGTATCTCAATTAATGTCTAGCCACCAGCATTGTGCCACAAACTTCGTTTCCTTCTATTTCGTTGAAGACACCCTAAAATATAAATATTTTACCTATGTCCTCTATCTATTCTTAAATAAACCACGGCTACACATGCTAATTGGAAAGGATTGCAGAATCCGTATAGAATTCAGTGGTAACATTCGTCATTAGATCACTCAACCATCGGAGAACGTGTCCTGCAGTAAGTTGTTTTAGTTCTCTACAGTAAGTGAACCATTTATTTTGTAGTTATTTCAAAAATTAGCTCGTCTAACTGACCTTGCTAGCTATAGCTTTTTAATAATTAATTTTGCTTTTATAACTTGAAGTTGCTATTCATCCTAGTAGATTGTACAGATATGCTGTAACTAATAATATTGATTCTTTTGTTTCAGATCCAGATGACATCTCCGGCAGATTATCCGAGTAAGTAAACTGATATTCACTTCGGTCTAAGGTAAGTAATCTTTATTTTATTTTCCTTTATATACTATTTTTTCCCTTTTGTTCTAGAACTTTTCATTGTCCTTTATCCTTTGATCTTTTGGTTATTTTGTCCTGTATATGTTTGCCCTGTTTGTCCTTGTTAAACATAACTTATGTCCTATTTTATCTTGATTTCCTGTCCTGTTTGACCTTGTTAATTGTCCTGTTTGACCTCGTTGTCCTGTTTGACCTTTTGTCCTTTTTGACTTTGTTGTCCTGTTTGACCTTGTTGTCCTGTTTTTCCTTGTTGACCTGTTTTCCTAGTGAGACTGTATAACTGATCTATGTTTGTCCTTGTTTTCTGTTTGCCCTTGTTGTCCTGTTTGACCTTGTTGTCCTTTTTGACCCTTTTGTCCTGTTTGACCTTTTTTGTTCTGTTGTGTTTTAAATATTTATTATATTTAATAATATAATTTTTCGTTTCAGCTCTTCCTCTGTCAGCATACTTTTGTACTATAATTTTCTTCTATTTACTTTTCGATATATCAGTTTGTAAGACCGATATACTTTCTAAGCTGTTATTATTGAACTAGTTTTGACATCTCAACTTCTTCTATACTCTTTTCAATATATCAGTTTGTAAGACCGATATATTTTCCAGACTATTACTATTGAACTGGTTTTGACATGTCACCTTGCCTGTCAGAATCCAACCTAAACTGGTATTTTGTGCCAGAAGAGTGCCTGTTGAATCCTTTTTAATGCCATCCTGCAGAATTTTGCTATACACATTCGCTCCCAACAATAGCTCAATTTTATTAGGCCTATTAAAATGTGGATCAGCTAAACTGAAATTCTGCAGTTCTATCCAATTTATTTCATTAAATCTTTTTTCAGGCAGATAACTTGTGATGTCTTTTAATACGTATGCTGTTACCTCGATTTTACGACCTCTGTTGAATCTAGATTTGAACTTAATAGTCACTAAATTTTTAGAGTTAATAACTCTATCTCCTCCAAGTCTCGTTATGGTTCCGCTTACTGCAGTCTTTTTGAGCTGTAACCGTTTCACAGCTGATTCGGTTATGAAACAGGCTTGTGACCCTTGATCTATTAGTGCCCTAATATTTTGATCTCCAGTTTCAGACTCGGCTTTTACTAATGCTGTTGCAAGTAAAACCTGTCCGCTATTAGAGCTTCTTTGTGTTGATAAGCAGGAAACTATTGGTTCAGCACTAGTTGTAATTCTAGCACTCTCAACTGGTTCTCTTGCTATTGAACTGGTAGCTCTACTCTGGCTCTCCTGTTCTGGATGCAGAAGTGAATGATGCCGTTTTCCGCAATTGTCGATTCTGCAAGTTCCAGATTTTCTGCACTCCTGTACTCGATGGTTACTGCCCATACAATTAAAACAGATTTAATTATTTGCTACAAAGTCGCGTCGTTTTTCTACATCTTCATTTGCAAATTTTTTACAGAAACATAATTTATGGCTGTCTGAGCAAAATTCACAACGAAGTTTATTTGACTCATTCATTGCAACAAAAGTCTTTGGTCTGGAGCTATTACTTATTACACTAGTCCGCTGTACTGAAACTTTTCTCGACTCTACAAATTCTAGTGCACGAAACCGATTCTCAATAAAACATTTGAACTGATCTAGAGTTGGCAAATTATTCAAATCTATTGAGCTCGAAATATGTAGCTCCCACTGCTTTCGAGTCTCTTGATCTAATTTAAAACTAACTATATGAATGATAATAATATCCCATGTGCTCACATCAATATCAATATTTTTTAATGCATTTAAACAGTCTATGGTGGTGTCTATTAGTACTTTTAGACCCGACGCTGATTCCAAATTTATATGTTTAATACCAAACAAACGTTGCAAAATATTGTTTGCCAAGAACTTTCTATTATTATATCGTTGTTCTAAAAGTGACCAACATTGATTATAATTTGCTCCCGTAATCGGAGTGTGCCGAATCAGTTGTTCGGCCTCATCCGTTAAGTGAGACTTTAAATAGTGTAGCTTTTGTACACTATCTAAAGTCTCGTTATTATGAATTAGGGCCAAAAATAAATCTCTAAATGTGGTCCATTCCGAATATTTACCAGAAAATGTGGGAATGGAAATTTTTGGTAATTTTACCCACGAATTATGCTGTTGACCTGATATAATAGTTTTTCCCTTACTAGGTTGTTCTTTAGAAAACTGATTCAATATTTTTTTTATTAATGATTTATATAACAAATAAATATCTTCTGTAGCTTCAAATATTTCATTTTCGACATATTGTTTACTAGATAAAACATCTGCTTCTGATATTTCGTACAATTTTATGTCATTTGACCTAAAACTTAACCAATCTTTTTCTAAATTCTCTAATTTAACTTCTAGATACTCGCAATTTAATCTGTCCTTTGGTGTTTTCTTAAAATTGGAAAACCCCTTTTTAATTATATTATGTAACTCATATTGTACATTTAATAAACCTTCCATGGTTGAACTAACAAATTAATAAATACTGCAAATTATTAAATTATAATTGAAATTAAACCGAAAAATGAACTTAAAATTATCTCAAATATAAATTACCATGAAACAAGCAACAAAGTGTATTTCACAAAAATCAATAAATTTAACAAAATGTTCTATAAACCAAAATAATGCTATGTTCCAATTTCAAATCACAAAAGTTACAAGTATTTTTGCTACCAATAATCTTCTAAGTTAATATTTTTTCTTAAAAATTTTACAAGTGTTTTACACTTAGTTATCTCTGGCGGAAATCGGGCATAGGTTCCCCGTTCCCTCGTTTTTAGTGAACTTATTCTAAGTCTTAATTAACATGCAATTATTTCTAAGTTACTTTAATTAATTACTAGTTGATCTTCCAAAGTCTATTTTCAATATTGAAATTTTTAAGTTATTTGCACCAAAGAAATAAAGTTCAATTTACTTTAAGTATTAGTATTAAATTTGAAACGTCACTTTTGACACTTGACACTTTTTCACTCACGTGTCACATTGACAGCTGCCAATGTGATTTGATCTTCTGTCCTTGTTGATCTGTGGTTGATGTCCTCTGCTGTCACTTGTCATCAGTCCGCTGCTAGCGCCGATGGCGCCCTCTGCTGGCGCCTTCCGTCGATGCTACGTACTCGGTTTCTGCAGCAATCCACTGCGAGTACGGCGGGTGGTCTCCAGTGACCACTTGTCTCCAAAAAATGTCCTCGGTTCCAGATATCCGGCTCGAAGGACCAATGTATGGGCCGAAGCACCCAAACCCACCGTGCACTATTGAACTGGGGCCGCGGGTCACACCAAATGAAACTACGGCTTGATCTCGATGGGTGTTGGGTTTATTTAAACGAACAATGTAGGTACAATTAACTGAGAACACCAACAACTTGGCAAACCGATGGCTTGCCTCATATACCCTAGTATGAACAAGTCATAGCGCGATCCAAAGTGTGAGTGGCGCCATCTAGTGCCACTGCACGTAAACAACACGTGTACCAAAATAGCATGTCTAAATGAATAATAGCTCTGTCCTACAATTTTTTAGGTTAATTAGACTAAATTAGGGAGAAAACTGTTTTAGATTTGCGTTTGAAAATATAGATATGGATCTATCACACAATTACATTATGAACAGAATTAAACTAATATAACCATAAAAAGAAAAAAAAAAAACAGTATAATCTAAAGATAAAAATAACATTTAAGAGGTATCCCTTTTGTACTGAGTTAAAAAATATTTTTCTAGTTTATTTTTGAAAATAGGCAAAGTGTCACCAGCTATATCAATATTTACTTCCTTAGAAATAGTGTTATATGTGGAAATCATTCTATTTAATGGAGCTGAAGCGCCTAAATTTGTTTTGGAGTAACTAGTCCAGAAAGGCGTGAAATTTTTGACCCGACTATATGGTCTTGGTATTCTGAAAGAAATTCTAGAAAGTAAAGTGGATGCATCTACCGGTCCATTAAGTAATTTATATAAGAAACATAAATCTAACATCTTTCTACGATCCGAGAGAGCTAACAATTTGTAATGGTGTAATCTAGAGTTATAACTAATATTATTTCTGCTTTTAACTAACTTATCACAAATACTAAGATGGTAAGTAAATCGCTTTTGGATTCGTTCAATTCTCATAGTGTGTACGTTGTAAAATGGATTCCATACAACTGAACCGTATTCTAAAATACTTCTCGTCAGTGCATTAAATAACAAAATTTTAGTGCTAGTGTTTTTAAAATTTTTGCAACTACGATTGATAAAACCACTGATTTTTGAAGCTTTTTTGCATAAATGTTGTCTATGTGCGGTATAAAACTTAATTTGTGGTCGATTGTAACACCTAAATCTCTAATCGAATTTATATCTTGAATAAAATAATCGTCAATTTTGTATTTAAACTGGACCGAGTGAAGTTTTCTATGAAAAGAAACACAGTAACATTTCTTATGATTCAAAACCATATTATTATTATGACACCATTTAGTCAACCTATCCAAGTCTTCCTGCAGGAGAATTGAATCATTTTCTAAATGTATCGTTCTAAATGTTTTTAGATCATCCGCATAAAGCAGCACTTCAGAGTTAGAAAAGCAATTAACAATATCGTTAATAAAAATGTTGAAAAGTATAGGACCTAGGAGCGAACCCTGAGGAACTCCTGATTGTGCTACGTAAGAAAAAGATGACTCAAACCCTGCCACTACCACTGTTATTTGTCTGTTATTTAAATAAGATCTTAACCAATTAACAATATTACCAGTAAATCCGTATTGTTTTACCTTTATGATCAGGAGACTGTGATCTACTAGATCAAAAGCCTTGGAAAAATCGGTATAAATACAATCCACTTGCTTATTTAAGTCAACTTGGGATGATAAACTGTCAACGTAAGAAACTAGATTAGACTGTATTGATCTGTGTTTGTAAAATCCATGTTGTTTGGTAGTTAAAACAGATTTTATATGCCAATTAATATGAGGACAGACCAAGGACTCAAATATTTTGGATAAGATTGACAATTTGGAAATGGGTCGATACTTAGAGACATCCCGTTTATCACCTTCCTTGAAGACCGGTACAATAAGAGCTAATTTCCAGGCTGAAGGGAAAATACCATCATCGAATGATCTATTAAAAATAATAGAAATAGGCTCAGCTAAGGTTATGGCGCAATTTTTTAAAAATATAGGAGGTAATTGATCTGAGCCAGCACCTTTGCTCACGTCTAAACTAGACAGTTTCTTTTTTACATCCTCAACCGAGAATGATATTTTCTCTAACGTAGCCCCTGTAGTATTTATATATTTAATTTGTTGCGATATCAAAGAGGAGGAATTTGAGCGATTAGATGAATTCATATTATACACACTTGAAAAATGGTTAACAAACCCATTACATATGCTAACACCGTCTGTTAATGTTTCATTGTTATATACCATCGATGCTGGAAAGTCACTTTGATTGTTTCGACGCTGTTTTAAAAAGGTCCAAAAATATTTGGTATTACGCTTTATACTGGACTCAACTTTATCAGTATAGCTTCTATAGCACGCAACAATTAAGAGCTCACACCTATGCCTCAGCAACTTAAACTCGAATTCATCAAGTGGATTTCCAAATTTTCTAAAGCGGAGTCTTAATTTATCTTTTTCTTTTAAACGTCTAATTAAAATTCTTGAATACCAATGCGGATACTGAATACTTTTTAAACATTTAAGAGGAATTCGCTTTTTGATAACATCCTTAACAATAGAGTAAAAAGCAGCTAACATTTTTTCAACATCTGAACATTGAGATAATATTTGTGTCCAAGGAATTTCTTTCAGGTCTTTGTTGATATCGTTATAGTCGGCTTTAAAAAAGTCCAACTTTTTTTGACTTTTTGAAATAATTAACTCATCGCTATTTAAAACAAGAGATAATTCTAGCGGGGGGTGATGATTATCCAATTTACTTAGACAAACAGGCGACTTACCCATTTTTAAACTACTAATGTTACTAAGAACAAGATCTAGTATTTTACCAAAGTTATTCCTGACACCATTAAATTGTAGTAAATTGTTTTCGTACATAAAATCCACAAGACTTGTTCCTATTAAAGAATTATAACCCTCAGGCGTTAAATAATTTTGACATGGATTCCAATTAATTGAGGATATATTAAAATCCCCTAAAATTAAAGTGTGCATTTGTTCCACCATTGCCAATGCTACCTGATTTATGAACCGTTCTAAGACGTCGTATCTAAGAGGGGATGGCAAATATACATTACAAATTGATAATATCTGCGTACCAGAACTCGACTCATATACTATATTAATCCATAAACATTCAGAAGACCCTTCCCACTCAAACATTCTATAACATTTATATGTTCCGCACCAGCAAAGAAGACGGTCGCTCTCGTCGACGGCTGACACGCGACTGATCAGTTGATCACCCTCTCGACGACGGACGACAGGACGACGTGAAGTCACTACGAGTAGTTATCCTACAAACTAGCATCCTCTACATTGAGCAGTGTCGCTAGCGCCGACGCCGACGCCGACGGTGCGGTCGCCAGTGCCACATACCGGACAGCACGACGGTGCGGCCGCTGCGCAGCGCCGACAGCACGGTGGAGCCGCGGTCGGTCGGCAGCAGCGTGATGCCGTGCGCTCTGAGCAGCGCCGCCGCGTCCGCGCCGCCCGCCGCCGCGCCGCCGACACTCGCGCCACGCCCCACCTTCGCACTCGCGGGAATCGGCTGTCAACACAGACATACACTTTACAGAAACTAAAGATGGATTTTACATAGGATGTAAGTTTGCTACATTCTCCAGTGGTAGTAAGACACCAACTATATCGAAACAAATTTTGCACATGAATTTTTGTTACCTGTGTTTTAGACTCGATTATAATCTTTTTCTCAGGCTGCATCTTCACTTTAGCTTGCGGTTTGGCTTCTATCCCTGAAAGCGACAGACGATCACGTGTTACAAGCGCTATCATCACGAGTACAAGTCACAAGTCGCACGCTGCGTGCTCACTCGTCACATGGTCGGGCTCCGGCGCGCCGGCGGGCGGGTGCTGCTCGGCGGCGTCCAGCAGCGCCAGCAGGTCGGCGCGCGCCGCCCGCAGCGCCAGGCAGCGCGGCGTCTTGTGGAACTTGCAGCGCAGGCGCGGGTCGGCGCCGCGCCGCAGCAGCGCGCGCGCCACGGCCGCGTGCCCGCGCGCCGCCGCCCAGTGCAGCGGCGTCATGCGCAGCATGTCGCGCGCGTCGGGCGCCGCGCCGTGCTCTAGCAGCAGCGCCACGACGCGCGCGTGGCCCGCCGCCGCCGCCAGGTGCAGCGGCGTGCGCTCCACCTTGGTGCGCGCGTCGCGGCTCACGCCCGCGCGCAGCAGCACGGCGCACGTGTCCACGTGGTCGTTGGCGGCCGCCAGGTGCAGCGGCGACGTGCCCAGCCAGTCCGTGCTGAAGGGCGCGCCCTGCTGCATGAGCTCCAGCACGGCGGCCGTGTCGCCCGCGCGCGCCGCCAGCATCAGCCGCCGGCCCAGTTCCACGCCGCCCGCAGCCCCGCGCGCGTCCTCCGCCTGCGAGCACAGTCAGCAGGTCTGAGCCTTCTGTGATCAAATAGCTCCTCTTTTGGGAAAGAAGTAAACCACCGAATACACATCTGCTGCAGCATTTGGAAAACTTTGTGATATATTTTTGTATAAAAAATAACTGAAATTTTGGGCACACGGTTTGAATAGCCGATGGACATTGGGACCCTAAAGTGCTATTAATGGCAATCTGCAGCAAAAAGCAGTGTCAGTCGACCTCCAACTAAGTGGTTCTATGACATTAAACAGAAACTAGAAAGCCTGCATCTGGATGAATGTTGCTCGAGACAGTACTCTTTACAAGTCCTTACAAAAGAACAGCAAACATGTGTCTGCTTATATGATGAAAAAATTATCCACAATGAATGAATGCAGGCTTAAGCCTTCAAGTACATGGCATCATCTTATACCGATGGTATTTAAATAAATTAATAAATCATTTACACTATAATTTCAATGAAAATGTTTGAGCAAGAATATTTATTTCTTTCCAAAATTGTAGTTTAATTTTCCTAAATATTATTTTATTATTATTAATAAAAGTAAGTATATTTAGCAGCTCTATTTTGAATATCATTGGATCAAATTTGAACTAAGAGAAAATAATATAACAATAAATAAAAAGCGTCAATTGCTCAATAATGGATCCCCACTGCCTTTTTTAACTAAGTTGGAAGCTAATAAGAATATTGAATCTAGAATAAATAGCAAATGTTATTTTAAAACATTAAAACCAAAAACTATAAATTATTTTGAAAATTGTAAATAATAAATAAGAAATAAGGTGTCCACAGCTTTAGTACTCACTGTTATGATTTGTGGCAATGAAGCCAATTGCACTACTACATCTTCACCACTAAGATCAGTGCTCATCTTGCTCTACCTATAAAAAGTTAGTACATATAAATCAATATCTAGTTTTATATGGGTAGATGGCTAGTTTATTCCAAATTAGTATAAAAGAGGATACAATAAGTACAAAACAATACTTATGCTTTTTCCTCAGTTTGTACTTGCCTAAACCACACTAGACATAATATTTTTCTAATTCTAATGTTTATATATTTATTTATTTATATTTATAATTAAATAAAGTGAACAAAACGCCAATTACAGTATAGAATAAATCTGCCGGATTATTTTTATTCATTTTGAAATGACCTTCCGCAATTTGTTGTACATTGAGCACAAACGCATTCCTTGTATAGTTGTTTACTTTCATTTCGCGCTTCGATAAAATGACAACTTTTCCAACTCTGTCGCTAGCGCTCCCACCAAACAGGATAAGGATGTTGAAATCGAATCAATGATATTAGCTTTTCCAATGCACTTTTGTTGAGCAATCACCAATCTCGCACTTCCTTTTCCTGTCTCGACGGAAGTTCATATATTTAGAGACATTATTATTGTAGTTTAGTTGCTACAGTACAGAAATTGAGATTTTCGAGACTCACTTGCCTTTAAATTAAACGAATGTGGTGAAATGTATCATTGCGAATACAATGTAGACGTGACGTCAACAAAACACTCTCAAGTTTAGGATTTATAGAAGATTATTCACTATTATTAAACCGCGAAAACAAATGTCAAATTAATTTGAAAGTAAATTTTGTGAAATATCCCATAGCATTAAATCGTAAATTTGTTTTATTTATATTTTTAAGGATATAAAATCCCCAAAATAAACTAATGTTAATATTGAGATTGCTTTTCTTGCAATTTTAGAGGTTATTTTTCAAGTCACTTAAAAATCTGAATGTTGGTCAACTTGTATTAAATTAAATACAGATAAAGATAATTTATTTGGAAGTAATTTGTGTACGGCTTACGATAGTCTTTCTCTGAGGTACTCTAGTCCAAGTCACCATTGATACATTCCACTTACGCCCGAAATTAATAATCAATCCTAATCCGTTTTTTCCCATCTAATATTGATATATCAATCCATTTCTTATATAAAGCATGCCAATAAGCTATCCTCGGAAAGAATTTGCAATCTTAAAAATCAATCTATCATTGGGAGGACGGAACACGGATTAGAGATGGCCTCTGTATGAAAATGTCAATTTTTGCGTGTCAATAACCTATCCGACCATTTTGACATATCAATAGATCAGTGTAAACAATCTTAAATTGCAATCTGAGAAATTGTTCGGATTGTTGCATTATTTTTTAATAAAAGTCTATAAAATTAAATGGTCATTACATTATTCAGTGCTGATCAGTATGAAGGCGGTGCTTAGCCGGTGATGTATTAATTCAAGCCATGTTATAGATTTAGATTTTGCAGACAGTGTTGTTTCATGTGGTCCTGTCAGAAATGGCTTAAATTAAGACAACACCGGCTAAGCACCGCCTTCATACTGATCCGCAGGTAGAACATATTATAATGTTATTTTTCGCTTTTTAGTTTAGTGGGTACGTTTTAGGTTTTGAAGTCGGTTGTATTTTTTTTATTAAAATTTGTGTAAAATTTCATCTCAAACGAATACATCAGACCCCTAATGACAGTCACATCAGACAGACAGCCATCTTGGTACAAAATTCTCAGCAATACAAATTAATCAAGCCCAAGCACAAGGTAGCTACCGTAAACCGTTATGGGGTTCCCTTAATCGACCTTGGTCTTCATCATCAGACCCCTAATAACAGACACAACTCATCTAGGTAGAAACTTCTCAGCAATACAAATTAATCAAGGCCAAACACAAGGTAGTTACTGTAAACTGTTAAGGAGTTCCCTTAATTGTCCTTGGTCTTCATCACCAAACCCCTAAATGAATGTCACAACCTATCTATGTGGAAAGTTCTCATACAAATACAATAATACAAATTAATCAAGCCCAAACACAAGGTAACTGCTGTAAATCGCCGAGGAGTTTCCTCGTCTGTTTTATGGCTCCATCATCAGATCGATTTGAAACCTTCAAGAAATTATAGTGCTTAAAAGTATTAAATGGAAAAGTTTACGAACACACTAGACACCCATATAATTTTCGAAAGTTCCTCTTAATTTCTCCAGGATTCCATCATCAGATCTTGACACGATGGCAATGGGACCAAATGGGGACTATAACACCGTTTCACACAAAAAAAGATTTTTTGAAATCAGTCCAGGCATCTTTGAGTAATCGGTGTAAATACATTAAAAAAAAAACAAAAAAAATACCGACCGAATTGAGAACCTCCTCCTTTTTGAAGTCGGTTAAAAATAATTTGACACAATAACAAAACGAACTTCTGTACTCAAACTACAAAAATGTCAGTTCAAGTTGTCAAAAACGTTCCGTTCCATTTTCAGTAGTGCGTTCTTCGTGTAGTGTGTTTGTACGTATTTGATAATAAAATGGATTTTTTAAGTGTTTTGAAATGTAAAGTCATATTTAGCTTAAAACATATTTCAAGTAGGTATTCCGTTTTTAATTTGAAGATTTGTAACTTTTGTAAAACGTTGAATAAAAAGTACTATTGAATTAGGCACTATGCTAAGAACGGAACGACAAGGAGGGAAAATATCGCTTGCGATCCGTCAGAAAAAAATATTTAGATTGCAGATCGATTGCAGAGTTTTAATATTGGCACAAAGATTAGAGATCGATCGGGCAATTGGCAACATTGATTTAAATATTGGATTGGAGATACATTATTTATTTCGGGCGTTAGCGAACACTACAGTTTCCAGTTTACTTTAGTATTTTAGTCGAGTACGAACGACTTAAATCTTAGACCATTCAAATAACAGGACCTGCCGCGCTAACCGTTACCCCTCTGGCAAAGATCAAAAAACTATGATCTAACGCGTTTATAAAAACTGTTGCTATAGAATCGATATTTCATTGTTATAATCGTTTTCGTCGTATAAAGAGCTCAAATTTATAGTTGTGTGTAGTGTATGATCTTTTTAGCCGTTTGTGGTATGGACATAAAAAATTCTTTAATGGTGTTAAATATTTTCGATGTGTGAGTTTACCACGTGCGATGCATCTCCATTTTCTAATTCCTCTATGACTTAAATCTATGATTTTTACTCACACCTAAACTCAAATTCATAAGCGGGCTTATATTTTTACAACGAATTTATTAAATTTGTATTTTGGAACGTCAATAAGAAATGAAATATTATTAGAAATGAAAATCCAATTTTTCCCATAAAAAAGGCACCAGCGATCAAAGCGCCACTTTGATAGGTCCCAAAGACATTAGCATAGATTAGTGATAAAGGTTGGCAACCTTTTCTTAGTTTGACGGCTGACTTCAAACATATTAATCTGTGGCTGACGTTGACGTCACAACACGTAAACAAATACAAAATAAGCGCGCGCATTAAATTACAAATTGTTAAAAATATTGATTAATGTACGGTCATGGTTGATTTGTTGAATACAGATTTAACTTGGTTTACCTTAATAAACTATTAAAAATAAGGCATATTCAAGTGTAATTTACTGATATAAAAATGAAATTATCAATGCCAAGATATACTTTCTGCCTGATCAGCCAGATTACATTTCTGCTTTGTGATCTTCTATTCAATTGCCTTAGTTTATTTCCAAGAAGCCGCGATGGCTTATTAGTTTTGTTTATGTGAGTTGAAGAATTTATTTCTACTTATGTTAATCGATTATTATTGAAACCTATAATTTAATTTATTTAGTTTTCAGGATTTGTTCTTGATACTATCTGTAACAACTATGTTGATGACCTTCTTTTCAACATATTTATTTCAAGTAAGTAGTAATTATCTAATTTTTTTTTAATTCTGTGTCCCTAGATAATAATTGCTCAGATTATTGATTTTATATTTCCTAATGGCCCATGAGATTTTTTTAGAACTGGCGGACCCGGTCAAGCTTTGCTTTGACTTTTGTGCACTTCTTCCATACCCTTATCTACCCTACTCTAACCCTACACCTACCCTACCCCTACCCTATCCCCACCCTACTCCTACCCTACCCCTACTCTACTCCTACCCTACCCCTACCCTATCCCCACCCTACTCCTACCCTACCCCTACTCTACTCCTACCCTACCCCTACCCTATACATATTAAAATTCAAATTATTACGAATCGTTTGTATGGGAATATAATTTTTTTTTAGTCGTTTTAATTTTTCTTGCCGTGAAAACCATCCTAGAACTTCAACGAACATTTAAAAAAAAAAGTATTGGCCAAATTGGTCCAGGCGTTGTTGAGTCTTACCAACGCATTTTGCGATTCAGTTTTATATTATAGAAGATTTCTTGATGATATTTTGATTTTTGATTTTCTTTTTTCTACGATATTCATAGTCGATTAATAAAGATAACGTTATAACGGCCATGTAACTTAGCATCTTGCATTTGAATCTTGGGTCAGGCTATAAGAGATACTTCTTCCTGGAGGTAGTAACTTGCCAGTAGAATGGTAACTAGCCACAAGCCAGAGCTAATTTAGAAAATATAAAATCCTAAATTGACCCCAACATTAACTTGTAATCGAACCCAGGCCGCTCTGTTGAAAACCACATTACCAACTGCGCCAGTCCAAAAGGTCGTCAACAATAATAAATTTCTGTTTGATAGTTTCGCAAAGACTCGCTATGCCGAATTTAATAGGTTTTACTGTGTTTCATTGAAAAAATTGAATTAGGAAAAATTAAAAAAACAGCTTAATAAATATTAGGTAATGCACATTTCGGATCGGACGGGGTTTTTTCCAACACACTGTAGATACAAAAGTGTATGTAAATTGTGCAGGCGGGTCTAGTGGAGGTGCTGATCCGCAAGTTCCGCGCAGCGGGCTCGGTGACGGCGGCGTACGTGCTGGCCAGCGTGCTGCTGCACGCCGCCTGGCTGCTGGAGAAGTGGGGCGACTCGGAGGCCGTGTCCTCGCCCTTGATCATCGTGCTGTTCACTCTGCAGCGCTGCCGTGAGTCTCGCGCTAACCTTCCTCCCGCAAGTGCCAGCTCCATTGTGTCGCAGAGAGAACAACTCTCAGCAAAATTCAGGACTTGAAGGACTAAACTAAAGTGAATAAAAAAAGCAGAGCCCTTTTCTCTTCAATTGTTATATATTTCAGCACTTCTGAGTCATTACAAAAATAAGAAAACCAATGAAGAACTAAGGCTATGACAACTACATTAACAAATCAAACTGTAACCAAAATAAGACCCTAGAATGGCAGAGAATGAGACCTTGAGTGGAGTCACGAACTTGTAATCATTGTGTGTAGGGTAAAGGTTTTGACAGTTAACCAACACTCCCTTTTGTCCACTCAAGTCACTCTCCCCACTTATCTCAAGTAACCCACAAAGAATTACTGAACTACGTACGGCTCGAACGCCACGAACATACTGAAGCCGAACGTACGACGAGCGCGTTATAACGCAAATAGTTTTCGCCAATCGATATCGGCACGTCTCTAGCTCCCCACTCTTCACGAAAACAAGTCGCGAGACGTCATATCCGTCTCAGACTACTATTTTCTACATATGTTTAATGCAAAAATGTTTTTTTTTTAAATAATAGCCATAGTTTTTCAAGTGTTTCCCCTCCAACTAATTATACATGTGTCGGCAGTGTCTCCGTGGTACTACTTCTTGTACAAGCGCGCGGCGCTGCGCGTGAGCGACCCGCGCTTCTACGAGGACATCGACTGGATCAACCAGCAGCTGCAGGCGCACTAGCTGCCGTGACTTGTCGTCGACCGCTATTTGTTGACATTTGCATTGTGTTGTCTCGAGATGTCGTGGTGATCGGTCTACAGGATAGCGCAGGTGGTGATTCAGATGACAAAAAACCGTCTCAATTAACATACATTTGATGAACTGCATAGTAATGGATGGATGGATGACGCGCGTCAGATTTTGTTAGTCATCTAAGGCCGACCAACTGTGCAACTTATTGTAGTTCTAATTAGTAGTAGTAGTTCACACAACGTCGGCTATCGGCTGCTGTCTGCGCTGTATTCGTTCCAATATTAGATAGATCGCGGAACGTAGAACGGCTGAAATCTTTCTCTCTGTGCGGGCCCTTCATATTGAATATTTCAATATTATGTGAAGTCTTAGTCAGTTTAATTAAATAAGTTAATTTTTTCATGCACAATGATATATTATGCTACTGGAGCTTGAAGCCCCTACGTAGAAATGGCAATCAAGGCAATAACATCAAGGCAATGGAATAAATGTACCCTTTGATTTTTTCTGAACCGTTAATAAATTGTCGCAGAGGTGTAAAGCTTCAAACTCTGACAATAGAGAGTTTTAACTACCAATAAAACTTACCTATTATTTTTTCATCAATGTCCGGAATCCATCTTGAGAGAAGCACTCATCTTTCCTTGCCGGATGTCAGCTAAAATCACCTCTCCGATGGTGGCACCCCCTTGCCGCAACCTATTACCTATGTACAAGTGACCGTAGCGAGCCGAGTGAATGTTCGCCATTATTATACTCATGATGCACCAGGTAGGCCTTACCTGGATTCCGGACATTGATGAAAAAATAATAGGTAAGTTTTATTGGTAGTTAAAACTCTCTATTATTTGTTTCGTATCAATGTCCGGAATCCATCTTGAGTGAAGTGTTTGTTATCACCTGGTGCTCGCAAGGTTGACGCTTTAATGTGAATTATACTGAAAAGTATTTTTGAATAAATGAAAATTCTCAATTTTGAAGAACAAATATACTCTTAATATGTATGTTAAGGAATTTGATAGTGGCCTAGGTAATCCAGTTATGTATACCTATTTTGGAATTCGTAATCAGTGATTTTCTAGAATTCTAGATGTTAGTAATTAAATCTGACTTCCAAATCCGTCCGAATTTCTAGAAATGGATAGAATCTGATGAAAGATTTGCTTTACAGATCTTGTAAAACAATTTTATTTAACCTATTATTGTTCAAGATGCATGCGTAACATAGCTCCTAGTATTATTAAATTAGTTATGTTTTGTCATTCAGTTACAGCAATACAAAGCAGTTGCTTAAACCCATAAACCATACTTGGATTTTTTACCGATTATATTTCAAAACTCTATATGAATTGTTTCGTAATGATACTCTGCACTTTAGAGTCCAAATATGTTAGCCAACAGTGACACGCCCAGGAACTAGGATATGTACCTATAAATAATCTACTTACCACAACCCATCAGACAAAGTGTGCCACATCAAAATGTAGTTTAATATCATTAGATTCATCATTCTGGCGATAAATGAATTTTAATTACTTTTATTTAAATAATAGACCTCACTGTAGCAGCATGGTGGATTCAAGCTCCATATCCCATAAGTAGGCAGGCCCGGCTGATTATGATGACGGTAAATGAGTCCGGTAGAAGCGAATCCTTTGCATGTATGAGGTGCACGTCACTGCTGTTCATTGTACTAGTATCTTGATTGATAAAATTATGACAATCCATGTTCAACGGTGAAGAAGCCCTTGCTAAGCTGGGTGTAGAAATTATTGATTTTGTCAGGATCATGTGAAACTACGGTGGTAAGTTTAGGATATCAATTTAACTTCTCTTCCGATACTGAAATAGCTTTGGGTATCGATACCAACGTGAAGAAGCATTAATATAAGCTCATCTCACCTACTAGTCAAATTAGTAAATTTTTTATATTAGGTACCGATTTCTGTATTGGCATACTTTTGTCATCCAAGACAGATAGCAAACTATATGTCCAACATTGTAGAATATAAATTCAATGGTTTGTGGGATACACCATTTCTTTACATCTGTCTCAAACTGGCTTTATCATATGATTGTAGCGCCGGCTGGATATTGATAACTGCTGCCCTTGATCAGGTCAATGGATCAACATTTCTAGTCACTCAAAATCGGTGAGGCTCAGTAATTATAATCTTGAATCACTGGGGCATGTGCATCTGTTTGTTTTGTGGTGTGTGTGTGATCGCCATATTTAAAAAATTTAAATTTAATAGCTTTCCGCTCGAAATGACTGGAATGATTCCGGTGACCGTGTACGATGAGGTTTGGTGGAAGAGACAACCAGTTGTGCTTCTTTAGTACACATAACGTGTTGTTGTGTATAAGGCTTACTAGTCCTGATCATCTGCTCTCGAAAGGCTATTCAGCATGAGTAGTTCCTACACAAGACGCTTGTTTTGGGCGTGTCTCACACTTGAAATAATATAGCTGTCGCACGTCAAAAAGAAAAATCATTCTGACTAAGTTTGCTGACTCGAGAGGACAACTCTGTATTAAACCCGTCCAGGAAATATTGAGCTATTATATAAATATTTTATTTGTCTAATTTTGTTAGGACCTGATGTGACTGCTAGATAACTCTGTTATGTTTATATAAGCAATCCACGTATCGGTTATAGATCTGAAGAAGCATCTAAGCACTTTGCAATCGACAATGTTGATAAAATATCGCAGTACATTTTCTTGTGGTGTGCGTACCATGCGAGTCATTCGTCCAAGACATCGTGAATTTCATGTCATTGAATTGCGTTTTCAATCCACATCTGAAAGCCAATATGAGTGTGTGTTGGCATGGCCAATAGGTGTTTTGCCATGTGTTCTATAGGTATTCTTGACCTATTAATCTATATCTGGGCACAACGGTATAGGAATAGTCGCCCTGCTCCACCTATGTTGACTTATCGGCAGCAGTCGGTTGTAGTATTGCATTGTCCAACTGTGTAGCCTGCTTATCCGTCCTAGGCAGTGCAACAGGCGTGTTGTAAACGTAACCTGTTGACTTAGCTGCTCGAAGGACTGTGGCCCAATACACACAGGTCGCAAAGGTCAGCCTCTCTTTAAGAGATTGATATTTGTCAGAGAGACCACCTACGACTAAGAAGCTGTTGCTGAAGCGCTGTTGCGTAGCGTTAAGCACTTCGACTCCGATAAGGGGACTTTGCGTTGCGTCTTGCGTCCCAGTTTGCCAAGAAACTTGAGGCAAAGTATCGGAGTCAGCACAGACTTCTCGGAGTTGGTTATCCATTGTAATGTTTACAGTCCTTATTGTGAAAGGGTCAGTCCAGTCCATATGAGATTAGCATTGCTTTACCTCTTACGTTTAAGAAGATGTCGCTCAAGTGTCTTGCATAGCGTTAAGCACATACGACTCCTACAAAGACTTTACATTGCTTGTATCCAAGTTATGCCGACAATCCCGAGGTATTGTGTCAGTACCAGGACCGACTTACAGTCTACAGGGTGTATTCTAGAAAAGGTACACTTGTTCCTCGATTTCTTGGAATCGTGCAACCCAATTCGTTGTTATTGCAAAGGTTTTTAGGTGCTTATAGACCGAATGTCAATTAGGCCAGCTGAAGTAGCTGCTGTTTGTTTGTAAACTTCAGTGCTAATCGAGCCTTAGATATATGCGGTGCAAAATTGGTTGCATAGGCGAAAGCGGTTTTTCTCTTTCCATCAGTTGCGTTCAGTTAAGTCAAGTTTAGGATTGGTCGGAATGTTTGGTTCAGTCTTGGTACCAAAACCAAAATGGACAAAGCTGTGTTGCGCCAGTTCTAAAATAAACATTACGTATACCTGTGTAGCAAAAGTTAATAGGTATTGAGTATAATTACACAGTGTACGTTTTATTTCTGAAACGCTGCATGAGTAGAAACTAAAACTGAAATAGGTATACGATATGGTCTGAAGATATGAACACCATTTAAAAATGTCTGATGGTCCACATATTTCAAAACTCAATTCAAACATCCGTCTTAAAATGTAATGTAATGTTTTCGTTACGTTAGCTTGAATTATCGGTAAGTATAATAGATGTTATAGATACAAAACATCATATTTAAAATTTTCATTTCACGTAAAAATAAATTGATAAAATCATTTCACCTAGCATTGTTTTGTACTTGTATGTATAGATGACCTTTCAGAGTAATAAGTCTAAAGTCTACTAATAATTGTCACGCTTTCTTGTAAAACAACTATTTGGCAACTTAAAAAGTTTTACAAAGCTGTGAAAGAACATTCCAGTATATTTGAATGCAATTCTTTCATAATTATGTACCTTTAAACGTTTTCTTTCATACTAACTCCGGGTGTGAATGATAAAATGTGGGTACCCACATTTTTCTTTTAAGTGAAGAAAAGTCGTAACAAAGGGAAAATCAACAATATATAGTTATCAATACTCGTATTTAAAACGATGTTTGAATAAATTCATGAGGTTTATGACTCGCTTTAGTAAATAGATTCCTATAAAGTTGCAACAATTTCGTACTAATTTGCAGCCAAGATCAATCGTTACTACCGTCGCTTAGTCTGTAATTGTACACGTATTTTCACTATTTCTATTCATAGGATTTGTTGAAAATGTGACGTGTTGTAATAAAATTGAAACTGTACGTAACTCACGGTTTGCAAAGCCTTACATGCTCTGCTCTTTACTTCTCGTAGGATCACTGCCACCGCTGCCGCTGGAACTCGACGATGGAGAACGTGCACGTTTTAATTTCACTTTTAACAAAATCACTTACGTTCTCCATTTTCGGAGAGGTTTATTCACACAGAAAATATAAAATGTGCACCTAATATGTAGGTATAAATTGTTTTTTCCGTGATCACAATGGCTGACATGTGAACGGCGTGAAAAAACGACGCTTAATGGCGAACATTCACTCGGCTCGCTACGGTCACTTGTACATAGGTAATAGGTTGCGGCAAGGGGGTGCCACCATCGGAGAGGTGATTTTAGCTGACATCCGGCAAGGAAAGATGAGTGCTTCTCTCAAGATGGATTCCGGACATTGATACGAAACAAATAATACAGTTAATATATCACCCGAGGCCCGTAAACGAATTCTTGGTGTGTTACCCACATCTTTTACTTCTAGCATTAGGTACTATTACCATTTATATCATGTAATATAAAATAACTTAAAAATGCTTTTTATTTATCTAACATTAGATATAGGATTCCTTTAAAGGAAGATGCTTTATTACTGCGTTGCGTTTCGTCGTCACAACGATTCAACGCATTGTATGCTACACCTGCGATGACGTACGACGTCGCAGCGAAAGAGGACGACAAACGCAACCAGTCAGAAAAAATTGATGGAAACAACACTGTCCGTCATGCTCTGTTGTAACGTCGCTGCGATGACGCCACGCTGTAATGAGTTCATTTCAAATAAAAATCGACGCAGCGATGTAGCGGCGGACCGCAACGCGCTAATGGGGCTCGACCTTATTATCTTCATGTGTATATGTAAGCACTAATACGTATTCCCCAGGGAAATAAGTGCTAATGCGTCGACAGCTGCCAGGAATATGTTAATCTGATTTAAAAATTATTGACATTCATAAGGTATTTTTAGTCACGATGTATCTTGACAGACGATGAAAAATGAAAATGAAAATGAATTTTGTTCGTTTTATAAACATTACATTACGTAGTAGGGCTGAGACCTTCTTTTAAGTGAAAACCTGTGTCAGAAGGTCTCGCTCTCGCTAGTAATTAATATATTATTATAAGTTATAAGGAAAAAAACACATCAAAAGACATGAATTGAAAATGGAGTAGGTACATAAGTGTGTGTGAGTGCGTGCGTGTAGTTGTGTGGGAGAGTGTGTGTGTGTGTTTGCGTGTGTGTGTGTGAATGTGTGGCATTCCTTCCCCTTGTTTTATTTTAATTTATTTAACAATCTTTAGGAGATCTTGGCTTTGATCATAGTCAAGCCCTTTCAAAAATTCACTTACCCTATTTCTACAATCATACAAATTTAGTGGATATACATTTAACTGTTTATTTATTTTATTGTATAACATACAAGATTGCTTTTTATATTGGGTCGCTGCAAATACAGTTTTAGACATGACCATAGGGAATGCTGCACTTTGAGTTCTTTTATTTATAATGGACTGATCAAAGCGAAGAGACTTATGAAGTTTTAAAATGGAACTTAATATATATAGTTGTCTTACTGTTAACACATTGCTACATAGATACAGAAGGTCAGTAGGATGTCGATAAGATTTAAAATGTATAATTTTTAATAAATAGCGCTGAGCTCTTTCTACCTCAATAAATCGCGTTTTTGCAGAGCCTCCCCACAAAGAAATACAATAGGATATTACCGATTGGGCTAAAACTACATATAATTTCATAAGTTAATTTTCTTACTCTATTGGCAACTAATTCAATTTGGGGATACCATGATAGATTTTGGTCGATAATGATACCTAATTATATATAAATATCTAATTTAGTCGAAGATACTTTATGAATATTAGGACAAGAGCAATGTTGACTAATTAGATCGTTACATGTGTAAATTTTTATACTAAAATTGTCGTCAGGTTGTGTATTGTTTTTTATTGAAAAACAAATACAACTTTTTCAAAGAGTTAGTTCATAAATACAGCATTTTTTTAACTCTATCACCAGAAAGAAATATTAAAAAGTAGCGTACCCGGCCAAGCTTCCTTTTGACTTATGAGCACTTCTTCCGGCTACTTCACCCTACCCCTACCCTACCCCTACTCTACCCCTACCCAACCCTACCCCTTTTTTAAATATCAAACATTTTTTTTTGTAATTTTTGTATTAGACAAACCTTGTCCTAACAAGAATCATCCAGTTTGGTGCAGTCGTTCGAAAATTAAGGGCGTACATTACGAAGATACATTTTTATTTATATAGATAAAACAACATACATTTGGGTTCAAAGCTCTTTAATTTACAAACAATATACAAGTTATTTATAAGGTTCGTGCTTGACAGTTGGTAGGTATAGATGTATCCTGAGACTTACTAATGGGTACAAAGAGCTCCACACGCAATGTCCGTGGCAACTGGCAACGAGCACGCCGGCGCGCGCGGTCACCCGAAGTCGGCGCGACACATGGGGCACTTGTGCGAGCGGCTGGTTTGGAACCACTTGCGCTGAAAACGACAACACCAGTTTTTGTCTAAAAATTTTTGCGACATATTATAATAATGACCGTAAAGACTGTTGAGAGCGGGTAGGAGCACGACTGTACGACAATCTATTCCCAGAGCTGGTCGACATTTTTGGGTAGATATTTGAGACAAGCTGAAACTTGTCTTGTATCTCTCCTACACACTATACCTTAACATGAAATTATATAATATGGCTTTCGCCGCACTGCTGGCACTTGGCCTTGGGCAGGCTCCAGGTGCCGGCGTGCAGGCGGCTGTAGGGCGGAGTGTACGCACCAAGCAGGTGGAGTGGAACTTGTTGCGGCACTGCTGGCACTTGGTCTTGGGCAGGCTCCAGGTGCCGGCGTGCAGGCGGCTGTAGGGCGGAGTGTACGCACCAAGCAGGTGGAGTGGAACTTGTTGCGGCACTGCTGGCACTTGGCCTTGGGCAGGCTCCAGGTGCCGGCGTGCAGGCGGCTGTAGGGCGGAGTGTACGCACCAAGCAGGTGGAGTGGAACTTGTTGCGGCACTGCTGGCACTTGGTCTTGGGCAGGCTCCAGGTGCCGGCGTGCAGGCGGCTGTAGGGCGGAGTGTACGCACCAAGCAGGTGGAGTGGAACTTGTTGCGGCACTGCTGGCACTTGGTTTTGGGCAGGCTCCAGGTGCCGGCGTGCAGGCGGCTGTAGGGCGGAGTGTACGCACCAAGCAGGTGGAGTGGAACTTCTTGCGGCACTGCTGGCACTTGGTCTTGGGCAGGCTCCAGGTGCCGGCGTGCAGGCGGCTGTAGGGCGGAGTGTACGCACCAAGCAGGTGGAGTGGAACTTGTTGCGGCACTGCTGGCACTTGGTCTTGGGCAGGCTCCAGGTGCCGGCGTGCAGGCGGCTGTAGGGCGGAGTGTACGCACCAAGCAGGTGGAGTGGAACTTGTTGCGGCACTGCTGGCACTTGGTCTTGGGCAGGCTCCAGGTGCCGGCGTGCAGGCGGCTGTAGGGCGGAGTGTACGCACCAAGCAGGTGGAGTGGAACTTGTTGCGGCACTGCTGGCACTTGGTCTTGGGCAGGCTCCAGGTGCCGGCGTGCAGGCGGCTGTAGGGCGGAGTGTACGCACCAAGCAGGTGGAGTGGAACTTGTTGCGGCACTGCTGGCACTTGGTCTTGGGCAGGCTCCAGGTGCCGGCGTGCAGGCGGCTGTAGGGCGGAGTGTACGCACCAAGCAGGTGGAGTGGAACTTGTTGCGGCACTGCTGGCACTTGGTCTTGGGCAGGCTCCAGGTGCCGGCGTGCAGGCGGCTGTAGGGCGGAGTGTACGCACCAAGCAGGTGGAGTGGAACTTGTTGCGGCACTGCTGGCACTTGGTCTTGGGCAGGCTCCAGGTGCCGGCGTGCAGGCGGCTGTAGGGCGGAGTGTACGCACCAAGCAGGTGGAGTGGAACTTGTTGCGGCACTGCTGGCACTTGGTCTTGGGCAGGCTCCAGGTGCCGGCGTGCAGGCGGCTGTAGGGCGGAGTGTACGCACCAAGCAGGTGGAGTGGAACTTGTTGCGGCACTGCTGGCACTTGGTCTTGGGCAGGCTCCAGGTGCCGGCGTGCAGGCGGCTGTAGGGCGGAGTGTACGCACCAAGCAGGTGGAGTGGAACTTGTTGCGGCACTGCTGGCACTTGGTCTTGGGCAGGCTCCAGTTGCCGACGTGCAGGCGGCTGTAGCACACGTAACAGCGCGGCGAGCTCTGCAGGCGCGACTTCACCACCTTTGTCCACATCTCCAGCGCTGCCAGCACCGAACCGTTCTGCAACGCAAACAAAAAGAAGCCGCCATCATGAAATTTCTTATTCCTGCACCGATTTCGTTCAAAATTGACATTTGTGCATTGCATGAATGGCAAAAACAGTTTCTGAAGTAAAAATTAATTAAGCTGCCATTTTGAAATTTCTTATTCCTGCACCGATTTCGTTCAAAATTGATATCTAGGCATTGCAAGAATGGCGAAAACAAAAAGTTAACTTTAATGTTCATCATCATAAGAGTAACGTCACATTATTTTTCGAATTAGTCTCAGCAAGCCCTTTCATTTGTAGGAGTTTATAAATGATTTAGAATGACGTCACACACCTAACCATATATTCCATACTAAACATGTGCAAAAAAATTTCTTTAGAATAAAAAAACAGATAAGCTCTCATATAGGATCGAGGCTCGAGGGCTCAGAGCCCTTTCGGCTTTTAGCCTTTGTAAAAACACGCAAGCTTTTTTTAAAAAAAGCTAGTCTTATATTTGGGTTTGAAACTCTGAAAACTCTAAAATAGATTTAGACTCGAGGCTAAAGAGCTATTTAGTCTTTAGGCTAGTGGCCTAAAAAATAAGAGTCTTAAAAAAAGAGCTAAAAGACTCGAGTCTTTTGGAAAACAACCTGCGACGCGAGGAAGATGTTGAGGCTGTTGTTGACGAAGGGCGGCGTCTTGGGCGGCGTGCTGACGGCGGGCGGCGTGAGCGGGTGGTCGGCCGCCAGCGCCAGAGACAGCTCCAGCTCGGCGCCGTCCGTGGCCAGCACGCAGCGCACCTCCGCGCGGTTCCGCAGCACCGTTATCTGCGACACGGAAAATAAAGGTATAAATGGCGACAAAAACCTACAAGGTTGATTTAAAAAACCTTAAAAAGCACGTAATCAGTTTTCTCGAATGATCTTTAGTACGGAACGTATATACGTTTCCTGTTTCTGAGAAATTCGGAGATAATTTAGTACCACTTCTTTTTGTGAAGTCGGTTAAAAATAAAAAACAAAGCGCTATCCATGAGCTTCAGGCGTAGCTGCATCGCAACGGATTCTTGAAGTCTAAAGTGTTGTTTTTCTTTCTTTTAAGTTTAATTTATTCATTTATGTAATACAACAGTGCGTGCGCGCGCATGTGTTTGTGCGTGTGTGTGTGTGCTCACCCTTGCGTCCTGCAGCTTGTGGGCGTGGTCCTGTAGCTGGCGAAGCTGCGCGCGCACCAGCTCGGGCGTCACGGCGGCGGCGACCAAGCGGCGCAGCCCGCTCTCCGCCAGCGCCGGCGCCACGCCGCACCAACCGCGCGCGCCCGCCGCGCCCGGCCCGCGCAGCGTCTCCGTCAGCACGTAGCACGCCAGCGCGCCCACCACGCCGCCGTGCACGCGCTCTGCGGACAGGCTCACGTCACCGCACGCCGCACGCACCCCGCGCCCGGCGAGCGCCACTCACCGAGCACGTCCAGCGCCGGCAGCCGGTGGAAGCACTGCAGCCGCTCGGCGCCGAGCGGCGCGCCGCCCTTAAACGCGTAGGCGGCCACGTCGGCGGGCAGCAGGCGCAGCGCGCACCACACCAGCCCGTCCGCGTACTTGCGCTCCCTGCACGCGCACAATCATTGTTCCAATATGCTAATTTATATAATATGCCGCTGTACATAAGGAAAGCTGTCCTCGGACACTGTCTGCGTGCGTCACCTGAAGCGCTCGGCGACGACCTGGCGCAGGTCGCCGCGCGCCAGCGAGCTCTGGCCCAGCGCGGCGGCCGCCAGCAGCATGTAGCCCAGCGTGGCGCTGTGGCTGTCGGAGAAGGGCACCAGCTCGCACACGCTCTCACCCAGCCTGCCGACCGACACAATGATTACTATACTTTCAATAAATATTGTTACGAGGACCTAATTATTATTAGGTTCATAATATGGTCCACAGTTGCTCCGCGAAGTTAAATACCTAAAGAGTTGTTTACAAAATACTTATTATTTATCGACGAATTCGTGGAATTACTTGTTCGCATTCGATGTTTAGACAAGCTTCTCTCTTGTAGCCGGTATAAATAGAGAAGTTTTGCAGAGCTTGAAGGGGAAGAAAGGCCCAACCCAGTGTATTAGATGCCAAGAACTCCGTCACTCGAGCTAAGCATGCCAGACGAACATGTCGCGAGTATCTGGACGCCGGCGAACGAGCCCAAACCTCGGGTCTCGTCCGGCGGCCCTGCCATCCAAATTAAAATGAAGAAAGAAAAAATAAACAAATGTCGAGACGAGATAATTAGTGGCAAGGTGTATGAAATATGTAAGATTGTGGACACCATTAATCAAAGGATCACCTGCCTAGGATCTGACGTAGATTACATGAAAACTGGCCTCACACAATTACAGATTTGATTTGATAATTGATTCGATGATTAGAGAGTAGATGACGAGTGTGTAGAGTACGCTCACGTGACGTCGGCGAGCGCAGCGTCCGCCAGCTGCTGCAGCTCGTCCAAGGCGTTGCCCAGCAGCGCGCAGCACAGCGCGGGCCGCGGCCGCCGCTCGTCGTCCGCCGCCGCCCACTTGTTCAGCGCCTCCGCTGCGGAACGAGTGCTGTAGTGAACCGAGACTAGTGACTGTCACAGGTTACCAAGGCAGATACTACCGAGAAAAACCGACAGCGGTAACTAATACACTTAGCCGAGTTATATGATCCTGGTGCGATTAATAGAGAGCATTTATTGCGAGTGAGTTTTAAACATCGACTTCCACATGGCGCAGTCTGTCATGTGCGCAGAGCGATTTGTCATAGCCTCAGATATCTTAATAACAAAACACTAGAAATGTTGTGTACGAGTGACCTTGTCGCCGCAAATGTAATTCAGAGTTCACTAATTCTCAAAAGAGCTCTCTACAATTTGTGAAAAAAGTGCTAGATAAAAATGGTGTTATGTAATTATTACCAACTATTAAGCTAATAGTATACGTAGTTGTGAAAAGCTGAAATGCTCGAGTCTTGACTCACACCGCGTAGTCATTCCACTTCCAGCTGATAGTATTACGGAGAGACGGCGACAAGTGTTTTCATAATAATAATTATCATTTATTTTCAACAATTTTTCATATTACTTTTATGCTAAAAGTGCTACAGGGCAATTCTATAATCCCTTTCTTCTTTGCAGGTAGAAATTTGACAGGTAGAAATATCAAACGAAAAATAATGTGACTAGCATAACAAGACTAGTGGTATGCTCACGATCGCTTCCATTAGTACCGATTAAAATTGTTAATAATAATTGTACGACATATTATGTTATTGCATTAATCTTCCTACTAATATCACAAATGCGAAAGTTTGTATGGATCGATGGATGTTCACATGTTTGTTACTTGTAACGCTGCGACTGAAACGATTGTATCCATCTAAACGTATGTAAGATGTTCAGGGAATTACTGAAAAGATGAATTCTTATTAAAGACGACAGATATTTTGATGAATTTCAAGCTGTGACGTCACATTTTAATAAACCACTTATTAAAATGTGACGTCACAGCTCGTCACGTTATTGCAACAATTTCAAGTTTATAGATAAAAAATATTTTGTTTTTCTATATCTTTTCGAATACAAGATGATATAAAATCAGACTATGTAAATTTTAAACACTTTTCTGATAAGTAGCCAATTATTTACGCATACTTACTTAGCGTATAGATATTTGGTACATGAAATACACAGAAATCATGACGAATTAGAAATATCAAAAATAACAACAATAATAATAAATAATAAAAAATCGGTTACTTTTATCGGTAAATCACATCATTTACTAGACATACAAAACAGACAACACATGAATCTTGAATTTTGTCTCTGCAATCAATAAACTAACTCTAGTGTTTCGTTATTATGATTTCTGTGGTCACGGCCCTTCCTCTGTTTTTAAATTTTTCACCTTTTATCATAATATAGTAGTGGAGTTGTTCTTTTTATTCAATGACAAGTTAGCCTTTGACTGCGATCTCACCTGATGATAATGCATGCAGGCTAACTTGGAACCCATACCTACCTCTAACGGCATCTGCACGGCACACCAGAGCGCTAAATCGCCAGGTGGAGTAGTAACTACTGATGCCCACCACACCAGACTCGAGAAGTAGTACCAACTGCGCCAGAGAGTCGCAACAGCTGCGGGGGAGACGTACCGTCCGCCTGCAGCAGCTCGTGCGCCAGCAGCTGCAGCGTGCGGAAGGCGAGGTACTTGTAGGCGGGGTGGCGCACGCCGGCCAGCGCGCCGGCTGCGTCCGCCGCGCAGCGCGCCAGCGGCCGGCCGGCGTGCGCCGCGTGCCAGCGCATCAGCGTCGCGGCGCGCACCAGGCTGCCGAGGCTGGCCGCGCTGCTGGCCGTCACCGGCGCGGCGGTGGACCCTGGCGGGGACGCGTCAACTTGAAACTGACTTTCATTTGATTCATCATCATACTACACATATCGACTCGAACTTAAGGGGAAAGTATTACCACTGTTAGACTTGTGTTGTATGGGTCCGTAAGTTGGGCAGTGAAAGGGATTGATAAAAGAATACATGCAAATGAAATTCGTACGCTGGTTAGCTTGGTGTGGACATGTCATGCGGAGAGATGAAAGTCATCTTACCAGAAGAATGGTGAGAATGCAAGGGGAAAGACACAAGAAGAGAGAAGAAAGAGAGAAACAGACAAACATGTTTGAAAGTTCTTGCAAAAGGCATGACCGCCTGCGCAACGGCTTAATGCCAGCGGGACCTTGCAACCCATTTGCTCCAGTGCTTTATTTATCAGAAACACATATATACGAAATGGCTGACGTAAGTAACTACGATTTTTCTGCTGATGTCTTCACGTCTGAATCAATCACACAGATACTCCGAGCTCGCTCGCTATATCTGCCGTTAGGAGACGCAACGCTTTCTACAAGACTTACAGTTAATCACGTTATAGATCCATAAGCCATCACTGACATGCAATGTTCGAAGATCTTTAAGGAAAGGATATATTTCACTAAAGAATTTTTCAATGTGAGAAGTTTTTCTCACGAATACACGAACGCGTTAGATTCGTCGGTTCCTAACTAGACTGTATCCTCGAAATTGTGTTCGTTTTTAATTTCGAGTACTGATTTCCCAACCATAACTTTGTGGAGCGATGTGTGGGCGTTACATATGTCTTTCCCACGTTGTCGTTCATTTGTGGGCTCATCTGATATGATACTGTTCTGAGGTCATCGAGAATTGTGCAGGTCTTCGTCTGCCGTGACGACTAAATTGTCAGCAAAGTGACGTTCGCGCCATGCACGTTGGTGCGAGTTTGTCTAACGCATCTGCAAGTGTGTGCACTCACGCAGCACGAGCAGCAGCAGCTTGAGCAGGTGCTTGTTGATCTCGGGGTAGAAGATGTCGTCCCACTCCTGCAGCAGCTCCGCGCAGGCCGGCCGGCCGCGCAGCGCCCGCAGGCAGGCCTCCACGCGCGCCAGCAGGCCGGTGGCGGCGCGCAGCAGTGTTGCCACCTTAGTTATTTTAAAACCATGATATATTCTAAAATATTCAGTAAAAACAAATTATGTCAAGGGCAATTTTGTACGAAATGTAATATTTATGACAATGAATATTTTACCATTACCATAAAAAAAAAATTGTGAGTTAACATTAAAAGACAGACATCCTGTGGCAAGTCCATGTCTTTCTTTTCATCTTCGCTTCTTAGAAAATTCAAGGGGAACAATTCCGTCACACATACTTTTTGCGTATCTGCCACAGTAAATATTTTCTTTCCCTTTTCGCCACATTTTTCTTTGGTGCTCCGCTATTGTTCATAGCGTGATGTTATACAAGCCCATAACCTTCCTCGATAAATGGACTATTAAACACAATAAGAATTTTCCAATTCGAACCAGTAGCTCCTGAGATTAGCGCGTTAAACCAAACATACACGTTACTCGGGAACCCTCGTGTGTGTCGTGTGACTCACGTTGGTGCACTCCCAGCGCGACGCCGTCTGCGCCAGCGAGTCCATGAGCGAGCTCAGCACGATGTTGACGAAGTCCCAGTACATGGAGTCGAGCGCGGGCCCCTCGCGCGCCACCAGCTCGCCCAGGTAGTCCAGCAGCGCCGCCGTGCTCATCGCGTGCTCCCACGGCGCGCCCACCAGGGACCTGACGATAACAATATAGTAGATTGTTATACAAGGGGCTAAAAAGACCCATTATATACGAGGTATTTTTAGGGCCCGAGACGTAAGGCGAGGGCCGCCTAAATAGAAACCGAGTCTATAATGGGTTTAGCCCCACGTGTTACACTCTGCTTTTCACTACGATTGCGAGAAAATAAAATTGTTTAGTATAATATTCAATGATTTATTTTAATTGAAAATTAAATGTACAAAGTCTACAGTTTTGATATTAAGGGAGATGCTTTTACCCAGTAACATAATTTCCGACTACTGTGAAGCTGAATAATGACTATGAAGGTAAACGTGGGAGATTAATAGTTTAAAAAACTCCTTTTGTAAGTGAATCCATTCGTTGTTGTTTTCTCCACTTATTAAATTTTTCGTAGGTAAGTATTTAAGTAAATGCGTCTCGACTTTGACTTGAGTGACTTGACTTGACTTTTTTTTTTCACGTGAGAAAAAGGCAAAGGTAAACACCGTAAAGGATTTCCCATGTCTTTAAATCGCACTCTATTTGCAACTCAATAAAAATTAAATAAAAAAGTAAACGCATTCCACAGACAAGAACGCTGCATTTCATTCCAATTTAAAGTTTTTTTTTTTTTTTTTTATAGTAGGCTAGTACTCGTAAAAGACAAGAATTAAAAAACAAAATTACTTTAGCCCCTAGAGGCTAAAATGCTTGTTTAGCCCCGCTGTGGAGTGGTAATATGACAGTGTTTTTGAGCAAGAGTAGTGAAAAATACTTTTCATTCCTGATGCACCTTTCAATATGACTAGCACCTTCGACGAGAGAGAAAAGTTCAAACTTCATTCCAGCAGGCGCAGCACGCGCCGATGTGGCGTATCTCGAGACGAAAGAGACCCATATTTTCAACGCCGCCGCTATTGGTCAACAATAATTGTCTTTCTGCTCACGAATTACATACACGTGTAGGCCTACAGCCGGGGAGTGACGTCACCTGCCACACAGCATGAAGCTCTTCCTGTCGGTGTGGTTGACGTAGTAGCTGATGAAAGCCCTGGGGCGGCTCGGCTCCCAGCCCTGCCTCGCCAGCTCGCGCAGCAAGGCGTCGCCGTTCCGCAGCAGCACGACGAGCATGCTGCGCAACGTCACCCTGCTGCGGGCGAGGAACCGCAGGGACTCGTCCGAGGAGTATCGCGCTTCCGCCTGCAATTGTGACAGAATGGCTTTTTAAAGTAAACCTTCTCGACGCACGCTCGTTTTGAGGAGTACCAACATACTCAAGTCAAGCATGTGTAAAAGTTGCGTTACGAAAATTGTAATCAAAAAGTTTTAAGCGCTTTTAATCTGTAGTGCACACTGCTAAACTGCACAAGTCAGCCCGGCGCCGAATCCGTTTACTCTGTGAACTATTTAGGAGGAGCTTGTGAAGGAAAGCAAGTCCGACACTATAAAAGGCGTCACAATGTTCGGACGTTGAACAGGAGAGCAACAGAAGTTTTATTTCAGTCGTGTGGTCTAAAAAGAATATTTGCTGTCTTAAATATGACCAATATACCCTTTCCCTTTTAATTAGTCAAAAAGACTGAAGGGATATGTACGACAACAGTCTAGCGGATGGGGAATGACCCCATTCAAAGCAAAAACATAATTATTAATTGTAATCCATCCACGAATCATTTCTAAGAAAGTTTTTAACGGTTGTTGTCGCATTTGTGATTAGGATGTAGTAATGTGACACCAAAAATTGATTCAGCTGCAATAAATAAGAAATAGTTAAATACTCATTATGAGTATGATAGTGCTCACCTGCAAGTTAAGATAGTACGCATTGTTCGTGATGACCTCTTGAAAAGTTGGTAAACCAATCACTTGCTCCCACTGCACCTCATCTGCATATTTAGTGGTGCCGTCGAACACAGTGTCGGACACGTCGAGCACAGATTTATTTCCTTTGGCTGATTTTTTATTTGATTTCGAATCAGATTTAAAAGATTTTAATTTAGCTTCTAAATGCTGTTCAAAAGTAGGTTCAGTATGTTTTTCGGCTGACGTAGATTCGACAGGAGTATTTTCCAAGTTTTCGCAAGCATCGTCTTCGTCATCCAATGTATAGTCCAGTTCGTTATTTGGCTCCATTTCAGAATTTTCCGGAGATGCATTCGAAGTTTCCGGCTCTTTACTGAGTTCGTCTTTGACTTTTGAAGTTACTTCATCGAATTTAATGTCAAACAATTTTCTGGCAAACGGCCAGTAAAATCCCTCTTTGGTGAGTGATGTCGTCAGACAGGAATATATAGCATCTTTCGTTTCAATTGTTATATCATTTAGGATATCGTTTAATAAAGCGTCCAATTGTTGTTTTGTTTGCACAATGGTTTCATAGTGTGGCCACTGCCAAATAAAAAATTAAAAAACTATAAGTGAGTCAACCGATTATTAAAATATTGAGCAAGCTATTGGTTTTTCTAAAGCTAGGAAAGTTAGTATGTCATAATTTAATTTGATCTAATGGTGGTAATAATAGTCGAAAACTTGAAATTAAAGTTACGAGGGTTCCAAACGCGCCTTGGTTCGAGAAGAGCCCACAACAAACTCAGCCAAGGATTTTTTTGCTTACCACCTTTTTTAAAACTAAGCACACAGTCGTATATTACAGTTTAACACCAAGCTTTTTTATTATTAATATAATCATTAACACTATAATAAGCATTTCACCTGACGTGATATCCGTCTACAATTTCTTACAATTAATTAATTCTGAAGATATAACTCAAAACCAAATTATACTTACAAACGCATAATAGTCGAAAAGTGTTCTAATGACTGCATACTCGTACAAAAGCGTACAAAATTGTTCTTTAAAGTGAGAATCGTTCAGCAGAACGTCGCACCGAGCGTCGTGCGCATGACTTCCGTCTGAAACATTTTGCGTCATTTTACGCAAGAAATATGCACGAAACAGGGTCTTGTACACGTAAACATTGAGGTCGTGTTTCGACAGCTCTTGGTGGGTTTTCTCGCACGTAGAACTGATTATTTTGCAGAATTCGTTTTTCCTCTGGAAAGTGAGCACGATGTTCCCGTGTATGCAGTCGGACCTGAGCGCGAACAGCTCGACGGGCGTGTCGGGCTGCACCGCGTCCACCAGCGCCAGCAGCTGCCGGCTGAGCGGCCCGACGGCGCCGCTGTCGGCGGTGAGCGCCGGCGCACCGAAGATGTGCGGACACAGCGACGCGGCGGCCTCTATGCGGCGCACGTCCAACTCTTCCAGGCTAAAAGTATAAAACTTTTTCATAAAGTTATAATGGTTAAAGCAATGGAAAATATATCTTCCTAGTTCAAAAGACAAGAAGAAATTCCAAAAGTAACTCCAATGCTCGTTTCACTTTGAATTAGACTTTAGCTCAAATTTTTGAAGCGTGCGAATAAGCAAGACGAAAATATGTTTCCCAGTGGCGATGACAGATGATTGACTGATAATAATATATGTATATACAAAATACATTAAATTTAAATAAATTTTAAGTGTCTATGATTTGAAAGTTGGACGGATGGGTTTACACGATACTAAAAGACAATTAAACTTTTTTTTAAATGTAATGTTTTTAAATATATCTCTGTTTGTCTGAGGTATCGTTGATACGATTGAATTGAGTTTAATGGGATTTTCACTCGAAGATAGGGAAGGTTATTGAGTGTCACTTTTGATCCTGAAAACATCTTTGGTTCTCGCGTGATTTGTGAAAAATATAACTTCACGTTGGTCTCGCCAGCCAGTGTACTACAACAGTTGCGAGAGGGCGTCACTCACTCGCAGAACACGTGTCGCTGCAGGTCGAGCAGCGCCTGCGTCGCCAGCTCGGCGCGGCGCGGCGCGGGCAGCGCGGGCAGCGCGGCGCGCCACTGGCCGCACGCGCGCGCCGCCTCCGCCGCATCCGCAGCGTCCAGCCGCTGGAGGTACGGGTCAAGTTCAAGATTAGTGTCAGAAAATACTGTCCGCCATTATGGTTTGTGTCAAGCGAATTTGTCTGTGCCTGTTTGTTTGGCAAGCAAGCGACAAATCCACTTCGACGGACTAATTAAAATTGGCATATTTCAGACTCTTACCCCAGGTTCTTATCCTTATCCAATTACAGGAATGTGACGTGATAATATCGATGTGTGAGAGACAGTGAGGTGCTCATTCGAAAACACGTAAGGAGTACACTCACGGCCATCCTCAGCCGGAATCGGAACACGGCGTGCAGCATGAGCGCAGCGTGCGCGTGCGCCGAGTCGCTCGCCGAGCCGCCCAGCGCGCCCGCCGCCCGCGCCGCCAGCTCGGCGAGCCGCGAGCCGAGCGCGCCCGCCGCCCGCGCCGCCAGCTCGGCGAGCCGCGAGCCGAGCGCGTCCGCCGCTTGCGCCGCCTCCAGCCGCGCGCACACCGCGCTCGCCACGCCCTCCACTGCGGCCTCGCTCACCAGCAGCTCTGGAGGAATCAGTACAGGTCAGTAGTCCAGGGGGGAAGAACTCCGACTCTCCCTCCCACCTTCACTTTACCTTCTTTTTACACACCACCACCGCCTTCACTGGGCGTTCACCCAAGTGAAAGCGTTTTAAAACTATTCATTTCTTAATGCAAGCTAATACTTTCCAAGACTATCAAAGTCAACCTAAAGAGGGCTCACCAATAAGTCAATAAAGGAAGGAAATGCGGTAGTATTTGACAAAAAACTTTTTTTTGTCAAATACTACCGCATTACTATTTATGCCGCTGAGCAGCATCGCTGTGTTCCTGTCCTTTAGTAATGAATTTTTGGAAAGAAAAAACATTCATTTCATTGAAATACATGGGAATTCGCACTACACGTCTAAGGGACATCGACTACGTAGCGCTGCAGATCGCGGCGATGTCTAACATGATATGATAAAATGATGACGGCGGAACGAGATCAAACAGCTCCTATCACACTGCCCGTAATATATGTTGTAAAATAGCAATGGGCAGGCAACTTTGCAGCGATATTTTACCAAAACAAATAAATCGAACTATGAATTATAATGACAGACGAGTGCTCACCGCCGGCATCGTCGTGAGCCAGACAGCGCAGCAGCAGGCCGGCCGCCCGCTCGTCCTCCTCGCGCCTGCACAGCGCCAGCACGGTCGCCGCCACCACCGGCCCGCGCAACCAGCGCCTGCCCGCGGGCGAGCGGCGGTGCGGGGGGGACAGAGTCACTTGTATACACCATTCCACTACCGATGGTGGAAACTAAAATAATGTTTTGTAATTGTAAAAAAGTATACCACAAAATGGTTTCTAACATGACACGAAAACAACACAGTGGTCAAACTCGAAATGAAAGATCAGTGATCATTAAAATTATTCAATTCCAAAAATATTTAGGCATTCCATTTGCGTAACAGGAGCGGATTTTATAAATTATAACATATTCCCTAAACACATCGCCATCGCCAGGAGGAAGGTCCGGTCCCGTAGTCGACCGCTACAACAGTGTTAGTACTCAGTAGTAGTAATCTCACCTGCTGGAAGGAGTTGAACATGCTGTCTTGTTCCTCTTCATTGAAGTATTTGACGACCAAAAAGATGACGTCCACGAGCGCCTTGCACCGCATGGTGTCTCCGGCCAGCCACGGCCTGAGCACGGCGTCATACAGCCCGTACACCGGCTCGGCGCCGAAATGTTTCGCGAGAGCCGCGAACAACTTTCTGCTGTCGAATTCTACCAACAAATTCGTCAAAAGCGGGAACACCGATTGAGAAACTTCCTTATTGCGCGCGAAATCGAAGTAACTGCAACAAGTTCTTTCAACTGAATCGTTTAAGTTGTGTCTAAATCGCTCCTTCAGTTGCTCGTCACTTTCATCCGTAGTTGTTTCCTCGTTTGCGTCAATTGTAGATAGTTCCTCATTCTTTTCTGTCTTCAGATCCTCGAATTGAATGCTCAATTTCTTTTTGGTGTCCTGTGAGAACGAGGTATTTAGTGTTTTGAAAAGTAACACATGCGTTTCTATTGATTGCATAATGTCGTCTTTTTCGACTGTCAATTTATCGATTTGCGTCAGGATAGTCGAACAAATGTTTTGCCAAAAGTTCCTCGTCAGCTGGTCGCATTTGTCACTGTTTTCAAGTTTGGACTTGCTGAGCCAGTATTTGACCAAAGAGGCCATCAGTGTCATAGAATGCCTGACCATGTTATGTCTCGTCTGGGTATCCTCAACGTTTAGAACTTTCTCGAGCCACGTCCGGTGGACGTAAGTTGTCATTTCTACTACGTAGTCATGGTTTTGCGTCGTCAAGTGACGCAAACATTCGCACATGTTGCACAACCATGTTTGTCTTTCACTTTTTGATTTTAGAAGATTTTTGTTGTCTAATCTGTGAAAATTTTAGTTGTAAGTCATATGTGACAATATTACTTAATTATGATAAAAAAAAATATCGTACATAATTAACTCATGAGGTTCCCAATATCTGAGCGTATTCTAAATAGTTGCGGTAGACATTTGAACAAAATAACACCGCCATTGTGAGTACAGAACTGTGAACACTAAACCTACAAACATTAACATTACTGTCGAGCGGCAGGCTGGCCAGCACATCTACTTACCCCGTGAACATGGCGTCGAAGAGCTTGGTGTAGAACTGCCTGGTGAGCAGGTCGAGGGGCAGGCTGGCCAGCACATCTACTTACCCCGTGAACATGGCGTCGAAGAGCTTGGTGTAGAACTGCCTGGTGAGCAGGTCGAGGGGCAGGCTGGCCAGCACATCTACTTACCCCGTGAACATGGCGTCGAAGAGCTTGGTGTAGAACTGCCTGGTGAGCAGGTCGAGGGGCAGGCTGGCCAGCACATCTACTTACCCCGTGAACATAGCGTCGAAGAGCTTGGTGTAGAACTGCCTGGTGAGCAGGTCGAGGGGCAGGCTGGCCAGCACATCTACTTACCCCGTGAACATGGCGTCGAAGAGCTTGGTGTAGAACTGCCTGGTGAGCAGGTCGAGCGGCAGGCTGGCCAGCAGCGGCAGCAGCAAGCCACTCAGCAAGCGCGCCTCGCCCCATGCGCCTGCGACAGGACGCCGTTATGATACTATCTGATACAGTTATTGTAAGCACCACTTAAGATAAATGGTGGTGCTTACAATAACATAAAGCAGACTCTATCGAAGAGCAGAAACTTGGACTTCAAGAATCAGCTCAGATTGAAAAAGAAAAAGATTTTAAAATTTATGTCAGTCTTTTGAGCATTAGAAATCAAAGTCTATGTTTGTCATTGAGAAAGGATCGTTATTATTATAATAGCGACCTTCTTGACTCACAATGTCGGTGGTCGCTGCAAAAAATAACGTAAGTGAAGGGGAGTACATCATGCTCTCTCCAAGTTCATAAACGACAGATAACAGTAGAATACAGTTACAAAATCTAAAGTGTCATTTCACAAAAGCGCAAAATATCTCTAACTATTATTAATAATTTTTGATTTTCAATTACATTGCTTGAGTCCGCTACAGTACATAGTTTGAGGAATAGTTAATGAATGGCTATATAGATGACTCACCATTCTCTATGAGGTCAAGGAGACGCGTTATAAGTAGGTCTTTCTTCTCCAGCCATGTGTGCCATTCCTGAAAGTACGATTAATTCAATTTTTTAAAACTGTCTTCCACATGTTGCTTCATTAAATGTTTACACCTACATCTGCGCTTCTGTAATTATACTAATAAATCTGTATTTCTTTTCAAAACTTTAATTTGTTCTTGTTTTGGTTTGGCGTGATTCTTATAAACATAAACAACTAATCTGTAGGCGAGGCACTACTTATTTATGGGTAGAATAGCACTTTGTATGCACAGACACTTGTACTTGTTTGTGTTTTGTGATCTACGTAATCGTTAGCCGACAGATCGGTACAAAACACTCTCAATTCTGAGTCCTCTCTGTCACTCAGTGGGCAGTTATGAGAATAGGTCTCATAGCTCGGCGTTTCTCTGAAGTCAAAGTCAAAGCTAATTTATTTCAATTAGGCTTAGTTTACAAACACTTAGAAGATACACTAGTAGATACACAAAGAGATACACTACTTCTAGTAATAAGTCTCAAAGGTGAAATGGCAATGGGCAGGGCACATAGTTCGAAGAGCCGATGGACTCTATTAAGCGAGTGTCAGGAAGTCACTGAGTTCGAGCGGCTCAGAACGGTAGTGTATGGAAATCTAAAATAGGCTTGCGTCCTGTAGTGGATTCGATGTCAGCGTACCTCAACGTTCTTCATGAGCACTAGCAGCGCCGCCCAGCGCTGCGCGGCCACGGCTGCGGTCCGCTCCGGCTCCGCCACCAGGGCCTTGGCCGCCTTCTGCCCCACTGGCAGCGGGATGCGGGACGAGAAGCGCTCGATGATGCGAGCCATTGCCTCGTACCACGCGCTCCGGACTCTGACGACACCAAACAACATTATCCTTGTATAGATCGTCGTGAATACTCAACTTCTTAAATTTAAAGAGTAGAATAATTGCATCTCGTCACCGTCTTCTGATCAGTTCCTCTGGCGAGCGAGCGACTCACCGCATGTGCTGCTGGCTCCTCGCCAGGCCCCAGAAGTGGTTGTGCAGCAGCAAGGGGTGCACGCAGCCGTCCCACAGCCACGGCCCGTGCGCCGCCGGCAGCCGCGCCAGCAGCAGCGCCAGCGCGTGCAGAGTGCCGACCAGCATGCGCGACAACTGCTGCTGCTTGTCGTCTTCTTCTTCTATTCTGTTTTATTTTAAACCATTTTGCAGTCGTACGTCTATTGGCTGACATGATGATGATGATGATGATTAAGTATGATATTGAATTTTAGTTGGAAGGGGACAGACACAATACATAGACTTAGGTACAAGGACAATAGAGATCAGTTGCCTCTCCAGGGGTAACCTAACAGCAAATTCACTACAGAATGAATCAAACCTTTTCCCTCTAGTGTGCTCAGCGTTTCCTGTGAGGTTGTCATTGAGCACGGCGACTATTTCAGCTTTGCAGAAGGTCAGTGCTTCAGCTAGCTTGCCCTCGGGAAACGTACTCTGTAACAAAAAATACGCAGTTTTTAAAGATAATACATTAAATAATACTATTTGTAACTTAATGCTGACCTGAAAATTGAAAACCGAAAACTAAGAATTGCTTGAATGTCTACCTGTCACAGAATATTTGTTCCAAAACTACACTTGGGCGTGCGTTATATGTGGTATATGTATAACAGCTGGTTCTTTATCCTCAGCATCTAGATTCAACTTTTTAAAAGCAATGCAGGTTTGAATTACTCAGCATAGCCAGTATCTGTTTGTCTATTGCTTTGGCATCGTTGTTGAGAGCTGAGCATGAAAAAATCGTAAATATAGGTACATTAGTTATTTAAGAAAATTGGTTAACATTTACCAATTCAACACTATCTCCAAAACTATTGGGTTTAAAATTTAGAAAAAATACCCGGAATATTTTTTAGTTTTCTTTATAAAAACCATTTTTCGTCTATCAATACCATTCCAACACCATGGGACCCCAAAGTCAATCAGCTTTTCAAACTATGGGCCTGTTGCCATTCCAATAGAGTATTTTTTCTTCATTGTTAACAGCTGATTGACGTCGACTGCTGGACATAGGCCTCATACATGGGCTCCCTGCAACCTCGACGGTGCCACTGACCTGCAAGTGCGCTCTGGCGGCGGAGGCGGCAGGCGCGTGCTCGTCGTGCGCCGCCAGCAGCCACGCGGGCAGCAGGCGGCGCAGCTGCGGGGCCACGCGGCGCCCGCACGCGCCCACCACGGCGCCGTGGCACGTCTGCACATGTCAAACGTCCCTTTGAACTGAAAACTTCTGAAGGCACATTGCCACTTCTGGGACAACGTAAATGGATACAATTTATTGATAGAATAAATATTTCAATAAGTTAGTAAAATAAGAGCTAAACTACAATTTTGTCTGCTATTGGTTGACAATGTGTCTTTCTCTCATGTCGTGATATCCTTTGCCTACAGGATTCAAATTACTAACATTAAACTTAACTCTATCTTGGGCTACTTATTATTTGTACCATCACATAAAAACAGATATTGATACGCTATTTGGTGCATAGTCATTTCTATGTAAATAAAATTACTGGTAAACAAATTAATTTAATGATTACATTAATAACAAAAGGTAATTATTATAATGGTGTTAGCAACTAATCTGGAACATTTGCAATTGTATGACTTCTAACACCAAAGTACATTTACATTTTGTTGTGAAACACAACAAGTTACTAGTTTACCTGAGTAGCCTCCCTGACTCTTCGGTCAGAGTCAATAGAGAGGAACTGGTAGTGGTGCGTCCAGCTGGGTAGAGCCGCCTCTACATCCTCCACATTACCTGTCTTCACCAGCTCTGTCAATTCCTGCAATGCCTGGAAACACCCAATTTACTTTTTGATACTTTTGGGAGACTTTAGTATAATGTAATGTTTTTATAACTGTGAGATTTTCCTTAGTCACTAGCGGATCCACGCGACATCGTCCGCGTGGAATTCATTTTTTCACAAATCCCACAGGAAACATGGATTTTTCCGAGTTGAAAAGTAGCTCAAGTAGTACCTTAGTAGTAAAGTACATGTTAATCAGACAGCTCAGTATTGTGATGTTTGAAAGTCTCTGCAAAAGGCCTATGTCCTGTCCTGTTTGTGAATATGGTAATTTTTATTTACAATTAATGCAAGTTTTTTTTTTTGTTCTATTATCCTCGTGCGATCAGTCGACAGACTATGAGCAGAGGTGTTGTAAGTAAATTTGGCGGTTAAAAGCAATCTTCCCCAGTGGGAGCAGCTCCATGTAAATAAAATAATGCAAGTAGATTACAATTATTACAGTGAAAACTCCATGTAATGTCACTCGATTTAATGAAAATATCAGTGTGTATTGATGGAAAAGCTTTAACTCATACATTTTTCTTCTTTACATTTAACAACTCTCTATAACACCATAAAATCTACAATCCCTTTAGTGTCGTAATATCGAATTTACAGTGTATTTCTAAAGAAAATTAAAGAAACATTAGGTGAGTTACCTTAGTTTTGGTGACAGGATCTTTCTTGGTAAACTTCTTAAAGCACACTGAAAACTCGGGTGTAAGCCCTTGGTCTACATTGATTGCGGCCAAGGAAGGAAAGAGAACTGGTGCTTTCCCTGAGCCCAGCCCAAAATATTGTTCCACATTGGTAGCATTCTGTATTAGCTCTGCGCTGCGTCCACTGCTTGATGGCTGGAAATTAATGATGTTACCATTCTTTAATATCAATAATACACTCATAGTAGTCAAATATGTATTTTTTGATGAGCTCATCAATACCTCAATTTTGTCTAATAGAAAACAATTATGAGGTATAACCAGAAGTATGCTTCCATATGCCTATTATCTCTAGCCTTGAAGGTATTCAAATTATATGTGACATGCTGTATAACATTAAAAATATTAATGCCTACTATATTGAAGTGCACTATTTTCAAATTTCTTGTTGTTCTATAGTAGAAAAGTGTGAAAAGGCTGGTTTCCACTATATCACTTTCCTCCAATGTATATTTATTATTTGTTGTCCTACAACCTCAACCTTTTGACCCCAACATTAAAATAAGGTATTCCTAATATAAGTTTGTTTATAATTAAAACTTCAAAATTATATACAGGGTGCTAGGGAGTATTTCCCATAACTTCAAGGTTGGTTTCAACATTGACGAGTCCACTTATAGGAGCCGAACTGCGTAACTTTTTTCTTTTTAACTTAAAAAAAACTTTTTTGTTTCATACAAAGTAATTTAAATAATTCTGTCTATCCATGAAACACATACCTTTAGGTAAAATGAAAATATTTTTTTTATTATTTAATGACAAGTTAAGATGATGATGACAGTATTAGACTACATTTTTGACGAGAGCAACGACCTCTGTGGTGCAGTGATTTTCTTGAATACTTCAGGACTCACCTGAAATAAGCCCTTGCACTTTCTGATAGTGGTATGGATGCCTGTATCTGACTTTGTCAATATCAACAAGATAGTTGAAACTGGTACTAAGCACTTCACTAATTAGCTTCTTTGTGATATACATTTTAAGATCTATTTACAAAAGAAATATTATTTACTCGGAAAATGTTCATTTTAGTTGTTCTTTGGACATATTTAATTAATTTTCCATAAAGAATATAACCCTAGTTATGGGAAATACTCCCGAGCACCTGTATATCCTACTAAATTAGAAACGCAAAAGTTTGTATGGATGTTTGGATGTATGTTTGGACGTTTGTTACTCTTAAATGTTGCAACTACTGAACCAAATTGTCTGAAATTAGGAATGGAAATAGATTTTACTCTGGATTAAAACATAGGCTACTTTTTATCCCGAAAAAATCCATCCCAAGTGATTTGTGAAAAGTAAATTCCACGCGGACGATTCGCAGGCGTCCGCTAGTATAATATAATTACATAAACTATAACACGCTAACTTTGCCTTATTTTGTACATATTATTAATTTAGTTCAGAGATCAGCTCTCAATTATATTATTAAAGGTGTTGTTTTGCACCAACTTCACTTAGTGGTGCTAATTGTTGTACTACTATTCACTACAATAGCCCGAAACATTAAATAGATAAATGGTTTATCAGTTAAATAGGTACGCTGAAAACATTCCACGTTTACAAGTTTCTTAACTTTTAGCCACAAAACCTCTAAATTGTTCGTGTTACATCAATACTTACTCGGACGTTGTTCTTAGTTCTTTGACTTTGTTTTGTCTTTCCACCCATTTGTTACACGTTCAAAGTAACAGATATTTATTTTTTATAATAACGAACAACTCTGGTTATGAATTTCGGAAATGCAGAATATCATTTCATAGAAATCTTTAAAATAATTTATTTTTTATTTTATCCACTTCACTCATTAATTATCACAAATTCACACACACTTGTCACCAAAGATTACAGTGTATTATTAATAATAGATAGGCTACTCTATTTTTTTTCGGAACGCCTGTGATAGCGCCATCTAGTAACTAGCCACGGTATTTTTAGTACAGTATCCATTATTGTTATAAAAATAATAATGCATATTTTTTGTAAAGGAGAGAGATTTTTGATTTTGTAATAGTTGAAGAAACCAATAGAGAAAAACAAAAAAAAAAGACAAAAAGTTTTCCATTGATACCCCCGGGCTCGAACTCAGGATTATTAGATCGTACCTTTGTTATACACCACTAGGCCGAATGACTATTTGAAACGTCGTTGAAATTAATGTACACTTACTGTCTTTCTTAAATAATCCCTTTGCTTTAAAAATACAAACACATTCTTCCTATTACGCGTTATAATTAAAAGGAAAAATAATTCTTCTTTTTTCGCTTTTTTTTCCGTGCTTATACGGTTTCAATCTCTAAAAACATTTTATTACATACACACCTTAAGTCATTGAATTTACTATCCTGGAATCTTAAGTCTAGAATGTAGATGGCGCTGCTTCATAAAGATTTCACGTTCTTCTAAGTTCCCATGGCATGCTTGTCACTTGCTTTTGACCACAAAACAAACGTCAGCATTGAAGTTTGAACACTGTCAGCGAAAATTCAAAAGTGACAGCAGTTTACACGTGACATTGACAATAGATACAAAATCATGTCGATTCATTATCGGAGAACTTAGACCATAAGCCATTAAGAAGAATTGAATTGAACTTAGACCATTATTAATAGTCTAAGCCGGAGAAGAACTTTTATTATAATACGTACATAAAATGTATTGTTATTAAGTTTAGATTACTAAATTTACGAGTTATAATTCTGTTTTTCAGATCATTACAACATAAACCGCCACAGAAAGGCGGTCAAGATGTTGTTAGGTTTTATTGAATTAGAATCCAAAGCCGTAAATATAAATAAATATGGGTTCCCTTTATGTACTACGTACGTTCGGAACCCTAAAAAAAACAACATGTTGAAATTTTCAAGTTGGGTTAAGTTTTTTTTTCGTGTTGAGTAAGTGCTGATGGCTCCATGTAGGACCACTATGGCGTCACCGGGGGGTTTGGGCAAGCGCAGAAGCATCGCCTGATGAGACCCGAAGGCTAATATAAAGAAAGAGGACGGAACGACTCTCTAAGGGCGTCTCCTATGAGACTCGGACCTCGGCTTAGTTGGCCATCCGGACGCCCCCAAGATCGTGAGTTAGACGGTGAGCAAACACTACACTAGCTATAGGTTAGGATCGGACGGATCGTGGTTTTATAAAGCGTTAGCTTTGAACGGAGGGGCAATTTGCTTTTTATGTTATTTTCAAGAATGACGCTGGTTCGTACCTATAGTAAGGCATCTCAGAATCGATAAGGCCATACTGAAGAGCAAGCTGTTGGTGGATTATCTTGGCTACTTGGTTACTTGGTTTGGTGTATGTCTTTGCAAGTATTCGCCGTTAGCAAGGTCACAAACGTGCCTTCGTACGAGAAGAGCCCACAACAAACACAGCCATGCTTTTTTCCTTTTTTCTTAACAATAATAATTATATTGAATCATATCTCTCTCAAGTAGGTAGGACGTATTCAAAATTAAAAGAAATAAAAGAGTACCAGTGCATTGAAATGTCAATATATATATTTTTAATATTCATAAATTCAATATACATTATAATATCAAGTAAAATGAATTACTATAATTTATATAGGCAATATTTTAACACATGTTAATCTATGGTTAAGTTTAACAATCTAAAGTTACCTTAATTTTAACAAGTGGTTGACGTCACACAGGCCGCCCCACGGATTTACAACAAATATTATTATGGCAATAGGAATTCACTTTGGCCTAACATAGGTAATTCGTTTTTGTGACTTGCGAACGCCTTACAATAATAATAAATTGATCCTATTTAGTTAGTAGTATCGAACTAAAACCACATTTTATATAGGTGCCTTCCTTCCAATGCCCAAATATAAAAACAGTATGGATAATTATTATGTGAATATACGTAACTGATGTAAAAATACAGATTTTTTATTAGATGATGTAAAACCCAGTACCTAGACAGTAGACAGAAGTCTCCATAATTTTAGAGAATGAAAGGTGTAAATTAACTTCATCTTAATAAAAACAAATACCTAAAAAAAGTAAATACAGGTAAATCTTTTTGCACAATTTGAAGGATGCATATATATTTGTAACAGTACCTATACCTTGGCATTATTATAGCCAGATCTAAAAATGGGTACGTATAGATACTCGTAATAATAGACGAAAAAATATCAAATAACACTGGGCCGTCAGTATCTGGGAAGGTAGGTAGTAGGTACGTCAATTTGGAACCTTCTTAGTAGATTCTTAAATAAGATCACATTTTTTGGGCATTCGCAAGTCACAAAGAATACATATAGCTACAAAATATATAAAATAAATTACTTCCTTGCAATATTGTATTGCACAAGAAATTAACTAACCGATGCCACAGTACATGTTGCCCAATTAAACATTTACATTACGTAGTAGGTAAGTATATTATATAAAATTTATACGAAGCTATATTTTTGGCACAAAACTTAAGAGCTAACGATGGGAAATCTATATATTACAATTTTCCACATCACAATATCTATCGTAATTAATCTTTGGTTTAGCTAGCCCACCGGTGATCATTTGTTATCACTTGAACCGCCTGTTCGCGGTGCTCCTCACACACGGATAAACGGACCTATATTATCTTTTTAATAATTTTGTCAAAAAAATATTCATGAAACTGCAGCAGTTTTAACGTTTTCATACATGCATATCCGACGAGTTTCTACAGTGCGAAATACAATCGGGCAAGCGCCGACAATAACTTTGCCTGGGCTATTTTATTGATTTGCATTATTATGATTACTTTGACTATTATTTGTGTATATTTTCATAGTCGTTCCCGCGTGTACAGGCAGCCGCCGATAAACAGGATATTAAAATTAAAATTACTCATAATAAAATATGAAATATATCAAACAGGCTCACTTAATCTGTTTCTTATTAAATTTACAATAATAGTTACTTTATAATAATTACACAGTATATAGTTGACACTTGACATGTCGCGCGGAATCATTTGAAATCGTCAGCAGAATACTGATTACGAGACTCTAAAATTCGAGATCAGCAGGTACCCAGCGAGCCGGTAGATATAAAAAAAAAAGATTAGGTACTTAAAATACATTAAAATTTAAGTATCAAATCGTATAATGTAAATATTGTAAAAATATATTTCTCGATGCTGTTATTTCAATTTACTAGTTTATGCATGAAATTTTGTAATGTGCATGCATGAGTTTTGAATTCGTCTCTATCTCTCACTATCTAAAGTATCGTGTTAGATAGAGAGATATAGAGGCGAACTCGAAACTCACAATACCGTTTTACAAGCATAGTTAGGTACAAAATAGCTAATGAAGCTTTTGGTTGAAAAAAATACATAGGTACATATTGTATGCGTCTTACCTATTTATACGTATTTGATTAGGTAGATGTTATCAAATAAATGGAATATCCTACCTACTCGCTCAAGTTGCCTGCTGGCTGCAAACAAAATATGAATCTGGATAATATGAATTTACAACTACTTGTAATTAAAATTACCTACACATGAACATGTGTTGGAAATGCTTTCGGCATCATTCAGCAATTTAAAGTAATTCGTTGATTAGAAACCTTTACAAATTATAATTATAACTTTTACCTACTTACAATTACAAAATACAGATAAATCATTAGGTATCTCTTAAATGTATTTCGCTTAGGAACTTTCTGTTCTAACATACTGAAAAGTTGGTGAAATAAATAATGAGAGACTAATTATATGCTTTGGTTATCAAATTAAATGCACCATGTATGGAGGAAGGGGCGTCCAGCCGTTCAGTTGATTGGAGATTCTTTAATATATTATCGATTTTCTATTAACATTATTACTATTTTCTAATATGAATGGTTTATAAATGGACACCTACTTGTAGTTAGTAATCCAGTTGTAAGTATTTGGTAAATCTGGACACGGAGGCGCCTTCCTTAACCCATAACAGTATTAATTTAAGTACATTACATTATAAATTAAGATTTTTTTAAAAAAACAATTGCATAATATTAAAAACGTAAATTATTTGTCATATTTATCAGGTTGGTCCTCACAATTCTAAGGTGTTTAAAATCTCATCTAGAAAATTCTGATCTCGACTACCTACTTATTAACTCATTTAAAACGGGCTCGTAACTATTTGGGCAAAATTCGACATATTTACGAGCTGAACCGTTTATTCATAAAATTATGTATAATGAAAACAACCTCACGATAATTTAAAGTGTCCATTGACTTCATTTCATTTTCAGTGGTTATATTTATTTGATTCTTAATAAAATATTTCATTAAATAATATTACATGATTAAGATTTCTTAGCGATAACGTCAGATGAGATCGCAGACAAAAAAATACAGGTATTTTAGAAATGGACCGTAATATATAAGAATATGAAAGTACCCGCGCCAAAGAATTCAATTCAAATTGTCAAAATTTTATTAAATGAATTTTTTTTCTTTCAAAAAATTGGCAACAGTTTGGGAAGTATTAATAATAGAGGTAAGTAAATACAGATTCAATATAATTATATAAATATTATGTACCATCGCTTTTACTATATAAATGGATGTTCATTTCTTATTTATTGTCTCTTATTCATTGTTTCAATTGGCACTACGTTAAGCCCTTCGTGCTGCTCGCACATTACGTCATACCGCATCCGATGCTCGCAGCTATAACCAAATTATAGTTTGTCTATAATATTTTCAGTTACAGTTTTATTAGACTTTCTTTTTAAGGAAGCTTTGAAGCAATCATGAATAGGATTATATCCAACACAAAACCATAAGATGACTCTAAAGAACGCTTTTCCATTTTTTTTAAACGAAAAACGCTTTTTTTTCACAATTAAAAATATTTTTCCGTTATCTATACATCTGATGACTCTATTATTACTTTAGGTTCTCTTTAATTTCTGTAGTAGGATAGAAAAGATAAAATTAATAATTGAATGCGGTAAAATGCGAAGGCGCCGGCGCTGCGGTCGCTACGGACATCAATTACAGATTTTGATGCGATGTGCGACCAGCTTAATAATGTTTTACTAATAGATAAATCTATAACTATTCGAATACAATTTAAGCGCATATTTACAAATAAATCCTCAAAATATTTACATTACAATAGCCGTCGTATGTACACCCCAACAATATCTACTTAATCTTTGGATTAACTATTTAATCGAGAAAGTTTTTTAAACACAGCAGAGATCCCATAGGAGTATTATGGAATGCTTTATAAACTTATATAATTAAATAGTAGGTAAATACTTATATGCTAAAATACGAGAAGCTTACATATTTATAATTACATTATCTATAACATTTAAGGATGTAATGTTACTCGTATAGCCGAAGAGACGGAAACATTTTGAGGCAACGACGACTGCTGAAGCTTTGTTATAAAAAAATAAAAGATGTTGTGAATTATCGCCGTATATTGTTATATCTTTATAAATCCTACATTGATTGATTGTCCGTCTGTCTGTCTGTGACCCTTTATGTCAACGACATGTAGACTTAAAACTTAAAAAAAATACCACTACGTACATTATACTCAGATTTGCGTTTCTCCTTAATTGAGTAATCCTCTCCTTTTAATTAGTGAATATTAAGACATCCAAATAGTGATTGCTAAATATTTTTCAGTTTGCTTAATCATAATTAAGTTTGTTGGTGTGATAATAAAATTACTTATAAGTATTATTAGCGGGATTAAAATATTTGTAAATATTTTTAAAATAAATTACATGGTGTCAGTTTTAGTCGCGTTACCTAATAAAATATTTCCGTTAGCTCACGGGTTATTATCGGTACATGAAAATTTCGTTCTAAATTTGTAAAATACTGACGCTAATACAAAAATAATGTGACCGAAGCTTTCTCGGTTCAATGGGGAGCAATCTCCACGGCGGAAGCGTGAAATTACACGTCTGATGTGGCCGCGGGCTCTTGGTACGTGTTGGTACGTACGTACAGTTGCGCTCTGCACCGAACAGAGCGTGGATCTTATCTACATTATATTGTCATTGATAGAGCCACAGCTTCGTCACTACACTTGTGTTATATTCAGGTCTTCATACAATAGTGTCTGTTAACCCCTACATGATTGATGCAAGGTTACTGAGGCTCTATTATTGTTTGCACTTTCTTTGGCAAATGCTCATACCGTGTTTGAATTAATATTGCAATAACATGATTGCATTAGGTATGTATGAGTAATGATTCTTTGCAAGAAACTTGTATTGTGATTTCTGGAAGTTAATAGCAAAGTGGGTGCTAGCAAACCTCCTTGGATAACCCTACCAGCAACCATTAATTGATATTTATATACAAATTATAATAATGACAAGATCTCTATTTATGTACTAACTAAAATAATATGCAAAACTAATGAGTGTACAAATAATAAAATACCTATAGATATTACAGTAACATCAGTGAGTATTATGTTACAGGTACCGGCCTTTGCGATTCAGTACTAACTAAAACTTATTTAATAATATACTTAATTCTAAGAAAATAAAATCAATTTATATTTTTGGCATATCAAATGGCACGTTCGTTTCTTTGGAAAACATATTTGGCACTAATCGAATACTTAAAGAAAATTGTAAAATTAAATGTAATGAAAAAATACCAATTTCAATTTCATTTAGTTCGTAAATAGATATACTATATGGAAGTACTCATACAAATAGATTGTAGACACTGAACGTCCATCCATGTCTTGAATAAAAAATGTATAATTTTAGCTTTGTTAAGAATGGTGAAAGATTTTTTTTATGAAAGCATAGATAGTTAAAAGACTAAGTAATTAATTTATTACTAAGTAACAGCCTTATTATATAACTAACAGATTCTCGGATATTTTTCACATAACAGAGGTTAGTTGTATACATACGCACATGTAAAAGCTTTCACCAATTATGTGTTACTATTGTCTCTAAAACATGTTTCGAAAATTTACTCAACACATTCTTTTGCGATACTGTTACCTGTTAACAGAATTGTAACAGCGAAACAAATGTGCCCTAGAACCAGTATTCCTACAATTGGTGTAGATACTCGTACCATTTTTTCAAGTTCTTGAGAAGTTTAAAGGAGGATACAATTATCGGAATAATGATTGTAATGTTTCGAAATTTCTTTATGAGCATTATCACTTAAGTCACGAGACGCCAATTTCAGTCACTTTCCATGTCTAAATTGCGAACAACAAATTTAAAATAGAAGAATTTGAAAGATTTCAACATTTAGCTAAAGTTTGAGGTTATAATTAGTCTCTATAGGGCTTGCAGATGGCGAACCTGTGGTTCATGTGCTGGCTGTAGGAGCCGGAGTGCGAGAACTTCTTGAGGCACTTGCAGCACTGGTAGGGCTTCTCCCCCGTGTGCAGGCGTTTGTGCTCCGTGAGGTGGTGCTTGTGCTTGAAGGCCTTGTCGCACTCCGCGCACTTGTAGGGACGTTGTCCTGTAGAGAGAAGGGACGTCTCGAGTTATTGTTGCTTTGTTTAACTGGTGTTGTTTATTCGTGTGCAACTGTAAATATGTTACAAATATTGTACACCTTATATTAAAAGGTACATTTTCGAATGTTAATAGTTAGTTAAAGACTAAGTCTAATCTGTTGGATTTTTATCAATTAGTTAGGCTAAATTGTAATTTTATTGATTACTAAATTGATGTAATAAGAATAAAAAGAAAATAAATCGACTAAGGATTTTATAAAGTTAATAAATACAACACAACACACAACTCTTAATAAATTATAGCTAATAAAACAGGAGACGCTTTAATAAATTCCAATTGAAGATCTCTTTGATTTTTGCATTTCTTATGCGGCTTATAAAGAATTATTATTAAATCAACGATTGTAATATGTATAGAGGAACTCACCTGAGTGTTCGTATTTGTGCCTCGCGAGGGAGCTCTGTTTGACAAACGTTTTGTCGCACTGGTCGCACACGAACTGCCCCTCTCCTTCCTTGTAGTCACTTTTTATTAGTTTGCTTTTTTTAAGTACTGGTTCATCGTCGTAATCGTTTTGCGAATGTAGGCCATCGTTCCACGTGGGCCGATCGTAGGACGGACTGGACTCGTGCCTGTTGTCCGCCATGTGCATGTTGAGGATGGGAGACCGTCCGTTCGTCATGTCGTTGTACTGCAGTAACTTGTCCATGGGCATCACGGGGTTTATAGCCATCTTTTGGGACATTAGCCTTTTCTGGCCATTCATATTTTCGCCCGGCGAAGGTGACAATCTAAAATCGATAAACGAAGAGGAAGAACAATTGGAATGTGGATAGGTGTTTAAATAGTGAGAGCGGTGCGGCGTTGTACTCCGCGAAGATTTTTGACTTAAATTAACGGCTTCTTCGGAATCGGAATGTGTAACTGAAATGCTGCAGGGCGGCGACGGTGCGGGACTAGACGTGACGGACGCGCTAGACTTTTTTGTGGATAGGTCTAGAGGCTGGTCAGGCATCGGTACCACTTGCGACATTCTTCTTACTCTGGCTCTATTGTTTTGGAACCAAACTTGAACGACTCTGTTATCGAGACCGATTAGTTGTGCTATCTTTTTAAATTCCTCACGATTTGGACGAGGATTTACGGAGTAGTGTTCTTTTAATACGGTTTGTTGTTCCTCGCTTAACGCCGTGCGGACCCTGATTTTTCTATCACTATCGTGCAAAGACACTTTGTCTTCGATGTCATCTTTCCCGTAGTCTTCGTCTTCACTAGCACTCACTCCACTCTGTATCGACGCCCGCATTTCAGCTTCTAATCTGTTAAGAGCTACCGTTTCAGCCATTTGAGCTGCCAGGCCTTCGTGTTTTCTAAACATGTTTCCGCATAATTTTTCATGCTCGACAAGGTCATTTTTATCATTAAATGAAAGATTACACTTTAAGCAAACGTGGGGATCTTCTGGTTCCTCTTTTACTGTTAAATGCGGCGCAGGAGGCGATTCCACGGTAGGGCAAACTTTACCCGAAGCTGGTGAGAGACTTTCCATATTCGCTCTAAAAAAGTGTTTAGTTACCGACGCGTTTACGGATTTTAAAATTGTGTTGAAACCTGACTGATCATCTTCAATGCCATTTTCATGATTCGCTGTTGCAGAATCGTAAACGCGAGATCGTAATATTTGTTCGCTGTCACGGTCGTCTTGCTCTTTTTTGATGGAAACGTTGTCTTCGTCCTCGATATCCATCACTAATTCAGCGCTACCTTCAGATCTTTTATCGTCTTCTTCTGTCACTTCTTCTATTAAATCTTCAGGGTTCGGACCGAGTGGACTCACTCGTTTCGGACTGGGTGTTTCCATTTTTCTTTGTTGGTACTGTTGTGAGGCCAGCTGCTCGAATAGTTGGCTCAACGAAGCCGGGAAAGTGTAAGGAGCTATACCGCTCGCAGGACTCAACGGCATGCCGGGTGGCATGTAGAAAGGATTCATTCCCGGCTGTCCGACGGGCGGGCGATGAAAATTATTTTCTTGCGGTGACATCGTTGCAAAAAATGCAGCGGCGGCCTCATTGTATTTTGGTAATAAAAACGAAGAGTTGTTCGGAGGTACGTTGTTATTCAACTGAGCATGCGTACGTTTGCGTGAAGAATTTCGGTCTGGATTCAAGGCGGGGTTATTGGGCTTTATCCGTCCCATCTTGAGGTTCATAACGAGACACTTCTTAGATGTCATATGCGAGGAGTACGACCCTGAATGTGAAAATTTCTTTCCACAGTTGGCGCACTCGAACGGTTTCTCGCCGCTGTGTATTCGATTGTGTTCTTTGAGGTGATGTTTGAACTTGAAGGCTTTCTCACAGTCGTTGCACTTGTACTTTCGTATTGATGCGCAGTCGATGTGGCTGATCATGTGCCGCTGCAGGCGGTACACGTTGTCGAAGCTCTTCGGACATATTTTGCAAGACTGAGGACAAAGAGAAAAATCGGTTATAGTTACTTACTGTGAAAAAAATATAAAATTTGGTCGTCGATTGAATAGGTCTTATTAAATGTGAAAGCCAGGATTATATTTCGTTTAAACTTAAGGTGGTTTGTCTGAAGATTTAGATTCAGATATTTCGAAGGCAATTTTTGATTAAATGTGTAGCACATTGATCATACTTTTTACTTTTTTAAGGTTGGCATTATGTATTTGAACTAGAGCGATGGATTTTTTTTGTTTTGCGCAGACAGTAGGAAGTTGTTTGTCCATTATGATCTCGAACTAGTCACGCAACATTTTTGCGTATTCATGATGAAAATATGACAGGAAATGTCTAAATTAAAAATACGCATTGGTAATGTCACTGGCATTCTCTTAACGCTGAACTCCTACATTTAATTAGAAGTTATGTTCTTTGTGGTTGAAGAGAAAAGTAGAGCAGGCACATATTCAGTGCAGGGCACTGACATAATTGACGTTATCCACCTGAGTGCTGGTGTGGCCTGAGTGTGGTATATAGAAGGGCACTGACATATTTGACGTTATCCACCTGAGTGCTGGTGTGGCCTGAGTGTGGTATATAGAAGGGCACTGACATATTTGACGTTATCCACCTGAGTGCTGGTGTGGCCTGAGTGTGGTATATAGAAGGGCACTGACATAATTGACGTTATCCACCTGAGTGCTGGTGTGGCCTGAGTGTGGTATATAGAAGGGCACTGACATATTTGACGTTATCCACCTGAGTGCTGGTGTGGCCTGAGTGTGGTATATAGAAGGGCACTGACATAATTGACGTTATCCACCTGAGTGCTGGTGTGGCCTGAGTGTGGTATATAGAAGGGCACTGACATAATTGACGTTATCCACCTGAGTGCTGGTGTGGCCTGAGTGTGGTATATAGAAGGGCACTGACATATTTGACGTTATCCACCTGAGTGCTGGTGTGGCCTGAGTGTGGTATATAGAAGGGCACTGACATATTTGACGTTATCCACCTGAGTGCTGGGCGCGTGCAGCGTCTCGTGGCGCTCGAGCTGCTCGCGCGTGGGGTAGGTGCCGCGGCAGTGCCTGCACGTGTGGGGCCCGCCGGGGCCCAGCGGCGAGCCGGTGCGCTCCTCCTCCTCCTCCTCGGCTGGTTTGCTTTCCGCACCACCAGCACCGGCGCCCGCGCCGCCCAGCGGCCGGACTGCAACAATACATTCCAATAAGCATCTTTGACACGTTTCACTACCAGAGTTCGATTTGATAGGCAGGAGAAGAACCTTCTTCACTTCAGGTTGACTGGTGAGCCCATAACAATAATAATATGTGTCTAGCGCCACTTTGTCATAGAGACATGACTGAGAGAAAATCGCTGTCATGATGACATATCACCAGCCTAAAGTTTTGAAATTGTAACAATCACTATCAAGTATCAGTGGACCGGCATACGGTCGTCGAGATACGAAACGCGAAACTGATACTGTGACAACTAGTGACAACAATATCATACTATTGGGCTTTTTAACCCCTTTAGGTGCTCGGGCGCCAGGCGGCATTGTAGGATCTTATACATTTTGCTTTATATGAAGTACTTTCAGTTACATCAGTTTCCATTACTATAAAAACACAAACAATACTTATCGATTAAAGTAGACAAGCACACATCCGAACCGTAGCAGTGTACCAGCGTTTTGTTTATTTTATATTTTAAGTAGGAACTGCATTTGTTGTTGCCTCTATTTTATTTATTTATTTATTTATCATCTATTTTATTTATTTATTTTTTACCATCAATGATTATTAATTTAATATTAAATTATACCTATACTTGTAGAGTTATTTTTTGATTACTTACCTATCTGCTTAAGTTTCTTAAGTTTGTTTTTTAGGTAGTAGTTATTTTTATAATTAATATTTTTCGCATTTCCTCGCTGCAACCAATGTAGGTGTATTTGAATTTTAACTAAATAAATACCTATTCGTACCTATATTCTAAGTAAAATGAAATATTTTACATAATATATTTTACTAAACCTTCGATTTTATTAGCTAGTCTATTAGTCGTAAATAAGGTAATAAATGTTTTTTGTATTAATTGAGTAAGCCAATGAGGATTAGCTACACATAGCGCCGCAGTCGTAAATCAGACGGGTTTAATATTGAACCGACGAACCTGCGTCCAGGTGTTGTCGATACGAACTCCAAACAAACCGCAGCGCATCAACCATCCAAAAATAGATAGGTCTTAGCCATAGTAAGTTACAATAATAATAAACATGTATTTTAAAATTTTCATCGCCACAACATTGTCAAAATTTTTTCATTGTAATAATTGTAAAGTACCTAGTCAGTTTAGCCTTGCTTATGCTACCGATCCTGTGGAAAATTGCTTCAATCGATGTTGTTCCAACAGTCTTTTCAGTCATGTCTTATAGTTAAAGCTTCAATCAACATCTTGAGGAGTTTTCTCTTGGCATTTGGTGCAAGAAACGCATTCGCATCGCAAGATAGAGCTGTAGCGTAGAGAGGTTCAATCCGAAAAAAAACATTGAATATGTATAAATATAGTTAGGTATCCGACCTTCCTATCTATCAATCACGTTCATGATTTTATAACAAAAAATTGAAAATTTTGAAAAACTTCCGAATGTCATGAAATTATTCTCTTTCAGTGCGCTTTCATTTGAGACCCCACGCGAGTATAGGTATTTGCAGACATTCGGCTATTCTTTTCCACTTTTAACCCCCAGAACTTTTAAACGTTTCAACCGATTTTCATCAAACATATCTAAGAACATTTGCCCGTAAGTCACCTTTGAAACAAAAAAATCCAAATTGAAATCGTTTCATCCGTTCAGGAGCTATGGTAGGTACCACAGACAGACACGTCAAACTTATAACACCCCTTTTTACGTCGGGGTTAATAAATAAAGGAAGTAAGAACCGGCCAAGCTCGTGTGAAAATGTTAGAAAATTGTTTTTACCTTTTCAGTTTAACGAAGTGTAAGGAGGCATTTTTAATCGCACTCGCAATACACGAACGCGTAATGGAGTGTCGCTGACACGAGGCTGCTTGTTAAACGATAACGCTTATGAAAACAACAACAATTCAATTTGGAGTCGGTTATTTTGGTAATGGCCGCTTTGCCGCGTAATATCGTTTTTGAGCGGCCGGCCGCGGCGCCGCGCCGCTCCTCGTAAATCAAATTTAATAAAGAGAAAAACACGCGGCGTACGTATGTACATACGCTCGTACCTACCTAGTATTTATTAATTAGTCCCTGCGTAATCCACCCTCATAATATAATATGTATGAAATTATGAATGAGGCGTTGGCCCAGTACCTACCTACCTACTGAGAGTTGGGACAGTAGTGATTACTGATTATTATGATATAGGTACCTGCCACTTCAGGAGTAGGTATTCAAAACTAAAGCTTTGCATGCTGTGAGTTTAAAAAAAAATAGTTCAGTAGTGTTCCAATAAGTAAGTAGGAGGTACGTCACAGAAATATAATAAATTGTTGTAAATTTTGTGTGAATAGATAAGAATTAACTTGTTAAAGTTTAACATTTACAAGGCTTAATAATGATTTGAAAGTTTGATAATGTGCAAATCTTGCAGTAAATTATGTAAAGTTTACGAAAAATAAGAAAATGTGGTTTCAATAATTATTTTTATTATTAATTAATGGTTTAATAAATAACAAAACAAAATTACGTACTTAAATATAAATAAAGTAATGAAGTAGAGTGAAATTACTTTCGCTACTCGATAACAGATGGCGCTAGTAGTATGTAGAGTCGAAGTGGCTTTAAAAGTAAATTTAAGTTTAAATTCATCATTCATTTAAATTAGTTGACTTGAAACGATAACTATAAATATAATTATTAATGTTTTAGTTTACAGTTGAAACAGACCTAAGTGTAGGTACAATAACAAAACTTAGATATTAGTAAAAGTGGAAGTTGGACAAAATATTCGTAGTTTCGTGCACCACCTATGTGTCAAATAGAGTTAAAAAGCCGCTTAGATATTTATCTACTTTTCTAAGTAGGTATATAAAATTATAATTTTAAGAAAATTTCAGTTTCATTGGCCCAGAAGCTAGAAAACAGCTTCTAGGCGCGTTTAAATGGGCGGACAATCAACTCTTACGCGTGTAGGTACCATTCAACTAGACGCCATGATGAAGTGGGCCTCAAGGTTTGTTGATACCCCGCCCCGCGCCCCGCACCCCGCGCCGCGACAGGTGCGGCGCACCAATGATCGCTCGCTGTCATGTGAGTGGCACTGGCAGGTACCTGCTTATCTGTAGTGTGAGTGATAACAGACACCACACGGTAGAACATAGATAGGTATCCTAATTCCTAACTATATAGGAACATGGACATAATTAAATTATTTTACAACGATGATCGTTACAGAAGCTAAATTCTTAATTATCTAAAATAATTTTTGAGTTTACCTAATAATAAAAATTTAATTTAAATGATTGTGATTGTGTTTTTAGAATTCTTTCTACAGTGACTAAAAAATCGCGAAAACTCGACGAATGAAAGCGACAACATCCGACAGAAAATTCTTTACTCAAGTTTCTCAGAAGATGTTGACTCTACAACATTCTGATGCAAACTTCTGACTTCAAGGTGCAGGAGTTAAGGAACAAGTAAGCAACTTTCGATACTTTGGATCCAGTTTGAATTCACATAATTTAAATTTAACAGGAAGTAAGCAAATGACTAATCGATGAAAACAAATGTTTCTACAAGGTAGTTTACTCCTCAGTCATAAGACGAAATTCCTTCTTTATGCTAATGTTAATAAGCAAGTATTCTATGGTAGATATGTAGTACCTACTGTATACAAACAAAACGCTGTCCTTCACTGTAAAAAAATTAATTAAGTTATCTATTATACATTCGAAAGGAAAGTGGTACGCAAAAAGTTCAAGCCACTAAGAAATACAGATGGAACCTATCGAACCTACTACAGAATCTGGTAAAAGGCAAAACAATTGTGAGAGTCAAGAGATTGTAGCCCCACGCCTTCAGGGGCTAGTAAAAGTAGAAGATGTCGAAGACTAAATAAACTATTAGAAGGCCAAACGTGGTGACAAAATGGAGACCACAGAAAAAAGGGTAAAAGGAAGACCTAAAAAATTACATAGATTGTGTCTTGGTCGGTAGGATATGCCTACCTTAGTGAACTTATTGAATGTAGATACCTAAGTATATTAGGTTACTATACAACATTGGCACATTTTTGTTTTGACTATTCCTTAACATCAATCTTTGATATGATAAAGTTTTTCATGCTAGAAATATCGGCTTAGGTATGTGTACAATGTGCCATACCATAGAAGTTATCTAGAGATAATAATAAATTAATTACCATTTTCCACGTTAATGTATAGGGTTATAAACTTACAGAATCTGTCTAAAATTATAACGGTTGACAGTCGTCTTCTCGTCAGGCGGTGTTTGTAAACTTTAATGAGCCTCCTAATGTGTGTAAACAAGTGATTAGTGTGGCAAACGCCGATCGATCCACGAAATGCCTACCTAGGTGTACTCTGGACTTCTTTACGTACGTAGGTACGCAATATAAGATGCGTAGCAAGTAGGTATGTGATGGGTAGTGAACACCTACTTATGTCATTTAAAAGCGGTGATAATGATAGCCCAGTGAGTTGAGATATTGACTTTCGTTTAGGTTAAGTTTGATGAAATATTGAAACCAATATTGGGTCTAAAACAAGTGATGGAAATTTAGATAAGCATAGGTATCTTATAGATAGGGAGATGATAATTATGGTAAAAACGAAAGTTATCTTTACAGTAACTTCTAAAATTAGCTATTAATGCTTTAATAGGTCGTTGATACTAGCCGAGGATGTTTCACTTCAGTAGTTGCCTAGTATCTACCTGATATGGTGCAATATGACTTAAAATTAACTCGTTAATATGATATCGCTAAATCTATAGAAGTCTGTACAAAATAAATAGTAGCTGTACGAATATCTAAATAGATAGATATTTAGATACCGTACAGCTAAGCTAAGCTATTTCCTTAGCTGCTATAAAAACAAAATGAGGTGTTTGTCAAGAGAGGTGACTATTTGCAAAAATCTAACTTGGACTAAGTAGGTGTTGAACACAACAACAAATGTTTGAACTTGGAGTTCATATTTCGAGCATTATAATCCTTGTAGATCCCGCGAACAAAAAGTATATTCACTTAAATCAATTTAAATGTAATATGTATCACAGTTTGGCAAGTGAATGCAGATATTATGGATATTCCGACCAGCGCGAACGAAATCACTGGCAGCAGTTAGCTACGAAATATAAACAACATTACCTAGTTCGATATTATTAATACAAGTTAATCTTAAACCAACAGAGTAATAATAGGTGGTAGGTAGCTGGCACAAACAAATATCATTATTAATGAGGTGCCTAAAATACTTATAACAACTCGTTTTCTACTTAATGCTGACCACGTAGTTCCATACTAGTTTTAACTACGTACACATATTTGAAACCTTACTCTTTGCATTTTGTTGTCATCATCGTCACCATTATCAGCTTATTTAATACAACTTAATTTATCTACTCACTAGGTCTCTTCTCTCTTCGGAACAGAAAGAGAATTGAAGCTTAGATCTACCACGTTGTCAAGGACTTTAGAATTCATCTCCTAACGTCGCACTTAAGTTCAATAATATCGAAGCTAGAATCTACTTAATCCAAGACTTTGGTCACCCAAGACACTTTTTCTTAAACTTTTCCTTGATTGGAAGGAGGAAAGAATATTAGTAGTATTTAAATGACATGATCAGTAATTTAAAAAAAAACACTGAGAGACAAACGCCATGACCTCTATTTTAATTTTAGAAAATTACCTATTTCTCAAAGAAGAAAATATCAAATCCTAGATAGGTAATTAGGAGATAGAAGCTATGTAGTAATGTATTTTTATTTTTGACGCTTGAAAAAGCTATAATATAAATTATAAAGTAGCTTTGTATGAATTTGTAAAAAATAAAACTGAAAAAGTTTAGTTTAGTTTTAAAAGCATCTGTTACTTAATGTATAATATAATAGATGCAGTTAAACTCCAAGGTTTGTTAATTTATTCATTCGGTTGACTTGTAAGTAGGTAGGGACTTTCCTTCGACACCACGTTTCACGCAACGGTGGAGCGTGGCAAGCATCCCTACTGTTGCTCAGAGGGTAAAAGTATGAGCTGTCAGTGAGAAACAAATACCTAATGGCTATAGATAGAGCAGTTTGGTGAAGAATACCTAGCAGGAAATCATGTACGATTAAAGGTACATACTCGTATCAAGGTAGGAACTAGGAACCTCAATAGAAACATTATAGATTAAGTTAGAAAAAAGCCATAGAAAATATTAGAAATTTAAATTTAATTTGAATTTGCAGAGGACACCAACGTCAAATCTCAATTACCTACATATTGACAAATATTTCCATTAGATGGGATTATCAAACACAAATTATACAAATATCATACCTATAATTTACGTACCTACCAAGCCGAAAGATTATTGTTAGTTAAATTTAGAGCCAATGTACATTTTGTAAATCCAAGTTGACCATCTGAACTTTTTAGAGATAATTAAGTATTTTAGTATCCAATTTAGATACCTATACATAAAACAATTATTTCAATAAGTAATTTGTAATTATTATATCAATCGGTAGAGATATTTTTTTAATCATCATTTTACTGGATAACATTATAATGATGATAATTTAACATTCTATATTCTAGATAAATGAAAAAAGACATTGATTGAATCTTAAAGGACATATTTATTGCAAAATAATGAAAAATGTCAATTGCCAATGGTAGGTATGTTAGTTTGCATGTAGAATCCACCATTTATCAAGTTAACAATCTAGGAGAAGTCAATTAAGCGAAAAACCAAATCCCATGTGAATAAAGTCAGGCAATAGTATAAGTATAGAAAAAAGACATTGATTGAATCTTGAAGAACATATTTATTGCATAAATAATGAAAAATGCCAGTTACCAATGATATGTTAGTTTTCATGGAGAATCCACCATTTATCAAGTTAACAATCTATGAGATATTAGTTAAGCGAAAAACCGAATCACATGTGAATAAAGTCAGGCAATAGTATAAGTATATATACGCACAACCATAATCTCCTGGCGTGGGACCTTCCTATTTTTTTACTTCAATGCCCAAAAATATTACATTATTATTGTTTTTGCGTTTGTTTAATTTATGTTTTGCTGAGAAATTAATACCAATATTGCTGTAGGTAATCTCATATAACTGTTTATCTCTGAACCAACGTGCGCCGCATCTCGAACCTCTCAGACAGGCGGCGTACCAAGGGAAAATTAAAAAGTAAAGTGAAAAGAAAAAATAAACTGAGTAAAAGCAAATGAATTAAAACAACATAATCATTTACGATTTAAGACGCCGAGGGGGAGGCTCGACAAACGAAACTTTCTTTCAAGTCTGTGTATACCTGTTCCCGTGCCTCAAGTGGATGAGTTATGCCGCGCCCGGGCCCCGGGGGAGCGAGGGGACCAACACCAAGGTTATTTCTAATGAAGACGTTCGTACGGTTTTATTTTTAATGCGTCAGAGGTGTTGGTTTCACCTGTTACAACTGTTACGGGAACTGTTGTATCTTTCACAACTTTTTTTTTAAATGTGTTCTGACCTTCGTTACTAGTATCTGTATCTATATTACTAACATTTATTAAACTTCATCAGTTCTCATAATTTTTAATTATTCAAATGTCAATTCACTAATGTAATACAAAACGTTGAAATTTTAAATAATATCGAATAAACAACATATTATTATTGTTTTCGAAAGAAGAACTTTATTTAGAAAGTTTCGAAATAAGGATATTTTTGTAAATGTTGGATTTATAAATGAAAATTTACTCAATAGACATAATCATATTAGTAACGTTACACAAGGATGCAAATAAATAACATTAGACGACTTAGACTGTCGTTGAAATTATTGAGTAGAATGTTTTGCTACGAATAGGTCGGTAATATGAACTTGGCGTCTGTAGAGCAAATCGGAAAGTAAAGAATTATAAACGAATATCAAAAATAATAATAAAATCATTGACAAGGTAAAAACAAATATGCAAACGAAAATGAAAGTAAAAGCAAGCTTACTCAAGGCCGCCAGCCTGGCCGAGGAGGTGGAGGTGGGCACCTGCTTACTCCGCATGTCGGCCAGCCAGTCGGCTGCCAGCCACTCGTACCATCCGCCGACTCCCATAAGCTGGCTATGCACTTTCATCGGGCCACAACACCACTGTCGGCCTTCGTCCGACGAGACGGTCGCAGTGTCGGAGTGACTGACGCCCAACGCACACCTCTATGTTTACGACGCACCAACTTGAACTTTTACATCGCTGGACAGCTGGCGATGTGGCACTTTAACTTTTATACCTTCCAAACACCCTGACGAGTTTAGGAGCGCGATTTTTTAATTATTTATTTTGAATGTGCTGCGAACGCACCGGATTGAACTTTTGTTTTTTTACGTTTGTTTGGCGATGTGCAGTGCGGACGGCCGCTAACTATCAGTTATCCGAGAGCGCGACGCACTGGCACTGCGACGACGCGGAGTAGTGTTTACAGTCCCAACTCACATCGGCAGGCGCCCCAGACGTTGGCCAGGCTCCACAGGCGGTACGAGTAGCTGTCACCATAGCAGCCGAACATCTCATCGGTTCTCGCGACCATGACCCGCGCTCACACGTGTGGCTCGCGGCGCGGCGCGCGGCGGAATGAAGCCGGCCCGCCTCTCGCCCCGCCCTGCCCGCCGCCTCGCCCCGCGCCGCACCTCGCCACCCCCCACCTATACTTAATTAGTGAACCCGCTGAGCGGACCCGTGTCCCGCGGACCGCCAGGTCTCTCATCTGCCGCCGCGCTCTCCGCTCTCGCCTGCAGGACTCTCACAGTCTGCTTAGCGGTTCTTTAATGAGGATGCTCTAGATTTTGCCGGGTCCATTCTATTATTGCTTTTTTCTTCGGTTGGCACATTTTCTGTCAGTTCACCTATCCAGGTAATCAAGTAGGTGTGTTGTGCTGATTGAAAAGTAACAATACAGTTCCGATGTCAATAATATAATATTAATTAATTTGATAATTTCCTAAACCTGTCAATAAATAAAAAAAAATCCAAGCCGTATTTGCAACACAGACCTATGTTAAAAGAATAAATCTGGTTCAAAATCCTGATGTAGGTAGAGCGGTTTGGCGCTACGAAGTAGATAAATGTTTATTTATACACCGCCGGTTAGCTCCACCTTCCCATTCATCTACCTGTCTCTATTTAACTCTACAGTTACACACGACTCTTAATATTAGTGAAAAAATATAATCATATGAATATACGTACCTACCTACTTAAATAAGTTAATTAAGAAATTTCATCTCTATTTACAATTTTCAAGTTTTACCCAATTGGTCTCAATATGTTAGTACATACTTAGAGTGTAAGTAATTATAAAACAAATGAAATTGTATTTTTAATGATACATCGATATATTTTTTTGAAATGTAAAATTCAGCTTAAAATAATGTTTAAGGATTACGACTCTACATTTTACATTGAAGCGCGTTTCGGCTTCTTGTCACTAGATGGCGCTAAGCGTCGCACAACGCGAGTTTATGTTGATGTCGAGATTTACTATGACTTGTATTGCTTTTAATGATACTGTTGGTTTATAATTTTCTATACGATTTCGTTGCTTCTTATTAATTTGGTTTTTCTTTACCTATACCTTATGAATTATTTAAGAATTTAGTCACAATCATGTACCTATCATTTATTTAAAATTACCTACACAACCCGGCAATTATTCATAACATCTTAGTATAAGAAATAAACACGTAATATACCTATTATAGCTCTAGCCAGGACTCGAACCCAGATCCTTGCTGTCAGGAACCATGTAAGCTAACCACTGAACAAACAAGGCACTTATTTCTATATTTATTTCACATTTTTTTTTCAATATTTTTACGTTGTATGGTATAAAAGAAATGTAAAAACGAATAAGGGAAAATAATGAACAAGGCCCACCAAGAATTGGTAACGTTACGCTACCGGCATAATTACATTGTAGCCATAGTGCCTTCCATTTTAAACCCTATTCGATATAGCGTAAAGTTGAAAGTGGTTTGTGAGCTGTGCCTGTAACTTATCCGTTGTGTAACCTTTATAGTCAAAGACAATACCACCTTGTTCGCACGTGGGCCACACGTGTGGCCGATGCGTTTAAGGGTATTTTAACACCTAAAGCAAAGCGATTTAATGGCGCTTTAAAGCACTAATACAATTTATAGATGGGTAATTGAATAGGTAAGTTGTTTGATTTTGATAAATTGAAAACCTAGTTATCTTCTTTCATTCAGTCAGTTATCTAGTAGGTCTTGTATTATCCTGAACTTGAACCTTTTAATAAATAATTAAAAACAAGATGAAATTTAGCAACACTAAAAATCCGAAGCGGGGATTTTCTATACCTAAGAAAAACAATCTATTTGCCTATACCTTAAACCTCTGTTATGATGTTGTCTTGATGACACATTCAATATGGCGGTTGAAATGAAAAATCATTAACTAAACGACAACGGGCACAATTTGAGTTCTGACTCGATTTGTAAAAATCGCTTAGGAAGGTACACCAAACATGATATAAAAATTATTACGTTTCCCCATTAAAAAAACGAGTTTTAGTTGCAACAACAACAGCTACTATGAATTTAAAATTTCTTTTCGTGTTGAGTAAGTGCCGATGGCTCCATGTGGGACCACTATGCCGACACCGGGGGGTTAGGGCGAGCGCAGAAGCATCGCCTGAGTAATTATTATAACAACTATTATTTGATGAGTAAGTGGCGAAGTAAGTAGTGACTTTCTGACCTGACCCTAACTTCTGCATTGGAGGTCGTGGCTTCGTTTCCCACAACTGGAAAATATGATAATATCCACAATAATGAAATTAGAGTACTTACCCTTTGTACTCTCTCATTTGTACTGCCTTTAGTTTTCAAACTTTGGTGCCCGGTACTTTTTACGTTATCAAAATATTCCTTTTTTTTGGATATTTTTGGTTATCTAAATAGGTAGATATTTATCCATTTTACGTACTTAAGTGATTTATAAGTAGATATGCCTGAAACCTATAAGTACCTACGATAAAGTCTTTTTACCTATAGATGTTTCTTATCGTGGGAAAATCTTTTATAAGCTATAGGTACCTACAGTTAGCCATTGTATGCGGCCCAAGTTTAGCAATTGTTTTGTTACTAACAAGGACTTACTCTTTAGCGCGAGCTGTTGATGCGTTAGTTTGAAAGTCACACCTCAGCATTGTGAGGGTAATTAACAATTTGACAGCGTCGTATACTGCTATTGTTTGAGGGCGAGGTGTTGTAGCACTTGCAGCCGTAGGTACAATGCGCTGGTGACATCTGGCACATCTGTTGCCACCTTTACAACTGCCTGCGTCCGTAGGTAGATGTTTTATTGTTTGTCTTACTTCTGTCAAACCATGTGCTTTTGTATCGCTAAGAGAAATTATGAAGAAAAACAGTAACTTTGATGTCAAACCAACACGTCTGAATATGTACGAGTAGATACATACTCATTATATACTCATATAGATGGTATGATACGTGCCTGTAAGTTAAGTGTTTGTTAATATGTTGGTAGGTACCTACCTACATAATATTATATCTAAATCTTTTGCAACTCAAAATCGAAAAAAAAATTATTTGAATTGAAAGTAGGTATCTAAAAGATTTTGTCATCGTTGCAGTCAATGATAATTAGTTGTGAGGTGTTTTCTTGAAGCACTATAAAGTGTAGATACAAATAATTGGATAAAATTGGATCACAGATCAATTGCGTTATAGGATAAATCAGCGTCACCTGATGGTAAGTGAAAATCATCACCTCTAAACAGCAACACCTGGCGTTAGGGTTGACAACATTTTCTTCAGAATAATATGGTTAATATAAATTTAAGGTCTAAAAATATGGTTCGACTAGTTTATGGAATAAGCAAAAAATTAGTAAGCAGTCAGAAATAGTCATGGCACTTATTTCCCCGGACGAGGTTCCAAAAGCTTGAATAAAACCGGACAACATGACCATCATTTCCTTTTCCCAGTCAATTAATTATTAAGGCTGTGCTAGTGCTTACACTGGGTACCTATTAGAGCTCTTTAGATTAGGGTAATTCCAGGATAGATGCCCCAGTGGGATAGATAACTTGATTTTTATTTCACTATGTTAGGAGCACTGTAGGAGTTAAATTTTACTGTAAGTAACGAGTCTTCCCCCTGCAAACCTTAGTGTCGGGAGGAATTTCGACCGGAGTGCATGCGTTTCGTCTGTGTGAGTAAAAATGTTCCGCAGTGAGACGACAAAAGGCGCCAAAATAAGATTCGTAAGTTCTTTCAACAGTGTATTTTTTCTCTCGCTTATAATTTTATTTTTTTTTCTATTTGTCTGCTTGCATTGAAGATTAGCCTATGTAAAGTGATAGATTTTATAGTAATTGAAACTCAACTTTTGTTTTTATTGATAAGGGCATCTATCCCCTACAAAAAGTATAGTTGCCCCGTTTTTTATTAGGATAGATGCCCCTAAGGGCAACTATCCCCAACTGTTTATTATAAGTGTTGTGTTGTTGCAGGAGAGCAAAATGCCTCGTAAATATAAAAGGAAACAGGGTGTTGTCCCTCGTACTGTAACCTAGACCGAAGACAATATGCTAGCAGCGTTTGAAGAGATGAAAAAGGGAGAGAAAGGCGTAAATCAGATTTCTAGAATATAAGGAATACCATTTAAAATATTAAGACGAAGATTTGCCGTTAACAGTAATTCTTATTTTTAAAATTACTGTATGTGTTGTTGTTTTAAATTTGAATTACTTTTACTTTGCATTGTATTGCATCATATCATTGTAGTTACTGTCTGGCATAATTATTACTGAAAAAAATTATATATATCTAGCATTTATTTTTATTTGTTTTATGAAAACATCCTGTAATAACAAAAAACGACTCGTGGCTCTTACATTCAAATTAGGAGAAGCTGGATTTCCGCTGGACCGAACAGCAATACGTCAGTTAGCATACCAGTTTGCTAAAAAGCTACAGCTAAAGTATAACTTTGACAAAGATGGCCAAGAAATGAAAATGAAAGTTATATAAAACACCATAAAGACTGATTATAATAATATAGTTGTTTGATTTCAGAACAAACCAATTACAATGTTCAATCAAAGTCGCCAATCCCCACTAAGGGCACCTATCCTCAGAAGATTTTTCATGATAAGTCTTCTATCCGCCACAGTAGGCGTCTATCCCATTTTTTAGAGGTCCATAAAATTACAATTTACACAAAATCTACACAGTCTATATCAGAAAGATTCAGATAATATAGAACATTAAGAAATATATTTAATTTCTCCCAAAGACCGTAATGCTCTAAGATTATAAAATTCGGAGTTATTTAGCATTTTCGAAAAGTGGGGCATCTATCCTGGACTTACCCTACCACACATTACTATATTTTTCTTTTTTGATACATCTATTAAAATCAATGTGAAAGAGTTTGCTTTATTTATTTAGGCTTAGATGAAGATTATAGATGTACTAATTAATATACGATAAGTAATAAGTATTTACCTCAATTTTTTTTTATTTTAATTGATTTTTGTTCTTATTTCGTGTGTAATTATCTTCATTTTCCTCAAGAGTTGTTCGGTTAGTTGTCCATATCTCCAGATTTCGTTACATTGTTCGATGTGATCAGGTAGTATTTCCGCACCTGGAATTAGCAACATCATTCACATGATTAAATATAGACTTGCTGTGTATTGTGTGTGTACCGACGGCCTCCGTGGCGCAGTGGTATGCGCGGTGGATTTACAAGAGGGAGGTCCTGGGTTCGATCAGATTTAGATTTTCTTAATTTGTCCAGGTCTGGCTGGTGGGAGGCTTCGGCCGTGGCTAGTTACCACCCTACCGGCAATGATGTACCGCCAAGCGATCTAGCGTTCCGGTACGATGCCGTGTAGGAACCGAAAGGGGTGTGGATTTTCATCCTCCTCCTAACAAGTTAGCCCGCTTCCATCTTAGACTCATCATCACTTACCATCAGGTGAGATTGTAGTCAAGGGCTAACTTGTAACGAATAAAAAAAACCTTTATAAATCTGTACCTAATGTGCAAATTTTTCATCATCATGATACTAGCCGATGGACGTTCACTGCACTGCACAGCACGAGTCACCATTCTTTCCACTTAGTAAAGGGACCAAGACTGCGCTTTTTAGGCAAATTAATGTCGATGATACCAAAATTTTGCATTGTGCAGCTTAACGCACGATGTTCTGAAAAGACTCGAAGGTTACATCGGCCTATTCAGTGCTAAAACGTTGTCATACATTGAGCTGCACCAAGCTCAATGTATGACAATGTATGATAGCACCTACAGCTGGCTACCACAGTGTTCCTGTAAGCCTACGCTAGCACTCGCTCTACCTGACCTAAAGTTAGGTGTAGTAGATATTATATAGGTACGGCTACGCGGAGTATCTGTCGCTACACCTACAGCCGACGAGCGCAGTGTTCCCGTAAGTTAACGTTATAACTGTCGGTACCAGTTAGGGTTGTCAACCGTACCTTCCTATACCTACCTACTACATATACGATTACTTACCATCAGGTGAGATTGTAAACTTGTAAAGAACAAAAAAAATATACCTAGTTCCTAATTTTCTACTTAATCGAAGGTACTGCGTACAATACTGTTGCCTATACTATTGGATAAATACATAGTAAGGTGTATTCCAAAATACTATATTTTCAATGCTGAAACAAACAAGTATTTCATTTAAATGAATCTGCCTCTTCCTTAAATAAATTTTGGTGTTTTTAAAAATTGACAGTGATAGTGATTTTGTGGCAGTTTTACTGTAGATAATAAATAAATAAAAATCCAACAAGTGCAAGTATAGTTTTTAAATAAATAAATATTTAAGTCAGTAAGAATTTTTTGGAAGTATTTTTTTTTATTCATTGTCATTTTCCTTAAAATTTTATTTTCCTTTAAGCGTACTATATTCTAGGTTTGTCTAAGGAATATTTCACTGAAGAAATGTTGGCAACCCTAGTGGCAGTGCCAGTGCCCACCTACAGTAGGTGCAGCGGATACTCCTACGCGCGCTATCTGCGCACGCGTCCGTTCACCGCCGATAGCACACACGCACACACACACGCACACACACACACACACCTACGCAGCTCCGTCAGTATACCAACACACACTCGCACAGTGCTTCACGTAGAGGAGGTGGACGTTGCACCTGTCTTTGGAAGTCATTGGGGTAGAGAGGCTATTATAAATATGACCTGATGAATTCCTCTCCATAGATGTGAAAAGCTTAGGAGTGGGTGCGACCATAATAGTCCATCAACTGAGCATGTACTGGATGTACCTACTGGATGGAAGCCTGTTGGTTATACAAGATGCATATACTTATAGCGCTTAGACACACAACGCTGTTTCAATTCCTAATGAGTGGGCAAGTTTAAGGCGATATGAAGATTTATCAAGGCAAAAACACCAAATATTTCATAGCCCGCGAACCAGGAACTCATGATCCAATCATCAGGAACTCACGATCCAAGTCAGATAGGCTAATCATGATCACTGCATCAACGATGAAGTTCTATTACCTATGTACCTATCTATTTTCGTACTCTCAATCATATTGCTAACAAATATAATATAGCATTATTATGGTGTAATGAATCACAATACAATTAGGTATATAGATATACCTACCTCAGTGGTGACTGGTGAGTCAGGGATGGGTACAACGAAAACTGAACGCTGTTTCACTGCCGCTATCGGCTGCCACTCGTAGGCCGGAGGTAAATACCTACTTTGACTCATTGTTTGTCTCCAAACCTTATTGGTGAGAGAACTACATTCTAATTTTATCCACAAACTACAACAAAGCTACGATCAACAATAAATTATTGATCTAGGCAAAAATTTAAAATAGTCAAACCCTAGATCATCATCTACAACTATCTGAATGAGAGGGGTTAGGGCTTAGTCCATCTCGCTGGCCCAATTCTCTACGTGTGTGAAGTCTGCCAATCCGGGGCAGAATTAAGAAAATCCTCTGGTAGGTATGCAAGTTTCCTCACAATGTTTTTCCGTGACCGTTTGAGACACGTGATATTTAATTTCTTAAAATGCACATAATTGAAAAGTTGGAGGTGCATTACCCAGACCAGATTCGAACCTACGCCCCAAAACAAAGGCAGAAGTAATATCCATTAAGCTATTAGGTACGTCTCTTGAGAGATCATCATAATCAACATCAACATAATACATCATTAAACAACTCATATTTGGCTCACTGTTGAGCACGAGTTTCCTCTCAGAATGAGAGAGGTTATGCTAATAGAGCTGGCCCAATGCGGATTGGCAGTCTTCACACACACAGAGAATGTAAAAAATTCTCAGGACCTCTAGATTTCTCTAGATACAAGAATCTCTACCACAGAAAACATAATTATAAACTACAATCTCCTCATGTGCTTGTAATTTTAGTAGATTTACTTTCAGACTCACTGTAAAGCTGCAAACCGGCTGAAGAAGACATAGGTCTTCTATAAGTAGGTACCTACTATGGTAGTGCAATATTTGTGTTACGAATACCGGGGTTTTTGAGGCATCGTAAGTAATATCTTCTTATAGGTAAATAATTTGTATATATTTTAATTTATTATGCTATAGAATAATAGCACAGTCGGAAAATCCCAAAAAATTACCTTTTTACGAAGTATAGGTACATATGTGATCTAAAAGTTTCAAACTTTCAAATTCTAATTATAGACCAGGCGCTGTGTGGTATTGAGAGTACAGAGTAGGTATAGAATTTTGAACTCAGAAAAGTATGCAGATTACGATTATGTATGTTGCCAAGAGGTTTGTTGGTCCATTTATTGTTATATTTAGCCCCTTTTGGTGTCGAGTGTATAGACTTAGCAAATTATTTGTATCAGTTTTGTTGCTTGTTTTTAGTATTAAGAATATCCAATTCTGACCTCCAAACTACTTGAGAATTTTTTGCAAGAAAGAAAAATCCAATAACTTTATTCTATTAGCCTCAGGGACTCGATTTCATGTCTCATGAACCTCATCGGTTACTAGACTATAATATCGATACAGGTATACCTATCTTTGAATTGTTTTGTAAAAACGTGTAGGTACCGAGCATCATCCGCCCGACCATGTTATCAGGCGGGTCGTTCATCGTTATCAGTAACAGGAAAATGTAAATTAATATATAGGTAGGGTATATCTACCTCTTGTGTACGAACTCGTGCGCGAATTTGTGGGATTTTAAAATTTCAAGTAACGAAATTTCCGAACAAAATAAAATAATAATTTCGATAATTTCATCATACATACCTACGTATAATACTATGTACGTACTAGATATACTTATCTAGGTCGTACATGGTAGATAAAATGTTCAATTGCTTAGTTGAATTGGTTAGTACCTATCTGAAATGATCAGTGAATAATTATATATTATATATTAACCCTGTATATACTAGCTACATATATACAGGGTGCTTGGGACACGGGCTTTTTCCATAACTTAAAAGTGTTGACAATAGGAGCCGAACTGCATAACTATACTTTTCATCTGATTTTTTTTTTATGTTTTCTTACAAAGTAATTAAAGTAATTTCGATTGTCCATGTAACACACGCATTTATCTATCATATCATTTTAAAATACGTAATCGTAGTGGTGAGACTGCCGAGACTGTCGATATCGACGAGATATTGCAACTGGCACTCCGCACTTCATTAGTAAGTTACTTCAATGAATAAGTTTGGCTAGATCATTATAAAAGGATGTGATTTAACACAATTTAAGATCTATTTAAAAAAGAAATATTTTTACTCTATACTGAAACTATTCATTTTAAAAGACATGTTACTTAGACATTTTAATGAATTTTCCTTAAAGAACTAACGAGTACTCCGTATAATTAACATTAAAATATATGATTGAGACCACAGAACATATAACGTATAAGCATCAGCTTATTCAACTATCAAATAACAAATAAGTATCTACTTAATCAAATCAAATAGGAAAAGGTAGGTCCTTATTTTCCAAATATATACTTAGGTATACTAAGTAATGAAAATCAACTTACCCGAAAGTGATTACCTATATTCCGTTTACACCACATACAATTTTTTAAGCAAATTTAAATTCTTCTTTGTGATTAGAACATTTTTCATATCAAACGCGAAAAGGATCTAAGGAACCTATGCAATATGTAAACTTGTAGGTACTTGTGCATAAAATATATTGGTATCTAAGCACATATTATTACACAGGTGTTTATTGTAACTTGTACTATTTTCTATAATGAATTCACACATGTATAAATAAGCTAATAGTAGTTAGTGAACTACTGCCAAATGTAGAGAGGATACCGCGTCTGATCGCGCGGGGGGAGAGGTGCGGGGACGGAGGATAATGTGTTGAAATGTTATGTTACTCGTAAATTGATTGTACATTTTTTATAGATATGTACTCGTAGCTTGACTGCAATCACGCCTAATAGTAAGTTCTGTTGACTTAAATATATATATGCTGTAGAACAGTGATTCCCAAAGTGGTCTATACCGAAAAAAAGATTGGGGGTCCATTAAATGAAAATGGTTTCCACGATAGTAGATCATAACACATACACTGATAATATCTAACTATTTTTACATCATATTATCTTAAATATCAAAACATATACTTACATTATTTTAAAAGTAACTATGAAGTAAAAAAATATTATATATGTTTATAAAATTGTGTAAATTGTATGATATAGAAAATCAATATCAAATAAGTAAGGGGTCTACCCAACACGGAAAAAACATGGCAAGGGATCTACGACATAAAAAAGTTTGGAAAACTCTGCTGTAGAATATAGATGGCAGGGAGGGAATCCCATATCTTGTCAGAGCGAATCGTCAGGAACGAAGAATCAGAACGTTTGTTATTACTAGCTACCAGTCCAAGAAATATCGATTACGTAAGAGTGTAGACTAGATTATTGCGTTGCCTGCTTCTATAAAGGTATCTAACTACTAGGGTAGGAGCAGAGGTATCCTAGAACTCATCCATACCAGCCTATTTTTCTACTACAGGGTCAGGCCTTTTTTCTTAAAGGAGATAAGAGAACAGATCGTCATCATCATCATTATCAACCCATATATTCGGCTCACTGCTGAGCTCTAGTCTTCTCTCAGAATGAGAAGGGTTAGGCCAATACCCAATAACCACGCTGGCTCAATGCGGATTGGCAGACTTCACACACGCAGAAAATTAAGAAAACTCTCTAGTATGCAGGTTTCCTCACGATGTTTTCCGTCACCGTTTGAGACACGTGATATTTTAAATGCACACAACTGAAAAGTTGGAGGTGCAAGCCCCGGACCGGGTTCGATCCTACGCCCTCTGGAACCGCAGAGGTCATATCCACTGGGCATATCCACTGGGCTACCACGGCTCAGAAAACAGATAATATGGACCTAAGACATAGTTTCTTAGACATAGATTAGGGTTATCTAGGGTTTTGATTGTTTGTTTGTATTAAAGTTGTTAGGCTCTGAAACTACTGAACCGATTTGAAAAATTCTTCAAAAAGGCCAAGCCCCGAGGCCCGTACCCTTTTCGACACCCTCGGGTTAAGATGACCCCACTGTTGGGAAGCTACACTATCCCCGAGTGCTATAGCAACTATTTTATCACCGTAGTCCTACGGGAACGGGAACCACGTTGGTGAAACCGTGTGGCATCTGCTAGTAACTTATAATGTTAAGTAATCTGATGACAACGTCAGATGAGTCCCGATCTCGTGGCCGGGACGCCTCTAATGTCGTCCTCTCCAAAACACGGGCAGGTAGATAACTCCTCTAACTTCCCAATTTCGTGTTACTACTGAAAATTTCTTGGGACGGCGAAAAACCCGTTTCATAGCCTGACCTAGCACTCGAACTCATAACCTCATAACTCAAAGTCAACCAGTGAACCAATTACGCTATCAGGTCATATACTAACACCGTCTCAATACTAAGTCAATAAGTAAACACACTCAGTGCGCAGTGTTTCTGTTAACTTGTCGCAGTAGGTAATAGCGAAGAAAGAGCTCCATTACCCACTCGTGTCCTAAGGACACTGAGCAGAAATTTATGTTACACATATTCATTTAATATAATATAAGTTAGTAAGGTAAACCGATCTATCGATATATCTAATCATTGTATGCGATCTGCGTCTCTACATACTCGTAACTAGCCCGCATACACCGCGTGATGTGATCATAATGTTCACCTATATTGAAGGAGCTATTAATTCCACCTTTTGTTATAGTCCGCATTGTTGGTAATTGCAACGGTTGTCGATCATGTGGGAACTTTGTGTTGAGTGTATTGTATTGGGACAAATTATTCAATATTTTTACTTAGGTTAGGTATTATTACAGCGTTTTCCGTTGTGAGCTCGCCGTTCTAGCTCCTTGGGGCGTCCATCGGCTCTTCGAACTAAGAGCACGGCGTTTTAAAGTCCATATAAGAAGCCTATGTTCATCGGCTGATAATGATTATGATCATGATGAATATGTAAGAAATGTAAACTTCAACAGTTCCATGGTAAAGCATACTCCACTCCGTTTGGTTGTGGGTTCGATCCCATCGGCTGGATTTTTATCGTATCAACTGCTAACAGTATTTCCGACAAATTGACGACCATATTTTGAAAATATTGAAAAGATAATATTTAAAAATATGGCATTTGATATATTTAACATTTTGTATCACCATTTATTTAGTGAGTATATTTGGATAATAAAATTTTTAAGAACTTAATACGTAGGACTCGTGTAAGTAAAAGTAAGTTTATATAATTATAAACTAATGTTCAAGGAAAATGATTGCAGAGAGTTATTTACCGCAGTTTTAAGTAAACTTGAGTTTAAAATTTAGGTACGATCCAAAAATATCCTCTGACTCAAATGAGGATAATACAATATAATATGTACCTATTGTACTGTACCTTTGGTACAGTATCCAGTTTATCGGTTATTGAGTAATAATTACAAAATATTTCTCTTTGCCGACTACACCGGACAGTAAGTGGGAAACCATCGTTTGTAAACAGAGCAATAACTTCACCGGCTATGCAGAACACGTCCTATAAATATAGTTTAATAGAATTATCTATGCAGCCCTGGTTTCCGCAGAATAACCAGAGTTATAGAACATAGCACTATTAAAAAAATAACATACACTTGGAACAATTTGTATGAAAAGGTACATATCTAAGTACAGGCTACGTAAGTACCATAACAATAACGTGAAGCCCGTAATTACAAATGAGAGTAAAAAACAAACCTCAATCAAGCTTATCATCGCAGGAAACGAATATCCATTCCAACCTATCTGTTTCGTGTTCGACGACTGATAAACAACTTCGTATCTACTGCGTAGGGCGACCGCACACTGAAAACATTTCACTTATTTTACTTTACTCTAATGTATGTACTTACGCGATACGATGCGATGTGATGGAGGGAACTCTTCTCGGATTATCTCTGCGTGATCTAATCAGGAATTGGGAGAACCACAGAAGAAACAAAACCACATTGCTCAACAAGCCGCAAAGCTGAAGTGGTAATGAGCGGGGCACATAATTCGAAGAGCCGAATGGGGTTTGGAATTCCAAAGCTGGAATGAGCATTTGAATAAAAATTAATTTTGCGTTATAAAAAAAGCGTTACAAGAGGCATATGTCTCTTTATTGAAAAGCAAAGTATTAGAAAGTACGTTGTACTACTTTTAAGATGCCTATAATTATAAGAATGCACTGCGTATTATGGATAACACAGGAAATAAAAAATCAAGTTGGTTTCCCTAACATTTAAAATCTGACAATAAGGCTACGACCAAATTGCATTATATCTTGCATTGCATAAAGTATAGGTACAATAAGTTTATTAAATTAAACTCAGATAAGTTCCGTTTAGCTCGTATGTAGCAGCCCTTATAGTTTGGTACAGTTCAGCCCATGGGTTATCGACGGGGCTCGGTGGCAACCCTTTATAAAAAGATGCTGTCACAGATGACACTGTTTACGACTTTTTGTATGTAGGTAAAAAGTTCTGATAAGTGTCGCTCGTAGATAACGAAATAACTGAAACTACTACGGTATAACAAAATGTTAAGCCATTCGATGGACTCTCTTGCAGCTGTATTATTTAAATAAACATCTCAGCTGAAAGGTAGAAAATTAGTCCTCACTTACACGAACTAATTCAGTTACCTATTTGGTTAGTCATCTCAGAGTATATCCAAAAATAGCCCGTTACTCATAAATGCGCAGTTCGAAGGTCCATTCTATGTTGTCACTCGAAGGTCGCCATATTTAACACCACTAACCTACAGGAAACTATAAATGTCAAAGGTTATAAATAATAGGCATGCCTAATGAGTTTACTTAGATACTTTCGTTTTTGTGTTTGTAAATGTAGTTTTGAAATGATTTATCTGTGTAACCAGTAATCAAATATTCTACAGTTTTATTGGACGTCAAGCCGTTAGGGCTACAGGCATGTGAGATTACTTGATCGTTAGTGGCTGACACCAGAAAGTGACATGTTTATTTTTTCACATTGCAGCGCTTTAATGCAGCCATGCGTAGCGAATCATCATCATACAACGTACGGTAGAACGCGCTAAAGCTCCTCGAACGTGCTTATAGACACTTTGGTCTTTGAAGATATGGAACCTTGAAAAACGGGAACCTGAAAGGGCATTCCATAAGTTCGCAGTGTAATCAAGAGACGAAATGCTCGTACGAGTCCAAGGGACATCAACTACGTTAGTGTTCAAAATTATATCTTGTAGAAAACCAGCAGATAAGCTTTCGGCTATCTTACCTTTTGTTTACCACAATATTAATAAAGAATAATGATATCTCTTCATAAATTTATATCTATAAAGCAAAATAAACATCTGGACATTATTGTAAAACAATAATTGTTAACCGACCTACCTAACATATCCTACCATTTTTTTATGAGACTCAGGATTTTGTAAATTGTTTCCAGATAGGTATTCCTTAAGGAAATGTCAAACAACAAATCACCTACCTACCCATAAATTAATACAAGTATGAGGTATTAAAAACAATGAGACAAAGCCACGTATCTGCAACAAAAACACATTTGTTGGTCGTCCATTGAGTCGGATGTCGCACCTACGTCCGGCTAGCATGTGGCGACCATCCGCGCCCGTCACAGACTCTAATTGTTCTCCTGCTTTGATGGCCAGAAGCGACACCAATGCGTACAAACACATCCTTAAAGCGACTATTATTAGGTTCATTCTTCTTTGGCACAGCGTTTTTAAACCTGGAGCCAGATGGTCTGCACTGCCACAAGAACGCTTTATGCTACAAGTGTCAAAGCAATTGCTGTAGTTGTATCAATAGACGAGCCAATTTACCAATTTCTATTTGAGTTGGCAGATAACTTTTGTTGGTGCGTTGGTTCTGGCTATGTACTACGATCTAATTATTATTATTACTAGAGCCGATTTTAATCTATTATGTACGGTTATGAGTCAATTGCCGTGGTACAATTGGCTACAAGTCAATGAATGTTTGCGACCACTTCAATGGGAATGCTTTTATTCAGAACACTGAACCATTTATAGCGTTATTGCTTGAGTAAATACGTACATAATAATGATATAAACGTAAAAGAACATTTATTCTATATTAGGTATGTCATCGTTTAAATTAAGTAAGTAGGTATATTCTTGTAAATATACAGTAGACACCTTTTTAACTGTTCCAATTTTATAACCATTAATATCTTGGAAATACAGAAAGATGTTGGTTAGTAAAAATGATGTCGTGAATCGTGATCCAACTAGTTGGCACGTTTACAGACGGTTTAACGTTCGCCCAATGTTGGGGATAATGATAGGAACGCCGTAAATCCCTTGTTTGTACAGATAACAAAAAACAACGGACAATGCGTTTTTAATACGATTGTCATTGATACCGGCGCGGGCGCATGTGGCACAGATTACGGTCATTTCTAGTGGAGGAGTCGTTCAATAGTAAACTATTCATGTTCCCATAGAGGGAATGAAAAGGCTCTTACACTACTAATTACACTTTCTATTCTGTATCGTCGGTTCAGCTGTTAGCCAATGCAGCTTTGGAGCAGAAGATCCAAAATTCGAGTCCAAGGTCGGTCTAAATATTGAGATTTTCTTCCAAGATGTGTTGAGTAAAACTTATTTAGTGGTTAGAAAGTTGGAAGTGCTACCCCCGTGTCTAAAGCTGATCTATTACAAGTGTTAAACATTACCATCCATAGCTCGTATTGGACAAGCACGATATATTCGTCCCTATAATTTGGAATGCCGAGTTACTCGTACTTATTGAGATTTATTGAGCCGTGATAGCCCAGTGGATATGACCACTGCATCCGATTCCTGAGGATGTCCGTTCGAATACAGTCCGGGGCAAGCAAACTTTTTAGTTGTGTGCTTTTTAAGAAATAAATATTACGTGTCTCAAACGGTGAAGGAAAAATATCGTGAGGACACCTGCATACCTGAGAATTTTCTTTATACTCTGCGCGTCTGAAGTCTGTGTGGACTATTGGCCTAACCCCTCTCATTATGAGAAGAGACTCGAGCTCAGCAGTGAGCCGAATATGGGTTGATAATGATGATAGAGATTTATTTACGCTTAGTGATTGTGAATAAATTAAAAATAAACATATTATAGTATCAGAGAGGATGAGTAGTGCTCATTACCGTGTATCAACTGGTACGGTCGCAGTACTCGATACTATTAATAAGTTTTAATAATCGTAGTGTAATAACCCGCGGCGTTTGAACCCGCGCCAATCCAGATGCGACGTGTGATTGCTCCTATCATAGGCCGAGAGCCTGCAGCTGACAGACATACCTCATTATGGGAACGCCGAAATTTTGCCAGTTCGTGCTCCTACCATAGGTAAGATTAGAACCTACTGTAAACAATTATGGAGTCTAGCTTTCGAAAGTAGCAGATGTAAAGGTTACCCATATAAATATTTATTTACACTTCTTGAGCAGTTGAGGATATGGACCCTTGAAACCAAAACTTGTTCTCGAGGTTAGAAATCCAATTTTCTTTGGAAAAATCAATATATATTACAGAAATAAAAAAATATCACTTTTTGTCAGCAAGTGGCTTGGCAATATTATTTTAAATATTGGTTTCGAGTTTTAAATATTGGTATTTATTTTAAATATTGGTTTCGAGAATTTTTAGTTAAAATATTTGAAACCTGGATTTCCACTATTACATGGACTTCCATACATCACTCTCGAGCCGCCAGCAACCAGCGGCTCCGTGCAATGAATGAATGGAAGTCCCCGGTCCACCTAGTAACCGGGAGATGTACCTACCTACCTAATTGTCACTTGGGTACTTGGTACGTTTCCGTGACCGTGTGGTTATTATCAGGTGACATTAGAAATTGAGGCTCTCGATATCGATACGATATCAGTTGATAGGAACCTCTTTTACAAATGTACCATGACATTATTCTAAATTACAAAATGTACATTATAATTTCAGTGTGCAGTAATGTTCGCGTCGCACAGCACACTGCGCGGTGAGTGGCGCCGCCGCCCGCTCGTAAAGCGCGGCTATTGTTGTTATTTGTTAATTAATGACGTCGCGGTCTTTATGGCTCCGTGACTCGACTGAAACTTTGGGAGGGGTTGTCTATTGATATGCATTTCCCCACAATTTTTTTTCACGAACTTTCATCCATTTTCACTTTAGAACCTTAAGAGATCCACGGTAAAGATTTCGATGCGAGAGTCTTTTGGGTTTGATCCTTATTTATTTATTTGTAGGTACACCACAACATACAACAAAAACACTACAAGGAGGAAGCAGTACGTACACAAGAGGCGACCTTATCGCTACATAGCGATTTCTCTCAGGCAACTTTAGGTTTCGGAAAATGTAAGAAAACGAAAATGCAGATCTTGCTCGGCGGGACTATTGTGGCATCAAAAGCATCTTTTCAAGATCATGTATACCATAGGTATTCAGAATTTTATACTGTTAATTACCAATTACTTTTAGCCGTAGCACTAATTAGTGTGCTACATGTGCTTCCGATAACACTTATCACGGGCGAATATTGGGCGGCGGTAGAGTGAGGTACGCATTAGCACACAGGTGCACAGGCAGGGTAACCGGATGCGGTTGCGGTCACCGGCACAGTTATTTATGTTATATATAATTGGTTACCTACGCTCTACATATCGGCTGTACGATTGCATCTGACTTTGTATTATGTGATGTTCCTTTTAATTAAAATATAATTCGGTATGATAGAGAGAAGAAACTATCTTTTTATCTCGTTTTGAAATTACCAATTTTCTTCTTTGTTATCACAGAATAGAGTATTAATCTGAGTGACTTATCAACATTTTATGCTAGGCGGAAGTAGAAAACAAATTAGACATAAGGATATAGCTTGAACATACGAGAACTTTTGCGTTTTTAATAAATGAAAGTTTTATTTAATTTATATTTCATTATCTAAAATAATGTATCGTGATGTATTTTGTAACGTACACAATGCTATTTCTTCGATTGTATCCATGTGATTGATGATCTTGACTTTTCAGAAGTGCTTGTAAACTAAGCCGATAAGCCTATATTGAAATGAATGAATTTTGAGTTCGAGTTTGGGTTTGAGTTTCGAGTTTGATGGTGGTTTGTCACCATTGACAGACAATTAAACGAATTATTAATATTTTATAAAAATAGAAATATATATAGGTTTAACCAGTGAGGTGTACGATACAAAGAGGTATAAATACCAATGCAAGGATAAAAAATTACAAAATTCTTAATTTATTTAATTTTGTTGTTACAATTTTTTTATTATTTTCCTTATTTAAAAAAATAACTTTGAACCAAAGAAAACATATGTACAAGTACTTGAACGTGAAATACTAAAGTGCTATTTGCATTTAATTGAGTCATAAGAATAATAAATTCTGTTTATAACAAATCTTTAAAATTTTTCTTAAAATTGCTACTCCTATTGAAGTTCGTTGATGATTTTGGCTGTCTGTATTTTGAACTCTGCAGTCCTGAATACTGAAGCTGAGCTTTTAATGAACCACTAGCGCAGGATTTTAAGCTGCTATGTTCTTCATCCCATGTTCCTATTATCTTGTATCTTGCTTGGACAATCCGGTTACTTGGCACTTAAAGTGTATGTCGTAGACATTCCATCTACCTAGGTGCATATCGAGTGCTACTGATGCATCTATACTTGTAGTTTGACATAGCCGTTTCTAGATGTGGCATCACCTCACTGGGCGCTTATACTGTGCTGATAACAGTGCGGCTGCACCTGAGCCTGCGGTAACAAGTCGCCATTGTTCTTTTATTGTGTATTTTTATCAAAGTGGGTACTGAGTGACTGCGTGGGCTCGGTAGGAAAATACCTATTGGTGTTGTTGTTGTTCGGATTTGGAATTCCGAGACGTGTTATTGTGTCCACAGTGTTATTAAATGTGAATTCTTGTAATAAAAACACGATTTTAGAAGAAATATTAATAAATTATGAGGGTATTTTTAGGAGGCTTTCATTCTTATACGGGTTTTGTATAGATCTACCACGCTGCTTTCATGCAATTTGGTATAATATATGGCTAAATAAGTACAGTAGGTACTATTAATAATGATATTGGTTCAGATCTTATTGTATCTACTCTCTGCCTCACGGAGGTAGAATATCATCAAGTTCTTACTACTAGATACTACAACTGATATAATAGTAAAAAAAAAAGTTTAATATTTCATAGCTTAGCTCCAGGACTCACAGGCTCACTATACTATGCAGTCAATTATGCATTGAGAGAAAACTGGTGAATCAATTTCAAACATATATATGTTAACTATGCTGCCTTGTTGAACTTGTTAATCTAAGGAATAAGTTCTAAAGAGGTAGGAGATAAGTGTATACCTATGTACTATACGTGTATATGTACGTACTTAAGTACTCGAAAGGCTTTAAAATTAGGAGGTTGTTTTTAGATTCCTATTGTAATAAGTTATGAATGTTTACGAGAGGTGTCCACTCTGTCCTCGGCCGCACACGAGAACACTTTTAAGGCTTCTCGGCTGAGCCAAGAAGCGCGCATTAATCCTGCGCTAGCGGAAGTAGAGACGAGCGACTGTGAGGCGGGCGGGTTGCTTCACGCCACATAAAGCGAGCACCCGGAGAGTACCTCTACTGCATACTGCGGCGATTGTCGCAAAACTGTCGAGCAGTTGTCGCATCTTCTTTCGTAATTTTATTTTTGTATATACTTCACTAGCGGACGTTCGCGACTTCATCCGCGTGGAATTCAGGTTTTCACAAATCCCGCGGGAACCATAGATTTTTCCGGGATGAAAAGTAGCTTATGTGTTAATCCAGAGTAAAACTTATTTCCATTCCAAATTTCAGCCAAATCGCTTTACGCAGCAGCGTAAAGGAGGAACAAACATACTTACATTTTGCGTGTGTAAGTTTTGCGGCGAAAGTTTTTGTGTGTGTAAGTGACACAAAAACTTTCGCCTTTATAATATTTGTGTGATATAAGTATAGTTACAGCTTATGAGGTTTTGTATCAATATGATTCGAGTACTGGGTAAAGCTATGAGACATTGAGGTTGGTTTTCTTTCAAGCACTTCATAGTAGCAGCCCGAACATGATAAGTCGGTGCTATTGAACCCCCGCACCTTGAAGGTCATGGTCAGTCGTAGATCCTAGTTACTGTCATTATGAATTTTTAGTTATTTTTACAGAGTAAACGTTATCACAATAAGCCCACCCGACTCCAGGACCTCAAGATCAAAAACCGTGTATGTTATCGCCGCATTGCAACGACTTGCGGTACGGACGGCTTCAGTGTGCTTGAGCCGTCCACATCTCTTGTTGTGTAATTCTTTATGGGTTACTTGAAATAGACGGGGAGAGTGACTTGTGTGAGTGAGAGTGTTTGTTAACAGTCAAAGGCACCTTCAATCCTACCCACAACGTTCACAAGTGCGTGACTTCACTCAAGGTCATTCTCTGCCATTCTAGGGTCTTATTTTGGTTACAATTTGATTTGTTAATTAAGTTGTCCTGACAAATGTTGTAACATAACATTTGTTCGACATTAGTTTTCTTATTTTTGTAATCACTTCTGGCTAACCACTACACCACAGAAGCAGTTCAAGCCAGGTTTGCGACACATATGTGTCTCATAAAACAGTCAACCCTAAAACGATAATAAGTTAAATTGCCCCGCAGCAGGTACCGGCGGGTAGGTGATACCGTTAACAAAGAGCCATCAATCAAGCGAGCAGTTCCTAGAAGTCTGATCGTCGACACGTGAACGTTGCGTCGACGCTCTTCACCTCCGCCCTCTGATAGCGCGCACAAACACCGATTGACGTCACCTACCCTATAAATACCGGCCTGAGTTAACACTGACGCGTGCCACATGTTGCTGTTGCGTTATATACTTGGTTTTGGGTACTTTTGACCCTAGCATATTCTAGTTGTGATAAAATCTCACCTATCATATAAAAAGTACTGAAAAACAAACCGACAACTAAACGTTAAACCTTGGTTATAGAATTTTTGTAAGTGAACTATCTTTGAGTAGAATATTACTTACAAATGTTTTTAGTGTTTTCACACATAAAACAATAATATTTCCGTTAATCACAAAATTACTCATTTCAGAAACATTTATCTAAGATTAATACTCTACATGAAATGTAATTTGTAATGGAACTACATAATATAATGAAAGTTTAATCAATAAGCACATGGCTGTTATAACAAAAAAAAATCACAATAGATATGGATACTTTTCAACGTGATATATTACTAGATTTTCTCCAAAAACACGTCACTAATTGTTTTTTAACATGGCTGACACTTGACGGTAAAAGTGCTTGTAAACTAAGCCTACTCTTGAATTAAACGAGAAAGAATTAGGGAACTTAAGCTTATGTATCCTAATAACTATACGAATTATGTCGACGAAGAATACCGGCTGATCCTTTCAGCGCTGGACGCCTATGACACTTACATATAACGTGGCATAGTGGTGGAAAAGAATTTTCAAAATAGGTATAATACTCGTAGATCTAGATTAAAGTAGAAAATATAATTCTGTCCTGGTTAACAGTTCCCATTTCGTACACATCAAGATTTTATGAATAACTATCTACTGGGTCCTCTGTGCCTAGTATGAAGTATCCAAGTGTTAACACCTTATCTCTGGGAGATAAAGTTTAATTTCGCGTGACGCGGCGCAGATAACGCTGTGCACCTACACGCCACAGCCTCGGCCCGTCGGCCTCAATTCCACCGCGCCGAGGTTTCACAAATAATTACTACGCAATATAATTAAAAAAGCCAATAACCTTACACATTAGTTATCGTATTACTGCTGTAACATTTTTGTAAGGGTGTTGGTTTGTTACCTACAGTCTTCAAACAATGCGTTTCCAGTGACGATTCATGGTTCCTAGACTTGATCTCTAATTATGAGCCTCATTAAAGGCTCAGTCACATAACTGGCGATGGAACGAGGTTTGTATTTTCTCTTTGTGATCGAATCAGAAATGAGGAAGCAGAAGTCACTGACATAGCTCAACGAGTCGCCAAGTTGAAGAAGTACTGGTACTTTGGTGTCTTAAGGTGCGAAGGCCAGTGATTTCGACCGCCCTGGACCTGGAGAACTGATTACATGGAGCGAATTTTAGGAAGACGACTACCTACGACACTACCTGTATGTATCCTGGCCATCCATCGGGTGACGTGACGATGATGATGATGATGTTGTCTCCAAAAACTGTTAAAACCAACAAATTGTAAGAATAGAACAAAAATTGTGTAATTCAACAACATTATGTCAAACATTTTTTAGGAGACACGTCGTTTCGAATCACGTCAGTGCGAATTTTCCCAATATTTCATTATTATTTTTCCAACCGATTGGGCATAGTTCAAGGCAAATTAATATTGTATTAAACATGTACTCCGTACCGACTCGAAGTCTATGGTATTAAATAACAAGGTTGACTTGCTATTGTTTACGAAGACTACATTTTGAGTGGTGTACAACATGACGCCATTGATTGGTCCGTCAGTCCGTCAAGCGGAGGGATAGGAGGTGTTAGCCCTCATTCGCACGAGAGTTTTTTTAACGGACGCTATAAAAGCGTTTGTGTTTAAAATGCTTTTTTTTAGAGCAGTGCTGCATTTTAAATTTTGGGCGTTGGAAATATACCTTCATTTAACTTCATGCTATATATCCGTCCGTTAAAAAAACTCTCGTGTGAATGAGAGCTAATAGTTTAAATAGGTACATGAGCAGAGACACGGTTGTATGCTACTTAAAATGTATTTATTTTTTTTACTTATTCACGTTATGTAGGTGTAACAATAACAGATACGGATAACAACTTAATAATTATCTCTTTAGCGATCCGTATTATTGTCCAATTCGCCAAATCCCTTGAGCCGTGCTGTCATTCAATGCTCATAATAACACGGCTTTATTTTTTACACAGATAAAAAAAAAATATTCATAGGTGCCTCGATTATTTCCTCACAAAAAATATAGCATTATAGATACAGAGTACGGTAGACGTTGATAGTTATCAGAAGGTAAAAACTGGCCAAGTGTGAGTCGGGCCACGCGCAGTGTAGAGTTCCGTAGATTAAGTGATCACTTTAATCCCTTGTGTAATGCACAAAAATACCGATAAAGATATCCACACCATAGCATAGACGATAAAAACTCATCCTTACTTTGCATTTAGGAATGAACGCCAATTTTTTTCAATTTTCTTTTTACCACTTCAAAGACGTACCTAATTATTAATATACATATCCATACCAAATTTCATTTTTCTAGTTTTATCAGACTCTGAGATATCATACTGAAAACTTTATCTTTTTAATTAACTACGGAATTAGTATGTAATTTTCGATTTACGTTTTTAAGTTGGTCGACTATTACTCTTTGAATAGCTATTGCTGCTGTTACTGTAATTTAATTACATATTATCCTATATTTGTGATTTTTTTTCGGATCCATAAACCGTTTAGCCGGTAGGTAGAGGTTGGGGACACTCTCAGCTCTTGAATGCCTAATATTTTACAAAGGTATCCTAAAGTATTATAAAAATACCCTTCGTATCATTCAATGACCTATCCAACGATAGGCACTATAAGATAAACGAGAAAAAAAGTCACCCCCACTTTACATGTAAGGGAGGTAAAAAGTTTAAAGGTTCTATTTTACGACTTTGTTCATATTTGTAATGTATATAATCATGCTAATTTACAGTTTTCTAGTAGTAATAGACAGACACACGGACATGGCAAAACTGCAAGGGTTCCTTGTGGACTACGGAACCCTGAATATGAGTTCACTATCGCTGCACACCAGCGAGTGTTATCAGTCACACACACACTCACACTCCGACCATTCACCGCTGCCAGCGCCAGCGCCATTTTTGTGTTCACATATCAATGAGCGTAACGTGGAAATAGTACCTATACAATAGTAATAAAAAAATTGTTCATTGTTTTAATGAAAAAGTTTATTGTTCTGCGTTTTTGTAACAAGATAATCCCTATCAAACATTTATTGTAGAAGTTATTTAGTAACTTCTACAATAAATGTACGAAAACAACATAATTTACTTTATAGTAGTTTAAACTTAGAGAGAGAGAATTTTTCTCAAGGTATATTGTAAGGTATACAAATATCGTACCTGTATCATAAAATAAGACATCCGGTCGCTTTCCAAAATATCTAGTCGCCTAATGGAAGACTCCACTAATCCGCATCAGTGCAAGTGTGCATTTTAAGATTTTTTAATATCACATGTCTTAATCGGTGAAGGAAAATCATCGCGAGGAAACCTGCATACCAGAGAATTTCCTTAATTCTCTGCCTGTGTGAAGTCTGCCAATCCGCAGCCAGCGTGACTAGACAACGGACTATTGGCCTAACCCCTCTCATTCATTCTCATTCTCATCATCACTTACTATCAGGTGAAATTGTAGTCAAGGGATTACTTAAAAATTCTGAGACTCGAGTTCAGCAGGGAGCCGAATGATCATCATGATGATGATATTTCTAACTGCTTCGTTGGTCCAGTGTCCAGCCCAAGTCCTGGGTTCGAGTCATAGTTGAGCTGTGAAATACTGAACATTAATCTTCTAATCAGTTACATTCTTAAAACTGATCTATTTATTTATTTACAAGAAACATTACAGTTTCCCAATTCGTTTTACCGAGCAACCGGAATAATAATTACAGCAATAAATAATAAATAACAAAATATAAATCAAACAAATTAAAATTAAGCAATTTGATTAAATTATAATATATTAAAATTAAACAATTCATATAAATTAAACAAAAAATTAAAAAACAAAAAAAACATTAAACAACACAAATAACTATTCCAAAAGACCATAAATTACAAAATCTATTTCAGTAACAATTTAATTATATTTACGAGGCGATAGGTAGAAGTGTGAAAAATGTAAACATTAATAGAGCGTTCGCTATAATTCTTAAGATATTTGGGTCTATGCTTAGCTCAGCTCGTCGTTAAGTTCGACAAATATAAAAACGGCGAATGCTCGATGTTCTGTTACAAGTGTATGCTCAAGTCTATCAGCGCCTTTAGACTTAGTGCAATCAGTACTAGATTGAATTTCCCACAAAGAGCCCTACTACACTATCCGCGGCGTATACTCTGCGCATTTATGATATTTACAATATAGACAAGCACTGGAGCGATGCTAGTGTAAAGGGGTTTTAGACCTGCTCATATCCCGCTACCTTATGCGTTCTTTCTCAACACGTGTAACTATAGGTGAAGCAGATAATCAGCGCAGCCGACTCGCTCAACCAGATAAACTGACTGACCCCGCTATCGCTGCACCGACAGTTCTAACGAGCGACGCCGTGACCTGCCGCCTGTGACACTTTGTACCTTATCAGCTTGTGATAATTTCTGCAGCGGTGTGCACTCACTTTGAACGTTCATTCTAAGTTCTACGATTTATACAGTCAGTGTGATGTTATAACTGATTTTAAATAAGTATTCAATACCTATTTCTTTGAATGAAATGACAAGAACATTTTTAATGTTTTAACCTTCATCATCATCATTAACAATCCATATTCGGTTCACTGATGAGCTCTTCTCAGAATGAGAGGGGTTATGCCTTACCACCACGATGGGCCAATGCGGGTTTTAACATAATTTCAAATTAAATAGTGTTATTACAAGTTCTGTAGAATAAAATACCAATTCTCAACGTGATATTTTAATTCTCGACTCCTATTAAAATCTTCATTGTTACTGTAATAAGATTTTTTGTTTTTGTTTTTAACAAAAACCTTCAGTTAAATATGGACCACGTATAAAAGTCTAATGTCATGAATTGACAAAGTACGTGGAACTATTGAAATGTATCAATTTATAAAGCCATATTTGAGCAAGGGAAATACATGAATTGTGTTAAAAGATATACGTTGTCGTTTTTAAAATAGCATTAGCTACCTAACTAACTAACTACCTTGCTGCATCACATTAATATATTCCTTCCGAACCGGTAGCAGAGCTTCTATCGGACACTGTTGTTCGAACGGGGGAGTTAGAGACTGTACTGTGAAAGCCTGCGATAGTCAGATATACTTCATTTTATAAAGGCGTCTAATTGTTCAGCCGATGTCTTATCAAAGGTAATTATGGACCGTTATAATTTTATAATTTAGATCGTTTTGATCTTGAGATGTAACATTTCGGTGACAATCTTTAATTGCCGAAGTATAAAAAGTTATTTAGTATTTCTATTTCCTCGTCCATAATATGGGATATCATGAAAAATCATGTCTCCAATCGCGAGACCCTAATATTCAAACAGGTTTTATGGAAGCGTTGTTGCAAAACTAAGTGACTGGCAGCTGTGAACAAATTTTCAAATTGTGCCGAGGAAAATAAAAAAAATGTCTTACAATTGGACTGTTGAGACACCTGCTACGTTCCAAAGTACCTTACTACATTTACTACCGTTCTTACACATGGTAGGAGGCTGACAAACTTTCCCAATCCCAATAAATTTCTTCTTATTCGAACCCTGGACCTCATTCTCCGCAGCTGTACCAGCTTACTACTGGACTAATGAGGTAGTTATAGTCTAATTAGTTAATTACAAAGCGTCTCAGTTAATATTGTTAATTTAATCATTAATGTAATTTCCTACGTCAATCTGTCGTCAGCGGTACCTTTGGCCTCGGTAGTAAACAGCACTATCTGATGTCAAGTGATCACCTTCCGTGACGCGGAAGATATCTTGTTTACGTACAATGTAGTCATTAGTGCACAAACGTAGTTGACTTGTTTTTTAATTGCGAATAAACAAGTTATCAGTGAAATTGCGAAGGTTCATCATTAATGTGTGCTGGACTGTGTACACGTAAACAGTTCTAGGTTATACGTAGATGGCCCAATAGAGAATTGTGATTTGAAGCTTCATAACACAAACAAACATAAAAAACACCAAGGAACCTAGTACTTTACCTACACTACAATAGGCAAAAAGTACGTAAGTAAGTTTTTATTATTTTAATCATCGTCATTAACAACCCACACTCAGCTCACTATGGAGCACGAGTCTTATATCAAGAGGAGTTAGGTTACTAATAGTCCACCACGCTGGGTCAATGTGGATTAGCAGACTTTACACACGTAGAAGTATGCAAGTTTCCTTACGATGTTTTGACACGTTTAACTGAAAAGTTGGAGTTGCATGCCCCGAACCGGGTTTAAACCTACGCCTTCCGAATTGAAGGCAGAGGTTATATCCACTGAGAAATTTCATGATTGACTAAATGTATAATTGAGGAAGTTAGTCGCAGTCGGGTAAAAAGATAAAGTAGGGGAACATCGCTCAGTGCGGATCACAGCGACGGCGGCGAATTCTTCCAATCTGTATAACGTCTGGTGATTCGCGTTCCACTTATTATCGTACGGTGGGCATTTGCATAAGAATAACAAGGAGGATTATTGATGTCGCCCCCGCCCGCCGCGCGCCCGCACCCCCGCGCGCGCTGTGGCGGCGGAAACGGACCGCTACTCCACAGGCGGCAGCGGGTTATACTAGAGCTTTGAAAAATTATCTTAAGCAAACGTCATTGGTATTAGTAACACTAAAACCCTTTGTCTAATGTCTTTGTCTAATGTGAACAGGTAATTATAGCTCTAGAAGAGTTTTATGCTACATAAAAATAAATAAATAAAATAAAAATCGTTTATTTCACTTTCTAAAATTACATAAATTAGTGCGAGTTTGGAACCCTCTTTTAGGAGAAGTAAAACTACCTCTGTATTAGATACATAACGTATATAGCTACATAACGTATTTACGGAGTTGTATTCTCGACGTCAACAGTTACTATCTTAACTTTAGCAAATGTGTGTAATCGACAAAACACTAATACACGACACGACTAAATTACTTATTTAATTGTGTATTTACACCGTCCAGGAACCCAAATGTAAACACAAAATTTCGTTCTAATCGGTCAAGTCATTTGATTGGAAAAAGATCACGAATAGATAAAGCATACAGGGGGAAAGAAAAGGTTAGTTAATGATTTTTTAAAAATCGCATATTAAGTTATACAGCGAGCCAGTTCCCGCTGCCGCTGGTGGCTTACGCCCGTTGTAATGCTTAATTTTGTTCTCTTTTCATGTTTGCTCTGTATACATTTCCTCTAAAATGGAATGGAATAATTTGGCGGGCCGCCGTGCGCCGATGCCTCACTTTTATGCCGAGCTCCTTCATCGATATTGTATGCTAATAGGTTCCTAGTTATTACAATAAATTATAGATTATTCTTGCTATTGCTCGCCGAGGGCGGCGCGGAATGACAATGAGCGGATTGTTTAGTCGAAGTACTCAACTACTTGCGATGTTGTTCAATTGCTTTGTACATACAAATAAGGGTTATTTTTTATTAAAGCTCCCATACTAAAATTAACATTAAAAATGTCAGTGTGCAGCTTAGTTCTCGGTAAAAACGATTTCTCCCATGGACCTTGGTTATTCATTTTATTTCTGAATTAGACATAGACTATTTGTCTTGTTAGCGAACAAAGGTTTGAGTTATATTTTTAATTGATCGCTTGATTACAATATAATAATATTGTGGTAAACAATAATACAAGCTATAGCGGAATATGTTCCTTTGTAACTTGTAGGTAGACAAAATGGAAATTAGAAGGGCGTTTGCTAGTCTAATGTAACTGAATAATAAATAAGCTTCAATAGCTCAACGATTAAAATCTGAGATGTTTTATGTCCGATTAAAGTTGCTTTACCTATTATCATAGCTTCTTCTAGCATAAGTTGTACGAATAATATGATAGGCAAACGAAATGTTAGTCTGCAGAATAAAGAGTAGAATTACGTCCGTCCTTTACCTATAATAGGCTCTTATACGTGACTTACTTGCTCTCACTAACATGTAAACCGTTGACAACATTGTTTAATGCAATCGTCTAATTTGCAAAGTGTATGGAGTATTCATACCATAACAAAGCCTGGCCATAACTTACCCGTAGTTTAATAAGTCCACCAAATATTGTTATAGCTATTAAAGCGAAGTTTGGTCTGCGATGACAAGGGTCAAGCCGAAGTAGTTAGAGTGTGAAGTTTGTTAGCATTTGTCGAGCACCTTTCGCCGGGCTCAAATAATTAGCAGCCTTCGCGCTACGAGCTACGGGCTACGGCTACGCGCTGCTACGACGGTGGTGCTACGGCGCGGCTTTGACTCCCTGAAATATTTTAACGTTTTGATTATTGAAATTAAATTCAAAATATTGTTTCAAGTATCACCTAGCACCACATCTACTGCCAAACGGAAGACACATACGGTGGAACACCTGTGCTTTAGGTACTACATGTGTGCTTAAATGAGGCAATCTATAATTAAATTTTAATGAACTTAAAATGTCGATTCCAAAAAAAAAAAACAGAAATCCAGAGCTGATTTCTAGTTAGGAATTGTATTCATAGAATTGTTATAGCAATTGATATTTCTATTTTATATTAAAGGTGACTGACTGACTACGTTTATAATTATACTCTAATATTAGTTGTTTCTTTAGGAGAAAGTCCTACGTAAAGTTTAATAGATACTTTTTATTATTATATGAAAGGTGGCAAAGGTGATAGTGGTCTGAATTTATATGACACCCAACCAGATATATATAAGTGTGGAGTTTAATTTGTTTTCAAACACCACAGTTTGTGTAGAGCACGTTTTCAACAAGTAGTAAAATCAACAGTTACTTTTATTCGAAGCCGAATATCGTCGGGTAAATAAACAAATCAATGTTCGGTGACCCCCGATCGGTCAGTTCTCGACCGCCCAAATTAACCTTAAATAAACGTCGGACAGCCGTACATTCCCACGATTAAAATTCCGAATTCCCTTTTTGCGGGGATTCCGGACTCACCGGCCTCTGTCTCCGGACTTTACGGCCTTTACGGTGTTTACGGGTTCCGGAGTTCACAACGGTTGAATCTAAATCACGGTGCAGCGTCCGAGTTACTTAATTCAATCATGATAACTGCGACCCGCAACAAATAAATTGACCATTGTTCTCCCTGTCCGAGCGCAGGGTTGGGCGGTTTTTTACAATATTTTCTGACAAAGGTCTAAATGCCCAAGTGTTTAGAAATTAGATTTTTTGTACGTAACATATTAAGTTTTCGTCAATAAAGTAATTATATTATCTACTTGTATCAATTGTCAATAACGCTATAAGTTAGCGTTATTGAGTTTTGGTTAAGGTAAGTTAGCGCTTAGTGTGATATTCTGCGTGATATTTTCTATATTATTTAGTGCCTAACGTTATGTCGTCTTTTCACTTCTGTCTACAAATTGACTAAAGGGGAATGCCTATCCCCAGCCCAAGCCTATGCTAACCACCTGGCAATTTACTTATATCTAAAAAAATCTTGATAATTCTACTTTAATAATGAAATTATTACTTTATCAAAAAAAGTTTGCTACAACGTTTTAGCAGCTAGTAGCTACAACATAAAAAGCACATTCTCTTAGTTGCAGCTAATTGTGTACAATTAAATTATAAGTAGGTACGTTAAAATGCTCGTACCAATAAACAAAACAAAATGTTTCGAAACGATTCCAAAGTCAAATAAATGGCATAAATGTGGACTTAGAGTGTTAGACGAGAGAGCCAGCCCTACGCTGAAAGAAAGGGCCGTTAGTACCTGGGCACGGACAGTGTCGGCCGACCTTGCAGCGGCAGATAACAATTGAGGCGCTGGCCGCCGCAAATTCAATATCCCGAGGTGTCGCCGCCTGCGCCCGCCGCCCGCCCCGGCGAGCTATAGGACTGCTGCACACTGTTTGTGGGGATTGAAGACTTTCGAGAATAGATTTCTTCTAAAAATGTAACAGACGAATTTCAAGGATAACATATTATATATACGAAGGTATATTTTTTTGGGAATTCTTTATATAATATTAAAAAAAAAACTTGTTATCGCACCTTGTGTTTAGTGTCCAATATTGTTTAAGCAGTGAGTGTTGTTTGTGTACTGGAACTCTAATTTGTTTGACAATTAATGGTTTGACGTCATTTTAATTTTGAGATTGAATGATTGTTACAACTTTTAGTGTTCGTTTTATTCATTACTTTACACAAAACTTACTTACTTACTTACTTTACACAAAGCAAAAAATAAGTGTTGCACCTCGTTGGCTTCCGAGAAACGTTAGTAGGTAACATCGCAATCAAGCGGTAAATTTTAGTGTAAAAAATAAAATCCTTTCATTGAGTATAATTGTAGCAAGTGTACGCTGGCCCTAACCCCCTCGCACCTTGTGTTTAGTGTCCGCTCCCCCGCTGGAGGGGATATAACCACTTAACGGGGCCTGAAGTCTAGCTCCGATTGAATTTGGTTACCTCGCAGTGTCCGAAATATAATTGAATCGCAGCGACAACGCGCCGCCGCCCGCGCCGCCCGCCGCGGCAGGTGAGGCGGGCGCTGGGCGCCAGTAATGGACTCATTACTGGGGTAGACTGTTGGTAACTGTTTTAGAATCTGTATTTAAATTTCTGATACGTTTTAGGGAATAAATATATTAATAGTGTCATGAAATGTACAAAAAATGGTTTTTTTTAATAATTGTTGTCTTTTCTATTAAGTCTTAAAGATCTGTAAAGAGAAGACACAAAGTTCAGTAGAAAGCAGTAACTATTCACGTTAAATTTTCTGATTGTGTAAGTGCCGTAGGCTCCTTATTGGACCTCCGCAGCGCCACCGTGGGGGGGGGGGGGGATTGACATTGAAGGTTCATTAAAATTAGCAGTATAGTTTGACGCCAGCTTTAGCGTCTTCTATGTTGTGTTTTGAGCACAGTTAGAGTTGAGTGGAGCACGTACCGCACCGTGCTATCGGCGGCACTACCGGAGCCGCAGGAGGACCGATAGGGCGGCATATTAAACGTCGATTAACCGGGTCGGCCGGACCGGCCGCTGATTTATGCGAACTATTAAAATCTGCGAAGGCACAGAATTAATTGCGCTACTTCAGTCGGCTGCTTTATTAATCGGGAGCGAGTCGCCTGTTGTTTATGGTCGGTTCCCTGCGCCCTATCTTGACCCGGCCGGTCCAATTTGTCCACTCACGTTCTGTTCAATTTCAATGGCTATTAAGGTCCCCACCGACGGCGTGCGATCGAACTACCCGTTGGGCGCTGCATTACTCCAAGGAGAGAACTAAGGTAGCTTAACTAACTTAAAATAACTAAGGTAACTTCATTAACTTAAAATAGCCGTTTCTAAGTCCAGTAAGAGACGATTGGTGAAATATTTGAAGCTTAAGTCAGGAGATAAATAAAATTTAAAGGTCTGTTTGTGATTTCAGGATAACTATGATTTACAACAGAACTTAAATTTATAAACACGATACTAAAGAATCAAGCTTTTTAAAAAGATTTCTGTTAGGTATGGGAGATGGTTTTTAGGGTTCCGAATATACTTACAAAAACGGAACTCCTAATAACTTGCCATCAGGTGGGCCATCAGCTTGTTTAGTCAACATTCATTTCTAAAACAATTAATATAATGATACGCGCTCAAAATTGTAGATGAGTAGGTATAATGTAAGGGTGACAGGACCGTGAGCGGCCGCCACACGGAGCGGACAAGCGGAAGTGATGTGCGTAGGTGGACGTCGCTGGAAGTTTGCGCATTTACATTTAAATGCGTCGCTGATAACGTGGCATCGCGGCAGCGGCGCAGCGCACACTGAAGACAAATAGATTTATCTGTTCTGTTAAAATACTCCAAAATAACGTTAAAAAATAGGAGGTGAGAGTAGAAGCTCTAAAAATATTTTATTAACCTTTGTCACACTTACTTATCAAAAATACAAAATATACTCATTAAAATCGGTGGAACCGCACCGGGAGATGCGACCAGAACTTCGATGCACGATATTTATCAGTATTAGATACTCAAAAATCGGTAATCTTGTCTCTAAAATGAACAGAGTATTAATTTTACTAAAATGTTAAATGACGATAGCTTCTCGAGTGTGCAATCTTAACTACCTGTCATGCAATCGCATTAGATTTACTTTGTACTCAGGAAGAAAATGTCGTTCGTATTCGACCTGCCGTGATAGCCTACTGAATATAACATCACGTGTCGTTGATGTTACGTGTGGAGTCAGCCAATCCGCATTGGGCCAGTGCTTATTCTAAGAGGAGACAAGTGCTCAACAGTGAGCACGTGTTTCCGAATATGGGTTGTTATCGATTTAGATATCATTTTTTATCGCTTTTGTTTTTACGACACACATTTGTAATATTGAAGTTGGCTTCCATTTTCACATTTATGTTTATGATAGGATTGATTTTACAGTTGACGACAAAAAGTCTTGTGTGTGTCGAATGCGCGGGCGAGCGGACGCAGTATAATATGAGGCGCGCGAGGCGGAGGCGCTAACAAATTACCAACAACAATTAGCGGAGATATCACCGGGAGCGTTCGCTTGCAGCCCGTTACTTTACCTACGTATTTACTTGCTACTGGCTCTGCCCTTCGGCTTCACTGCACAGATCCCAGTCCTGTAGGAATATCAGGATATAGCCCTAGAGCCAATCCAGATTATATAATTGACTATTGACTATGATTGGGTAACAAACAGCTAGTAAGTAGTTGTTGAGTTTTAGAACTTAGCGACTTTTTGTACAATTTCCGCATGTTTTCGTTTCGGAAGAACCTGAACTACGCGAGTAAGTAGTAAACTCAAGTTACTACGCGAGTCAGGACCAAGCAAATAATGATTCGTTTTTATTAGGATTCAGTTCAAAAAGCTCACCACCATTTTAAAAATCACTTAATATTAACTTGACGACGTCAATTCATAATTTTCAATATAAATAAATACAAAAATATTTAACGAAAAGGAATAAGGTATATAACTAGGAAACTATACAATTGGATAACATTATTCATTTATCACAATATTTCAATTAGTTTATATTTTAATTTATCCCATAATATATTATTTACTTTCTGTAGAAGCGTATATAGGTAGAGAAATAATTTGCACCCTTTCAATCGAGTACATCAAAGTAGTCAGCAGATGAGATAGCGGCGGTCACACGCACCTGAGCCCCCGACCCCCTGCAGCTAGGGGGTCGGCCCACACACTCGCACCCCGCAAGTACGTGAGGTCAAGCTCGAGATTTATTCCGTTTGAATATGGATGAACCTTGATCGAAACATACCCATGTCTTATTTAACATATCTTTTGTACAAATTATTTACACGATCCCAAAATACTCGAACAAGTCGTCCATCCAGGTAAAATGTCGGTTTATTTTGTATGAAACCGATGACATTTAATGTTTTTTTTTAAATTTTTATGTGGTTAATCAAGATATGTATATTTATATGTAATACATTTGCAGGAAATCCATTTAGTCGCTACTTTGTTGATTTGTTTTTGTTAAACGCATAGTACTTCCACTAGCGTTGGAAGCAACACTTTCATTTGAGGAACACTCTTGAACACAGTGTCATGTATGGCAGAAAGTGGTATACTTGTACGGGAATATGCGGTTTATTAGCGGAAAAAAGATTATTTTAACCAATGATCTTATGTTTCCTCTTTGATTTTAGCCTTTTACGGTGCAGGAAGGAGCAGATTATAAGAGGGTATGTTAATTTTCAACTTATTGAAGTCATATATTGTCAATGTGACAAGAGACAGGTATATATTCCAACATCAACATCTTTCGATGGAGCCGGCTGCACACTCGAAAAAAAATGACGTCATACCTCGTTCCATCGCTCTAGGGTTGCCAACTTTTTTATAAGAAATAAAGTATATTTTGGTCTATGAAGATTATTAAACGGTACAGGTTTCAGAAAACGAACATTTTCTCTTGAAAACTGCAACCATTCCATCAGTATTTTCTTATGACGTTGTCACATTCAACTATCGTTAGTAAACCGACTTTACAGACAACCGATGAATCCATGGAATGCTAAGATATTAGTCTTTCTATTGGAGGAGCGTGGTGAATCTAAGCTGCCTAAATCTAAGCCTTTAAGAAGAATAAGCTGCCCTGTAGTGGGCCAATAATATTGGCTGATAATGACGACTAAGTAATACGCCAGAGTTACGTTCAGTGGCGTAACATGCCTTGGATGAGGTATCAAAATTTGTTGGGGGCCCTAATGAAGGGTAGGTAGTAGAAGATTTCTCACAAAACAAACAAAAATGCTTGCAGTACCTATGTAGGATGTTTCCAATTTTTGGGCGCACGCTTAACCCGGAAATTGCATTTTTGACTTTTGGCATTTCCGAAATGTTTTTTCGGGAAGCACTTAGTGCGATTAATCTTTGATTTCACACGTAAGGGGCTCCTGTAGTCTCGGAGCCCCGTATCATTGATACGGCTGATACAGGGGTAGCTGCGCCCCTGGTTATGTTGCCAAAGAGCAAAAAATTCAAACAATCTACCTTATTTTTATCCGTGTGCCGTCGTTCGGCGCGTTCACGCAATACCAATAAAACTTATCTCGAATCCCACCTCCAGCGAGCGGCGACGCATAAAAGCGGTCAAGATGATCTAAATGACGGCTCCGCGTTTATGGAAGCCAGATCTGACGCTCGCCGGGGGAGCGCTGCCCTTTATCGTGAGGTAGCCTGTTACGGGTCCTGATAACTTGACTCGCCTGTAGGTATCTACTAGCTAAAGCAAAACACCAACGCTTTCTATATTTGTGAACTGTGACCACATTCAATAGTTTCATGTTCAATAGTTACAAGAATTAGCAGAAACACGCGGTTTCACCCTTATCTTACGTTACCTTATCAGCCGATAGACGTCCACTGCCGGACATAGGCCTCTTACATGGACCTCCGAGCACAACAGTCTTGAGCCACCAGCATCCATAGGTCCACCTAGTGGGGGGTCGACCAACACTGCGCTTTTCGATGCGGGGTCGTCATTCCAACACCTTGGAACCCCAACGTCCATCGGCTCTTCGAACTATGTGCCCAGTGCTCGCCCATTGCCACTTTAGCTTCGCGACACGTTAAGCTATGTCAGTGACTTTAGTCCTTCTGCGGATCTCCTCATTTCTGATTCGATCACGCAGAGATACTCCTAGCATAGCTCGTTCCATCGCCCGCTGTGTGACTCTGAGCCTTCTTAAAAGACTCACAGTGAGCGACCAAGTTTCGGAACCATAGGTCATCACTGGCAACACAACTGGCAACATCGAAGACTTTTGTCGTCTGTTACGTACAAAAATACAAATCTTCCCTCTTTATCATGTTATAATTATAAGAAACATATTTATAGTTTTCTGCTTTCATATTGTTTTATCTTGCAAGAAACTATAAGACGAACAACACAAAGACATTTTTGTTACTTAGATACAAAGGAAATTTTAATCATTAAAAAACATTTGTAACTTTCTAAGGAAAATTTCCAAGGAATTTCTTTTTGATTCTTTAAATTCTGTTGTTTAATACAAAAGATTAATAATTTAAAGATAGTTTTAACGTTAAAATATTTTACACATTTAATATATCTTCAAGCTATAAAAGATAGCTCAATGGATATGACCTCTGCCTTCGATTCGGAGGGGTTAGGTTCGAATCTGGTCCGGGGCATGCACCTCCAACTTTTCAGTTACATGCATTTTAAGTAGTCACATATCACGTGTCACAAACGGCGAAGGAGAAAAGGAAAAACATCGTGAGGAAACCTGCATACCTTAGAATTTTCTAAATTCTCTAGGTGTGATAAGTCTGCCAATCCACATTAGGCCAGCGTGGTTGACTAAGGCCTAATACCTCTTATTCTGAGATGAGACTCGTGCTCAACAGTGAGCGGAACATGGGTTGTTAATGAATTAACAGGAGCTGGAAAGATTTTTTTTCATTTCAGATTTATTTAGATTTTTTCAGAAAGAAATCCAGAGATAGGTATTGCTCAAGCGTTGTAAATCGCACTGCAATTACATATAAATGTTTTCAAAACAATTCTTTATCTTCGGAGTAGGTGTGGGAAGGTTAACTATAAAACGATTCCGCGAACGTGTCGGGTTTTCCTCGCTCGCGCGGTGAGCCGCGGTGCGGCGCGGCGGCGGGGTGGTGGGTCAGAGTCACAGAGTGCAGAGTCACAAACATGTTTACACTCGGCACATATACTTTGCAACGACGCACATTTATTTGCGCACTTATGTCGTTAAAATGCGAAAGTGAGTTTATTTGTTTGTAAGGCTTTCCGGCTTAAACTACTAAACCGAATTTAAAAACTTTTTTACCAACAGAAATCTATATTATCAGCGAGTAACACAGGATCTAAATAATTACCGTATACCCACGGAAATGGGAACTTAAGTGGATAAAACGCGGATCTGCTATTACCAGAAATATATCAACGAGATAGGTAGGTACTCTATTTATTTAAGAAGTAAGGTTATAAAAGTAAAGGGACATACTCGTAGGTGCTACTGTCTTAAATAGTCAAAATTAAACCTCGAAGTTGATTATTTGTAAAGACTCTACCACCAGTTCAGAAGGCAGGTCAGTTATTCATTATTATTAAGACTGTTATATAATGAAAGTCTAGCAAGATACCGCCCTGTGTCTGTCAAACTGAGGCGTAGCTCTAATCTCATGTGCCTCAATGACACCAGCAAACTATGACCAGACGGTGACACAGCAATGCTGTTTGGTGACAGCAATAAGCATAGCATACATCCGCGAATGAGCTCTAATATAAAAAGCTCAACTCTCATCTAACATCACTAAATGCGTATCAGATTTTGATCTCAGCTTAAAGAAAAGTGTATCGAATGTTGATAAAAGTTTTAACAGGATAAAGTCACCGGCCACCGTTAGTATACTAATCATGTGGCTTGACGTCAGTAGGTACTGCTGTATGTAGTGCCGTTATCACCGACTCCACTGACCCAGTGAAAGGTTGCCCAACACGTCGGTGCAACTCTGTCGCACTCCTATCTCGAGAGTGTAATAAATCTGTTTATGGCATCATCATGCTCTTGTTGGGTTTAGGCGATGCTCTCATTAGATCTTTGTTAATACCTCTTTTTCATAATTGGGTTCTAAGTTTGTCTTTTAGCAGGATTTAATGAAAGAATTATACATTTTTCTATGCTTTTCAGGTTGATACTCTATCAGCTCAGATTGCATTGTCACTTATTATTAGACTAGCTGACGCCGCGCGATTTCACCCGCGTGGTTCCCGTTCCCGTAGAAATACGGGGATTATATATAGCCTTCCTCGATAAATTGTACACACTAACACTGAAAGAATTTTTCAAATCGGACCAGTAGTTCCTGAGATTAGCGCGTTCAATCAAACAAACAAACAAACTTTTCAGCTTTATAATATTAGTATAGATATGAGATCGCAATGAAGCACTCACTGTCGCGGTATTGAAAACATGGTTCCTATTATTATTGTTCTTTATAGTAGTGGAGCTTTTGATGACAGAGCTCGTTCCTCCGTCCAACCAAGCAGTGATACATATAACAATCATTACAAAACTGTGATAGAAGTTGGGACGTCTTTTCAACCAATTTTCTTCTCAAAAAATTATATTTAAAAAAATGTAACCTCTCCAACTTATAGCGGTCGTACAATTTCAGTTTTAAAAGTGTTCAGGGATCGACACGCTCATAAAGCTCATAAAGCGATTTATACGTAAAAAGTTATTCCACTTTAGTGGCCGTTAGATTTGGAGATTATTCTCCGTGACAATCTGGAAAAGCCGGTGACAGCGAAATTTCGAATTTCTCGATCGCCGCGGGCGAACATAAAAGACGAATAGTGCAAGAGACGGTATCGTGAAATCTTGTTGAGCAGCCTTTCTAAGGACCTCTAGAAGAAGTCTTTCACTTTTTCATTCTGCCCATGCACGTCCACAGCTGGACATAAGAGTTTGTAGGGGCTTCTTATATTTGTCTGAGTTCTGGTTTTAAGCCGATAGTAAGACTATTGGATAGAACATTTTTTATTAAACCTAAGCCAGAGTTTTACTGCAATTATTCTTGATAGCTATGGTGTGGCCTACGATGGAATACGCTTATCTAGAGTCTATTCACTCTTGACTTGAAATAATCACCCACACACATTGTGATCATTTAATCCAGTGTCTCCCGGCCTAGCCCGTCAGAGCAAGTCGCCGCGAGGTGCGTCCAAACACAAAAAGTCAGTGTTATCGCCTCACGAGCGATCTTATTAGTGCCCCCCCCCCCCCCGCGCCGCACCGCACCTCAGCCCGCACCGCCCACTGATCATGTGAATGGGACGAGATGAAGATTATTGGCATTTTGTGTTTAAAGTTCAACTTCGTTGTGAATGCTCGATTTAGTGATAAGGAACAATTTTTATGGTGCAGTCATTCCTACTTTATAAATCTTTGATAATGTCTTCCCGGTAATGCCCTTTATTCCCTCACAGTCTTCGTGGGATGCCAGAACAACACGATACGATTTTTTAACAAAAAATTAAATAACACTAAAAACTTATTATTAACTTAAATTGCCCGAATCACAGAGTCCACAACACCAACACCTAAACTTCAAGCTGCTACTGAGAATATAAACAGTACGATATTTCAAAGCTCAGACCGACGAGACCTGGACCCGGAAACTCACGATTCAAAGCGCATAGAACCTTTCAAACATCGAGGCAGTCTTTTCCTCATCCCACTTATGATGGAATAGCGTCAACTAGTATGAAAGTAGACGAGAGTTTGTGACGTCACGGTTTCTGGCCAGATCTCGCTGATCGGTAATCGGGCAGCTCATTAGGAGTCTCTTTGTTTTTTATCGGCGGGCAATGAGGCGGACGGCGTCGTTAGCGGAGGTGACGGCGAACGGGAAAAATGGGAAAATTGAGAAAATATGCCTCCTTTGTGTGAGCGGACTGTGGACATTTCGTTCACTGTCGATTCAAACAATAAGTGGCGGAATTTTTGTGGTCTTCGTCTTAGACTAAGATGTGATTTCAAACCATACCTTCAATTTTGACTGTACAACAACTACTATAGTAGATATATGACCAGAAGTTTCAGAAGAATATTAATTATGTATTTCATATAGATTTTGATTTTTAATTTTGAGAAACAAATTGGTTTTTAGCTAGCTTCAGCATTATCATTGTTCTGTGGGAGTTTCCGTGTCTTTTGATGTCTGTTACGTTAAGGCTTAAGCCATGGCAACAAAAAAAAAACATTGATTGATTAATAACCAAGCTTTGCCATTTTCAACTTTTACGTTACGACGTAACAAGTTCATATCAACTTTGTTGAATTTGTGTGAATTTGAGGTGTGAACTTTATTAAAAACTGATAGATTTAAGTGGATAACATTTTATATCTATCAATGATTCGAATAAGTAAAGATAGTTGGTTAAATTATACAAAATATAAATGTTTACTGCGTCATAAGCCGGAGCAAAAACCTTTAAGCTCTCGCATCCGGAAACGCGATATAAAAAATTCAATGAGTGGAGTTGGAACTTTTCAGCAGCAATTGAGTTACAGAAATATACGGAGCTCATCGCAGTCAAAGGGAAGATACTGCCAACTTTGCAAATTAAATATTATTTTTCCCGCCATGTTGAAACTTGTCCCCATGTACTGAGGTTAACTAGTTATCGTGGACATACGCACGGACTAGACACTGAGCACATCATACACGTGTGTCATACACGGGCTACCTAGGTAGTTCGAGACATAATATCAGAAAGGTACTTCATAGAATCTAAAGAGTATTTAATAATAATTTATTTATTTTGCCATTATCTCGAAAAACCGACAATATATCCTCAGGAGATGTTGAATCTACAATGTTTCAAAGCAAAGTGTCACTATTTATAATGAACCTCCCCAAAGAACTGCCTGCTTCTATTCAATATCTTTAAAGTGAAAATTATAAGGTAGAGAAGAATTTTGAACATTTGGAGGAGGAGAAGGGATTTTTTTTCCATAGGCGGAATCAATGGCCAAGGCCGCTCTCTGAAGGAGACGTAAGCTCTATTCGTCTAACGCATATAGTGTATCGTCCGCAAACAGCATACACACGAGGTAAGTCTGTGGCGCAAGCACGCAGCCCTGGGGAACTCCCTCGCGTTCGTGCTACTAAGGAAGTCAGTATCTCGGCGGCGAGTATCAGCGGCGGCAGACGCTGAGCGCACACGAGCCGCTTTAATATTCGCCGCTGGACGTCTACAATTAACGCTCGAACAATTTCATAACTCCTCCGCCTTTGAGCGCGGAAACGCCAAGAGAAAGAATATTAAAAAATATGTCTGAAAAAACACGCGGCGATACAAAGGCCGCGTAATTAGATTAGTACAAGTCTCCGGCCGATCGGACCGAGGGACGACTTCGTAGTGTACTCGATCGCGGTCTTTTGTACCGCGACTGAGGAGTTTGAGGTCTTTTGTACCGAACTCTGATTTTTTATTTCTTAGCTCGAAATCGTAGTTGTGAAATCGTGCGCTCAAAAAAGGTGAACAAATGAAGTAAATTAAGGGATAAAAAATATGTACGAACGATGTCTCTTAACACTAGTTGTGCCCCACGGGTTTACCCGCATTTCTGAAGGAATGTTGAGATACAAAGTAGTCTGCGAACCATAATACGTGTGCTTATTTCATCCGGATAAGTTTAGCCGTGGTTGCGTAATTTTTCTTTATTTAATTGATTGTATAGTTGAAACAGGTCGCAGGAAGTATTTTATATTATATATTTATACATTTCAACTGTTTCTTTGGGTTTTACCTTTATTTCTATCATTTTAAGCTTATTCGCACGTTAGGGCAAACAAAACAAAAAAAAGCAATTTATTTAAATTAGAAAAACAGTTTTTGAGTTGGAGTGATATCCTTCGTGAACAGATAATACTTACCTACCATTCGAAGAATAGCTACTTGCAATTCTTATTTATTCGTATCGTTGTAGTTAACTATTTAAATTAAGATTAGCAGTAACAAGTTGTTTCGCTTCCAAGGGCCCGTTCCGAAGCAATACCGATAAACAATAACCCGGCGACGTCGGAGTGAAAGTGCCGAAGTGGGCTCGAACTTGGCACATTAGGCGCAGACCGGCAGCCGGCCGGGCCCACTCCGAAAGGTTCGCAATAAAACAGGTCTGCGCTCGGAGCGGGCACTAGCCGCCCATTATTTCATTACTGGGCCCAATAAAACGAATTAAAACCTAATTAGAGGCCGCGATTTTTGAACATTAAAAGAGGGAGGAATTAATTAGTGGAGGGCAATGATTCCAGTTCGGCGGGTAATTGCCGCTGCGTCTTAAAAAGGATCGGCGGCCTCCGCCGGGCCACGCGCGCCGCCGGGCGGTGGGATCGCGACGATGGTCGTTGGCGATCACAGTGAATGCCTATCTAAAGTAATCTAAAACAAACATTTCATTATCATTTAAAAACTTTGGAGGTAGAATAATACCCATGAGTAGGTATATTATGTTTCAATAGTTCCAACGAAGACTTAGTATTTTCTGTTGTTATCATGCATCTTCTCTTATTCTCATCTCTATTTAAAACTTACTTATTTCTAAGAGTTCTTTATTAGTGAGAGAATGAGGGAATATAAATTTTCTACTCCTGATCAAGCACGCTGAAACTTACGGTGGAATTCATAGTCGTAGTAGGGGGCCCCTAAGGGGATTATTCAGCCGCTATGTGTCGAATTCAACCCCTACGCGTTTCATAGACAAAAGAAACCCCTCATTTGACAGGAGCTGGCGGCTGACTGCTGAATTACCGATATTTGTCAGCCAAACCATCCCCTGGCATTTTTTTTGGTGTTATTCGTGATTTATTTATTAGAAAGTGGACGTTCGGATCGTTATAAGTGAAGTTATAAACAGCGAGTTATATCAGTGCCCAAGATATATATTCGCAATTGCGTAAACCCAGTATAATACTATGGCGATATGGAATGTACGAAAGATTCTCATATTAGGCATAATATGCCTCTGTTTGATGAAGAATGAACACAGAAGACCAAAAGAGGAATACCAATACCGCTAGTATTATACATTCTAGCAGCACTTCGATTCTATGAAACGGGATGTTATCAGGTACGTACCTTTGTTCATTATCAATAATTTTTTGTTCATGAAGACGCCGCGCGGTTTCACCCTGTGTGGTTCCCATTTCCGTAAGAATATGGGGATAAAATATAGCCTATAGAGCTCGGGGATAGTGTAGCTTCCCAACAGTGAAAGAATTTTTTAAATTGGTTCAGTAGTTCCAGAGCCTATTCAAAACATACAAACAAACAAATCTTTCCTGTTTCTATTATTAGTAAAGATAAATTAGAAGTAGATATAAAACCAATTAGCCCAGTGGGTATGTATGATCTCTGCCTTTTATTATGATGGTGTAGGTTTCCAACAGTGATAGAATCTTTCAAATCAGTTCAGTAGTTACAGATCCTATTCAAAACAAACAAACAAATTTTTCCTGTTTATAATATTAGTATAGATAAATTAGGAGTAGGTCAAAATCCATATAGCCCAGTAGATATGACCTCTGCCTTCTATTCGGAGGGTGTAGGTTCAAATGCTGTCTGAAACATGCACCTCCAAATCATTTCAGTTATGTGCATTTTATGAATTTAAATGTATATTACATGTCTCATACAGTGAAGGAAAAACAATGTCTCTACATGTGTGAAGTCTGCCAATTCACATTGGGCCAGCATGGTGGACCTTATCCCTCTCATTCTGAGAGGAGACTCATGCTTAACATACTCATGATGAAGAATTTAATTAGTTTGTTTGTTTGTAATCTAACCTATATAAATGTTAGGTATACCTATCTAGTTTTGATTTAGGAAATATATAACCTACATAAATGTAACTAACATAATGTTTATTTTCAGACTGCAGGTGCAGTCCATCAAGCATTCTATGAAATAACAGAAATGCCAAAAGTCAAGCTGTATTGATGTCACGCATAGGTATACATATAAACAACCCCGGAGGACCCTATACACAGATTTAAAGAAACCGGCTATCATGGCAGAGAATAGCAGTGATGAGCTCTGAGAATACTGTTTTACCAAGAATACTGAGAATACTTTGGTTCTTGAAAATCTGAGTTTTCAGATCACAGTAATTGGAAGACCCACATACCTTGAAAAGTCAGCAGCATTTAATATCAAGGTAGTAGGAGTGAGTGCAGTATGTTGTAAGGTGGTCACTCACTCTGAAGTCCATAACAATAGAAAATGTATACAAATCTTAATTGAATGAAATTTATTGATTCACATCTTTAATAAAGATAATTATTAAATGTTTACTTCTGCATTTTTCATTTAAGTCTGGCCCTATAAAAATATACAATAATAACAATAAGTTATATGTAAATTATGTATTTATTGTTGTTATTAATTAAACTTTGTATCAAAAGGATATAGGTTTGATTTTAGAATTGCAATAAGTACTGTGTGGTTCATTATTATCAGCCCATTACCGGGCCAAGCCTACCTCCTAAATATATAATATTATGTGATCTAAAGCTTTGTGAAATGCAATTTTACCACTATTCCTAAGGATAAGCTACACTTATATTTATTTACTGCACTTACTATAAATTGTAAGAAAATACAGCATAATAGTACCTACTTGTAATTATTTCAGGTTCAATTATAGGTGGTTTTGAGTAAAATAAACAAATTTCCTCTTACAATTTTTTTTTTATTTCAAGTAGGATTCCACATTACAAAAGTATGAAATATCAAACTACTTATATAGTAAATAGTATGCTTGGGATTTCTCTGCGTGATCGTATCACAAATGAGGAGATCCGCAGACAAACCAAAGTCACTGACATAGGTAGGTAGCACAGCGAGTCGTGAAGCTGAAGTGGCAATGGGCAGGCCACATAGTTCGAAGAGCCGATGAAATCGCAGTGTTGGTCGAACCCCCACTAGGTGGACCGATGGCATCAAGCGGGTTGCTGGACGTTGGCGGCTCTAGACCGTTGTGTTTAAAAGTCCATGCAAGACGGCTATGTCCAGCAGTGGACGTCCATCGGCTGATAATTTTGTATATGATCATGTTCGTCCACATAACTTCAATATTTTTCAAACAACTCCTTCTTGTGAGAAAGAAACTTTTTGATAAAATTGATCTATTGTACACTTGAACGAATTAAATTTTACTACGAATACTACGATAAATAAAAACAAAAAGTAAATGAAAATATTAGAAACTCAATTATTTTGTAAAATGTCAAAGAATTAACAAAATACGTCTCTCTGTGGTTGTGTCACAGAATTTTCAAAGATCTAATGTAAAATCATAGACAACATTTGCTTGAAACTCCAGTCACCTAGGGGCTCTCCAGTAGTTTGTTTATGAAATGCAATGAAGGATGATTCAATAGTTAGCCCCTGGGTGAATGCTGAATATTGGTTTGTGGGGGATTGTTCACTACACGACTATGAATTCCAGGGTTAGACATGTTGCTACCAATCAGCACGAGAAACCCAATTATGTACCTACTATAAAAGAAAAAAAATACTCATACATACGATTATAGTGGCAACCATACGATTATGCATTAATACCTTTATTCCGAACTAATACGTTGAGAGAAAAATTAATATATGGTGTTATCATTTAGTAATCGTTTTCAAGAATAAGATTTGCATGGTAATTTGCGTGCCAGAGAAACGTTATAGATGAGTATGTGAATCTTAATTTAAAGGGAACACCGCTGCCGCTTGTCACTTGGTCCGGCGTCGGGTCGCGGAAAAATCTCCGCGCGGCGTTCTTCAGAGCCGCTTTGAGGAGGTTCCGCAGCGTTGAATTATTCTGTTTGTCCGAGTTTTCAAACATTCTGGCTCATTGTTCGAGCCGTTCCACCGCAGTAGGTAAATACCTACTTCAATTATTCCGTAGGTACACGCTGCATCTTCAGAGCTCTTGCCCCTCAAACACTTGAGTCTTTGTGAATTGTCTTAAGGAGGTTTTAACTTGCATGAATAATTTAGACTAGATTTAACAGGCCGCAAAACCCAGTCAAGTAAAAAACAGGGGTAAGTAGAACTTGATATAAAACATACTTAGCTTTTGACTTCTTTTGCGTAGAATGCAAAATACTTTTCTGCTTACCTATACAACAACCTGAAAAATTAAATATACAGATAAATTATATCAGTAATGGACTATTAATTTTACTATTATTTTATTACCCTCATCTCAATTGTGGGTATTTTTATGAAGATATTTAGCCCGCCAAGTCGCCAACCCGCATATAGCAGCAGCGTGGCGGGTCCAAGGTATTTATGTCCTTTACTATAATGAGGGAGTAATGGGTCGTCAAAATAGGCTGATAATGATTAAAAAAAGATATGTACAATGTACATATTCTACAGACCCCATGTTTCTATTAGGTACTTTATTATACGTATGTACCGATGTTATAGGTTGCGTAGTCTTAAACACGATTAGTTTTATAAGTCGACTATTATAAAGTCGAGAGTCATAACTTCCGAAACTAGCAGCAGTCGCTAATTCATTAATAACTGAAATGAAATCCACTTTGCCTCAATTATCGCCCTTCCCATAAACACCTTAATTCTCATTAAGGGCCGGTCATTTGGTGCAAAACAAATTAACTGGAAAGTTCCGTTTGAATAAAGAGCCTTGTCCATTGCAATATTATCGATTTTGCCGTTGTTAAAATTAATAATGCGAATGTAATTTTTCCAAATGACATTTAGTTGGTCTTTCTTTAGATTGGTTTGTTTTTTATAAAAAAAAATAAGTAGAAAGTACGTACAATAATTTCATGAATGATCTGGTTTTAAGTTTCGACTAGAGCTACTCATATTATCTATTAACATAAACATTTCATTTTGATGCCCCTTCCAAAACTATTTGTAGATGAAGTCTGAATAAGCTCTTTTATGTACGTTTTCTACAATCTCAGATCAATTTGAAAAAAAAAAAATTTGAATGTGTGTGTATTACGATTTAAAATTTCTAGTTGTGTGTGTCGGTGATAAATATTTTCGATGTGTGGGTTTACTCCCTCAAAAAACGACGGCCATGTTTGTTGGTTAATACAAGTCCCATACAAGGCAACTGGTCTGAGGCTACACTAAACGTCGCATCGTCACTTCAAATTAGCTATAGTTGCAGTCTTAAACTTAGACCGATATTCATCATGTAAGAACACTCGCCCGTAAGTCCCCTTTAATACAAAAAGTAACTAAATTCAAATCGCTTCATCCATTCGGGAGCTATGATGCCACAGACAGACAGACACGTAAAACTTATAACACCCCTCTTTTTGCGTCGGGGGTTAAACATTATTGTAAGTGAAGCGTCACGTTTTGTTTCAGTGTACACGGTTCTTTGCGTGCGGAAGTTTGACAGCGGATGAAATGTCGCGATTTTTGCTAATTACGAGCGGCCCTCCACAGCCCTCGGAACGAAGGAGAGGGGTATCGGCAACTGTGATTAAAAACTGACTCAATAATTATTATTTTTAACACTTTCATTGTTTTCATTTTAAATTGGGTTTATAAACGAATTATTTTTTAGAACGCTACAAAATATTTAAACACATTTTTTTTTTCAGAGAATATTTTCCATATCTTTTAAGTATGACCAATATTTCCATTCCCCTCCAACTAGTCGGGAAAGACTATATTAGGAGTGGGTACGATACGAATAGACCAATGGGGCAGGGATCGAACCACCACCCCTCGGTGATGAGTCCGACCGCTCTCGAGCGGTCGCGTTGAGCTATTGAGGCTAAATACAACAAGCCAAGCTGTAACTTTCACACAATTCTTTTAACCTTTAAGTCTATAAATGTATTTAGACTTTTTTTTACTAACCTAAACTTATTATAAATATAAAAAAAAGGAAATATAGACAGCAGACTTAGGCGTCGTAGAATTCATCCGAATCGATGATCATTCGTAAAGTGTCCAGAAGGCTGGCAGTATTGCCACGTTGTATGGCAATACTGATTGTCTGACCTAAATATAGGCCATCTTTCTGGTCACGGGAGGCGTCGATTAAACGCTTTGCGATTTCTTTAAAAAGAAAGCGAGTACTCGGACCCCACGGACCTAGCGTTTCAAAATACATAATCCGTCGGGATTATGATAAAAAATTATGTGAAAAAGGGTGTGATTTATGAATTTTCAAAAACTTTCAAGAAGAAGAATGTGTGTGTTTTTTATACGAAGCCGTATCAGCTGAAGGCCGTCACGTGCCGGCTGCTCATCAGCAGCACCGGCGGTAAGTCGGCAATCAAAGCGCACCGCGAGCTCGTAATTAGTTTTGATATTTAAATTAGTGCCGCGACCCGCCGCCGCTGGCGATCCTTACACACCGCTTTATACTCTACGATATATTTTCATCTATAGCAGCTTGTTTCACAACAGAGCCAGGCTCCCTACTTGTAGAAGGATATTTATTATTGTAAATGAAACATCCGTAGCAAATATATGAAGTCGACTTCGAAAAAGATGTATTTTTTTACCATCTATCACTATACCTATCTAATAAACTATAATATTTTATTTTAAAATTAGTTACAAATGTGTTATCAGTTTTCCAGTATAATAAACTGCACCTGAAGAATATTGAGTGAGTCGTAACAGACAAAATCGTTACATATAAAGGCCCGTCGTCCGGTCGAACCTGCCGGAAAGATTGATTCCTTTCCCAGCCAAGTTAACCCCCTCCCCCTCCCTCAGATCGCGTTATTTCAAGATAAGTCCGTTAATTGCCTCACGGGCTCGGGCAGGTCGCTCCTCGCTATTATTGATCTACTGTTGTATGTCTTCCGAGGACCCCCCGCTGAGCGCTTTTTGTTTCTTTGCAACTCCGTGTTACAACCCTTTTGTACCTCCCGAGAGTTTGGATGAGAGTGAAATTAGTTTATCTCGTGAAAAGATCCTCTTTGTATTTATTTGAAACCATTCAGGTGTGAGAGGTTCTGTGTTATTGTTGTATAGATAATAGATATGCCTATAACATTTTAGATAGCAAGTCCAGTAGCACTATTATGTAACGATGTATGCTAATAACTCCACAGTGTGAGTTTCGAGTTCGTCTTTATCATTCTCTATCTAAAGTATCGTATTAGATAAAAAGAGATAGCGACGAAATGAACAGCCACACTATCGAGTTAAAAAACAGCGTTATTAAACAGACTTTTGTTCTCGGTCGGGGTTAATTTTCTTTTTACAACGAAGGCTTATGTTTTTGGCCTAATCTCCTTTTGACTTGATAACGATAGGTTATGATTTTAACTGTTAGGTATATGTTAGGAACAAGTATGTTTAACTATTTTCACATAAGTTTAAAATTTGTTGATCTTATTGCACTAAGTTAAAAGTTATTACCTACTCAACGTAATCAACCCTTAATCCTTTATTCTCCTTAACTTAATATGCTTCTTAATTTTGAATTAAAAAATGTTTACGTCAAAATTTAAGCCCAAATGAAGATACCGATTAAAATAAAATAGGCACAGTTTTAGAAGTAAAAATGTAATTGGAAATAATTTCATCTTTTTTAGAACTCGGTTAAAAAGTGAACTTATAATTCAGTAATGTTTCACCCCTTCGTCGAATGCTAATGACTCGTTGCTGTACAAACGGGCGGTTATTGTCTCAGATTATTCCATTTACAATCGAGATTATAAAATCCAGTCATTCGCCACTACGAGGAGGTGCCGCCATTTCTTTGATTCATTTTAAATTTTCTAATCAAGTTTGTGCAGCAGAGTTGTTTAGATATTCGATTTAAAAGGTTTTGTGAAAGTTATATAAGTTTTTTGTCTGATATTTAATTTACATAGTAATAAAGTAATGAAAAAAAAAACAATATAAAGATTTGTTTTAACATCAAAAACTTAGTTTGGCATACATTACAATAGGTACATCGTTATTGTATCGTATTTTTACCTATTTTACCTTCCATACCTTATAATTTTAATAATCAGCCTCAATAGCTCGGCGGTAAAGGACCGGACTCATCGCCGAGAGGTCGGGATTCGATCCCCGCCCGCCGGATTTTTGTCGTACCCACTACTAATACAGTCTTTTTTCCTTTAGTTGGAAGGGATCCAATCTAAATGGGTAACAGAGTGACGCTATTGACATAAGCAAGTAGCAAGTACAGTTGAGATCAGAAGTAATTACGAAGGCACCTAATCCGCCGCGGCCTAAGCTCTAACTGGCTCGCGGTATTGTGTGGAAATTGAAAAACTTTTCTCGTTCTCAGCCAATTATATCGGCGCGCGGAAATCTTGCGCTAATATTTATTATAATACTTCTGCGTGACTGACGCCTTGTCGACGGCCGCGGCTCCGTTGTCGCTCCCGACACGACGGTTCATCACCAACACTACTCGGTTCGTCATTTGTCACTTGAGTAGGTATATTCTGTAGACTCCCTGAAGGGACTAAAGTGAGCGGGACGGAGGACTAGACCTGGAGCACAGCTAACCCAGAGTCGACTCTTGGGGCTGGATGGAAACTCCTTAAAGAGTGTCTCCAGTGAGACTCGATCCTTCGATTATGATATTCTTTGTTTTATTGATTACATGAAGCTTTTGGAACGTCACTTTGATTTACAACTCAACTAAGGCGTAGTAATGTGCATTAAACATTGCGGCCCAGCAAAAAAGCGCTATCTTTGTAAAATGAAAAAAAATAAAATATATATTTAGGTCACTTGTTATATAATTTTACTTGAAGTTCAACTATACCTGTCGAGTTAATAGCAAAGAACCAGGACTGCGAATGAAATTTTTCTAGAAAGAAAACCCATTATTATTAGATATTACCAAACATGGGAAACCAAACATCGTTAAATTAGAGGAGTAGGTATTATCTTGATTGACACTGGAGGCATGAAAATGAAAATGAAAAAAAAAAATGAGATGTAGGCAATGAAAGGCATGTGTAACCTTAAAATTACTCTGCATATTTATGTTCTATAGCACATAATGGCGCCGAAGCTTATTCATCGGAAGTATCGTCTCGTTTACAAACAATGGAATAACTCTAGCTTCTTCTAGCTATGTTCATACTACTGCGCTGCGCGACTGTCCCTGTCGCTCCAATGTATTTCGTAGGAAGAAAAAAGTGAGAGCGTTTGCGTCGTTTTGTTTTTAATTAATTAATTTTATTATTTCCCGGCGTCTTGCCGCTATCGGAACTCGTCGGGCAATTAGTGTTTTATTATGATATAATTTTTGGAAGGGTTGAGGTGTTGCCAGATGTCGGCCGCCGGCTGATTGCAAATTAAATGGAAAATTTCGAGGTACCGGTGGTATTTAATAGGTAGCAGTGCGCGATTCTTTCATTTTATTTTTTGTTTGGAAAATTGGTAGAATTACTAGTTAGTTGTTGGTATGTAGTAGGTATAGCACAGCAGTAGTACGTATAGCAAAAGCATTTTCGAATTTATTTATATTCTTAGTGCGATAAAAAATAAATATAATCTGATATCCGAAACTGATTTTAATGCTGTTTTCACAGGCAAATTGAGGTCGGGTGTATAAAAGGAAAGTTTTTATTCATAGGTAGATCATCATGGCAATTTTCTTTTTCTCTCTCTCCAGAACTGATTTCTGATTGTTGCTTTACAAAAACTATCGTGGGTGGAATCGGTATGAGTACATAAGTATGTTTGTCATTAGGTAGGTCCCTCTAACTAGCTGTACGGAGCCTGTCACTTGTACACAGCCTCCACGTCGAACGCATCGAGGTTAATTAGCGAGCACCTAATGTAATTAGCTGATTACGGTAAGTACCTACCTACTGTAGCCGCGTCGATAAATACCGACCTCCACGTCTCATTACTTTGAGTGGGACCGGAGACTTGCAAACATTGCTTTTTATATTATTAGGTACGAGGTACCTTTGTACTTTAGGTATAGGCTGACTTCAAAAGGAGAAGATTTTTCAACTTATAAATCGGTTGAATACACGTGAGTATATTTGCCTAATTTCTCTAATTGTTTATGGACCTACCTATCACTTTTTTTATTTTAAATGGTGTACCTGACGCCTGGGAATGTCCAAAAATAGTTTTAGTTAACAAATACGTATATGTCATTAGAAAAAGTGAACAGTTCTCAATATTGCCTTTAAAGGGACGTTTGAACTAAACAAATCGACTGTATCTACAGTTAAAACTGCAGGTCTGTAGCCTGCATTATGGAATTTAAAAAATGTTTCTTTGGCTCGTTACTAGTTGAGGTAAGTAAGCCTTAGTAGGTAGCTACCTCGTCTCCGCGCGGCACGTAGCGCGGCGCAGGTCGGCAGGTAGTGGGCGGGGCTACCTGCGCAGGTGAGGCGGCACCTGAGCAGCGCCACGCCCACCGCACCTCCCGCCCACAGCCAGGTACTCGCGACAGGTAAACATTCACGGCAGATGATCTCGCAAGGCGGGCTTTACCTCCGAGCGGGAGGGAGCTGTGTCTGCAGCAAAACAGCTGCTGTTTTTAAAAACAAAAGTCAGCACTTACTAAAAGTGGGAATGTTTATTGAATACGTTTATTAAATAAAAATAAACCTAAAAGTTAACCATTTTGATCTAGTGAGGAGAACATGAAAGTAGGTATAAGTGGTGTTTTAATACGATTTTTTGTAACAAAATATTCCTGCCATCCTAACTAGGTAAGTACATTTAATATTTGTCTTCCCTTGGATGCGATTTTATCTAAGATGGACAATGTAGTCTGAGATGGTAGCAGGCTAATTTTGAAGAGAGACATATTGGGACGTTACCTCGCATTGTAGTCGTAGTTCCAAAATTACGATTTACCAGAACGCCTACGTAAGGACATGTCTTTGCCGACAAACCAAGCTGGGGTCAATCTAGGATTTTATATTTTCCAAACAATATAATCCAGGAGCTCTCTATCATAAAACGAAGACATTACCAACAGTCCTAGAGATCGTTATCGAGCTCCTAAGCTCTCGCACTCAACGATTGATCATCAACTCACTCGTAGCCAACATGCCCTTGAACATAAATTACGTGAATAACGCTTAGAAGGCTGTTACTATATCAGAAAATAACTCTGTACGGCATTTGTGCTATTCGTTTTGTACACATATACAGATACTTTACTCGTAAACGCCGTACATTTTTACAGCGCAGGAGTCGAAAGAAAAGAGTCGCAAGCCTTACTCTTCACTCGCGTACCTGTACCGCTCAGAAATGACGGCATAGTGCTCAGAGTTATTTTCTGATATAGTAACAGCCTTCTAAGCGTTGTTCATGTTGGTTCATTTTACATGTAATTTTTGTTCAAGGGCTTGTATTCTATCACTGTCGGTCAGCACGAAGCAGCAGCGAGTGGCGAGGAGGTCACGTGTCACCTACAAAGCCAGCGGGCCCGCTCTCGAGCACGAACGCGAGGTATCGGGCACATCGGCTCGTTCACTTGAGCCAGAGTTATTTATACCGTTTCCGTGGACTAGTCAACTTGACACACATACCGGTATCTGTGTCAAGTGGATTACCACTTCATGTCACCATCATCAGCCTATTCTGAATGGGCCATATTACAAGACTAGCCCTACTTATTTTTATTTAACCAATATTTTCTTCGACAAGCATTTGTAAAAACTGTGGCAATAGTCAAACGGGTTCGAACCCGTGAGCTTTTGATGCTGTTTTTATGTGCCCGAGGCACTGACTGGTTTCTACGTTTGATCGTACCAAAACGCTAATTCGTTTGGGGGTCAGTCTTCGCTGATAATGTAGAAGTTACGGCTGACATGAGACAGGCCTTAAGATATGATTTAGAAAAATGAAACCTTCAATTCTGGACCTATAATTATGTTTAACCACCAACGCACTTGCAGCTCAGGGCCTAGACTTGCAGTGGGGCGTTTGCCTGATATATTATACTTACAGTATTTGCTATAATATAACGGTACGAACAATATTCAAGAGTAGGCTAAATAAAAACAAAGCACATCCAACTAAGGAGGATCTTTTAGGTATTTGGTAAACAAAATCCCTTACCTATGAGAAAAATTATTGCCTTCCTCAGTACTCAGGGCGCAGGGCGTGCCGCGGTCGCGCGCGGGTGTTTTTGCGCTCTTAACCCTCGCGACACGGAAGAGGAGGTGCCGTCTTAGCGCTGAAGGGTTGACCTCTGCCGGTGACCCTGCCGCGCGGGCTGGTACACGCTCGACTTCAAATTATGCCAAAATGTCCTTAATTCACCTGGCAAACAATATAGAACAAATTTTCGACTTCGAATACCAGGTATTTTTCTAAGAGAGGATATTTAGACCTCGACTCTACCACACAGTTTCAGAATAAAGAAAGCAAAATACTGGACCGACAGAAGTTATTTATCTTGATATTTTCTAAATATGTGACAAATACGTTCTCCAACACAAACGATAAAACACTCACAAAGTAAGTACACACACGCAGTAAACGAAACTGACTTTTAAAACTGCAGCATAGCGTGATTCGGTGAGTAGGAGCGATTGTTTTTTTTAAATATTGTCGTACAATATAATTTAAAACTGTAATTTTGTGTTTCAAAAGAATTATTAGTTCGACTAACCACGGTAATGACTCTGGGTTGGACTCTCAGGCGCGCTGGACTATTGTCGTACCCATTCCTGTCAGTCTTTCAACTAATTGTTTGATCAAAAGATGTTTTGGAATTATACTCGTACCAAAAATAAGATCAATACATTTTAAGCAGATCTAGAAACTTATTATCAGCTTTACATCATTGGGTTAAAATAAATAATAATCGTACAAATTAATACTTTTTTAATGAATTAAACTTAATTTTTCAATATATCGCATTTCGAGTGTGTCAGGCACCAGTCCTGTGTGAGCATGTTTTGCGGCTACTTTCCGTCCCGCGGTATATCAATGAGGCACTTTTTGTCGGCACCGGTCCGCCGGCCGACGCTGTGTTTTACATAATTTCCCAAACTGCTTCTATTTTCGTTGTACAATCTTTCGGAGATGAAGCTTTACGGACCACGCCATGTTACGCGTCAGCATGAAACAAAATCTGTTTGAAAAAATAAAATGTATTTAAAGATTAATTACAGCCAAATAAACACACTTTGCCATTAAGAGAAGTGAAACCTTTGTAGTACCGTCAGTAAGTATGGTTATTTATTTATTTCAGATCAGAACAGCAGTGTTTTTTGGCAGCATTACATATCTGGATGAGATCTGTTACAGAGAGATCTACTACGTACATAGTAGGTAGGTACTTACATCATCATCATCATTGTCAACCCATATTCGGCTCATTGCTGAGCTCGAGTCTCTTCTCAGAATGAGAGGGGTTAGGCCAATAGTACCTATACCAAGCTAGCCCAATGCGGATTGGCAGACTTCACACACGCAGATAATTAAGAAGTTCTCTGGTAGGTAGGTATGTATTTTTACTCACGAAGTTTTTCCTTCACCGTTTGAGACACGTGATATTTAATTAGAGCCCAGTGGATATGATCTATGCGTCTGATTCCGTGTGGGTTTGAATCCGGTCCGAGGCATGCACCTCCAACTTTTCAGTTGTGTGCATTTTAAGAAATTATGTACTTTTACAACAGAATTCCTACAATATAATTTTATGTTAACTCTAATTTGTACATACCTACCTACATTGTAATCGCGATAGTAGGAGATATCGCGTGTAGATTGTAGTCACATGAGGTAGTAGCGAACAAACACGGCTCGCTGGCGCAAACATCGCGCGGTGATGTCGATTGTCGCCACTCGCCGAGTGGAGTGTAATTGAAATTTTAATGGAAACAGGTGCGACAGCGGAGATGGAACTATCCGCGCCGTTTGCTCTGACTTGTTGGTTTGCTTTTATTGTCAATAACATATAACTTGTCGCTAACTTTATTACTATTTTTATCGATTGAGGTTAGGTTGTTCTACCTAAGAAAGTTGGTTTGACTTTTGCAGTGTATTTTCCACTAAAAGGAAATCAATGATGGATCTCTCTATAAATATATGTTCAATTTAGACATCTATACGCTGTAGTAGATATCAAAATGTTTATGATTACAAGTGACTGTTGTGTTATTTAAAGCACAAAAAATTGTGCAAAATATTTTTTTTTTCTTTCTTAAAGAAAACGGTGAAAAGGGAAGCACTCCCATTAGATTTACAGCATAACTGTAGTTTTGTTTCCCCTTGATTTTGTTGTACTTATTTTACTAAATAATCGTGTCGCATATCAAAGTTTTTGTTTTCACGTCTTCACACCCTGTTTACAGCTCTGTTCCCGGTTGGGTTGTTATTTTTAATGGAAGGCGACAGTCTCTGCCTCCATACTTACCTCTTGTGTACCGACAATATACTCCTTATCAACAAGGCGATTGAAATGGCATGTACCAGTTAAAAAAAATGCCTGGCTGTGGAGTCATGAGTGCGATAACATTATAGGTGTGAGACGTACCTACGTAATATTTGTATTTTAATCTCTACGTCGAATCATAAATAAGCAAAGTCGATATAGCTATTTTATCGATTAAAGTAATACTTAATCTACTGTATACTGTAATCCACATGAAATATGATTTATTACTTTCAGGATAAATTAAATTAAAAAAAACACGAAAAAAATTGCACTTTGAACTATGCAAACCACATGCAAATAGATAGGCAGATATTTTTGGACACAAGGTGCTGGAATGGCGACCCCCCACCAAGTGAACTGACGACATCAAGCGAGTCGCAGGGATTCGCTGATTGCAGGCGGCTCAGTATCGTAATGTTTGAAAGTCCCTACAAAAGGCCTATGTCCTGCAGTGGACGTCATCGGCTGAAACAATGATGATGATATTTAATACACAATTAACAATCATCATTAACAACCCATATTCGGCTCACTGCTGAGCTCGAGTCTCCTCTCAGAATCAGAGGGGTTAGGCCAACACTTCACACAGAGTTCACACTCGCAGAGAATTGTGTAAATTCTCTGGTATGCAGGTTTCCCCACGATGTTATTCCTTCACCGTTTGAAACACGTGATATTTAATTTCTTTAAATGCACACAATTGAAAAAGTGCATGCCCCGGACCAGATTCGAACCCACACCCTCCGAAATCAGAGGCAGAGGTCATATCCACTGGGCTATCACGACTCTAACATTATTTAATATCTATCTATATCTCTCAATTAACAATAAACAATATGCACTCAATACAGATCTTTTGCGCAGCAGTTATGTAAGTCGGAACGATGTGCTGACGGCGCGTTACGGAACGCAATCGGCGGCGGGTCAGCTCGTGTAGCTCTAGAGATTATAACCGTGACTGCGCTTATCTGCTTTCATTCATACCTACTACTATACCTAAACATACAATGTTACAATCATTCATATCGAATCCAAGCACACTTGTTTTGCGCAATTCATAGTAGACTAGTAGATCCCCACGGTTTCACCTGCGTAGTTTCCATTCCGATTCCGGAATATGGGAATAAAATGTAGCCTATGTTATAATAAAATCCGATAACTATCCATTTAAAGCTTTTCATTGCTGAAAGGTTATTTTTAATCGGTGCAATAGTTTCAGAGTTTATAATGCAAACAATCAAATTCGTTCCTCTTTACAATATAATATAGATTTTTATTCAAGTGGCATAAATCACCCATAATACTACTTACTTTGTAATTAGAATATACAAAACCGAGTTATAATGCGGTTAAAAAGGACTTAAAACTGCTATTTAAGCCTACTCGTACATACCTTATAGCTGAATTTACACGTGAAAACCTAATGCTTTAATCAAAGATAGATACGAGATGTGTCGAGGAGCTCAAAATTCTTCAAATCATAGAGAAAATATGTACATTTAGAATGTGTTTCGGAATGGAGTTGCTCATTTTAGAACAAACTATAAAATTTTTCAACCACGACTTAATTTTAGCGAATCCATCGACGAAAGCATCGCCTGAAGTTTCGCCAGTTCTAGCCGTGTTCGGTGTAGATTGATCAGCGGGCGAGAGGGGGAGGTGAGGAGGGTGGGGGATGTAAATATTTGCAGAAACGTAATAAAATCATACCGTAGTGTGTACCTGTCGACACGGAGAGAGAGCGTTTTATTGGTTGCTTAGTGTGTTTAATATTTTTTATTAATATTTTAAACATTTTGAAGATCTTCTAACACTTGTAAACTTTTCTAGACCGGATATTTTTATATACTTAATATTAATTATATAAGATATTAGTCGTCACAAAATGAAACATCATCGCACTAAGTTCACCAATCCGCAAAGCAGGAGTAGGAGTTAGAGAGTTAGAGCAGAGTAGTGGGTCTAAGTTCCATATTCCTTTTCCTACAAACGACTAAGAAGAGAGGCCTGTAATGGACCGGTAAAATAGCCTGATACTGATGACTTTGTCAATGCTAAAGTAAAACAAAAAATAAAATAAAAACTTACTTACTTTGTTTTTTAATAGTCATAAAAAATAAAACAGCCAAAATACACATTTTGCACAATAATATTTCAAAATGTAAATCCTCTGAAACGTTACACACTCGCTGCTTAATTAAGCGTCTCATGATACGCCGTACCTCCTAACTTCGCAGGCAGATAGGTAAGTAGGGTAGGTAGGGGTAGGTGGGGTAGGTAATAGGTACCGCCAAACAAAACATCTTCCCGTCACTTGGGTTTCAATCAAGCCACGTGCAAACAAAATATCGCTCGCTTTGTTGATTGCTACGGAACCTGCCCTAATCAAATTTATGTTTGTTCGTCTTCAGCACACCCCAGCCTCCCCGCGAGAGTGTGGCACAGACTGTAAGAAGCGATAGATAGAACACGTTGGGAAATTCAATACGTTACGAATTCATTTTCATCGGATATTGGCTGTGCACTGTTGATTCGTGGGAATATCAATATAAAAGTTATAAAAGCCTTTTTATTCGAGATTATAATATATTATAATTTTACCCAGAGCTATTTAGCCATTCTGTAGCTATTATTTTTTTTGTATGTAGAGAATACAGAGGCTTTGTTGTATGTAGAGAATACAGAACAATCGGTTTCTAAGATAGTTTATTAAATCGTATGTAGACTGTAGACTTTCTTGAATAAGTTACAACGTAGAAATATTTAAGTGTCTTGTAAGTAATATAATATATTAAGTACCTACGTACATTGTTTTGCAATTTAACTGGCACAAACTTAAGTCGATATTTTTTATGGGATAGCTTTCGTCTACGCTTGTTTATTTCCACCTAGTCTGCGACAGAAGGCGAAATTACTCCATTTGCACTTCAATCCAGGTCGTTTGCCTGCCGGCCATTTTTCCTCACAATAAGACGCCGCGCGTTACGTCTGATGGTTGTTTGATTGAAACTCACTGTTTACGTGCTCCGTGCTCCGAGCGCCGTGCTCCGTGCTCTGCGAGTATGCCAACAGACGCGAGCAGGTTCATTGAGATGGAATTATTGAGTGCTATAGATAAAATATATACGCCGTTACCTAATATTATAAACGCGAAAGTTTTTATGGATGTTTGGATGTTTGTTACTCTTTAACGCTGCAACTAATGAACCGATATGGCTGTAATTTGGAATGGAATTACATTTTACTCTGGATTAACCACAAAGGCATACTTTTTATCCCGAGACAATCCAAAAATCCCCGAATTCCCGAGATTTGCCAAACCTCATAATTTTTGATGGTATAAATGTTTGTTACTCTTCCATGCCTCGGCTACTGAACAGAATCACCTAAAACATGAAAAAAAGCAAGCTCATTAATTATATTTTTTTTATTTCATCTACCCATATTCAAATTCCTGAATCATATAGCACATTTTAAAGTCCTTTAGGTAAGAGTAAGGCCAACCGTAATCCGCTCGCCTGTAGTCTGTAACCGTGCAGAATTAAAAAGTTTGTTGCATGTGCGAGTCGTGGCGTGAGATGAGACCACCGGTGCTGAATTAAACACTTTAAGCCGAATGTGGACAGCGGTGCGGCGCACGGTCCAGCTACCTACTCGTATACGTTATACTTGGATGCACTCGTATAGCAGTCGTGCTATGTTGAAAGTAAAGTGGGAAATTACCTTAGGCATTTCCAAGAGGCAGACTAATTCGCAAGAGTATGATTAGTTGATATCTCCTGGTAATAGTTATCCTACTAATATTATAAACGCGAAAATTAGTATGGATGTTTGGATGTATGTTTGTTTTTATGTTTGTTACTCTTTAACGCCTCTACTACTGAAGCGATTTGGCTGAAATTTGGAATGGAAATAGATTTTACTCTACTTTATCAACTTAAAAAAACGAATAGGTATCATAGGTTTAATTATTATTATTATCTTCTACTACTAAAATTTTAATTTTTTTAATGTTTAATGGAAATAAAAATTTCTTGGTTTCTATACCATGGTATCAGATATATAATTTAATGGATAGGTATGTGGTTGTGGAAAGTTTCATTATAGGAATAAAATACCCATATTCTACCAAATTAGGGAGACGGTAATTAATTCAGGGCACTAGTAATTTAAAGTCTAGTCCAGCATACTCGCCGTGAGCTGTGCGCTGAACACCCTGTACACTCGTAGAGGAGCACGCTGTATACACTCTAAAGGGTGTCCGCAATCAAAGTTGCCTCATTCATATGTATTATTGGATGGCAATTTAAACTATACTGGCCGCTCAGTGCGCTGTATGACTCGCGTACGACTAGCGAGTATATGTGATCACATTACCAGGTTCCTATGACTTTGTCTGTGCTTTTATGATCTCTTTGGCAGGACGGTGGAGTTTTTGTACAAAACGTTTTTATATTAGTTTGTAAATAAAATACTATTATATGATAGGTTGAACCACTCATTTGGTAGTTCTACTTGGAAAGATTTCCAGGAGTTTCGTTTTTGGAATTTTTGCTTTGCTGCTCTTGCCGCCATATTGTAACAATAACGTCTTAAATCATCATTGTTTCATTATAAAAATATATTTTAATTATTTAATAATTTTTACATTTAACATTGATTGATATCTCCATTTCAAATTTTTATATAATACCCCATTATTTTTGTAAAACCAATAATTTGTATAGCCCATAGGCCAGCCATTGATCACTTAGGTTAGGTAGACATAGGACATGTTTTACTGGTAATAACCTTGTTAAGTTATAAGTAATCAGTGAGACGCTATACCTCGAAGAGCCTCCTAAAGTAGCGGGCGGCGGGCGGCGGGCGGCGGCGGTAGCGAGGAGCGAAGTTGTTCAATTTGTTGAAGGCTCTGTGCGGTCAGCGGCTCCTTGAGCCGTCGCAACTTGTGGAAAGCCAATTAGTCAAATTGACGGAGGTCGGCTTCAGTGACCTTTGATATGAGGTATTGAGCTCCCCGCGTGGATCCGTAGTAGCAGGTAATGTGAAAGGTATGCTCTACGGTTATTTTTAAGTTTCTTGTCAAACATAAAGTTATAGAAACATCCTGATTTATGTCTGATAGGGCTCTTTCTGTATTGAGAGAGATCCATCCTACATCGATTGAAATCTCATTAAAATGTAAAGAAATATCTAGGTATGGCTGATATTCTATTTTCGGAATACAGACATTTATTTTTTACGTTTTTAGGTTTCCATATCCAAAGGGTAAAACGGGACCCTACTAGTCTGAGAGCCGTGATAGCCCAGTGGCTATGACCTCTGCCTCCGATTCCGGAGGGTGTGGGTTTGAATCCGGTCCGGGGCATGCACCTCCAACTTTTCAGTTGTGTGCATTTTAAGAAATTAAATATCACGTGTCTCAAACGGTGAAGGAAAACATCGTGAGGAAACCTGGACACCGGAGAATTTCTTAATTCTCTGCGTTTGTGAAGTCTGCCAATCCGCATTGGGCCAGCGTGGTGGACTATTGGCCTAACCCCTCTCATTCTGAGAGGAGACTCGAGTTCAGCAGTGAGCCGTATATGGGTTGATAACGACGACTAATCCGTCTGTCTGTCCGTCTGTCACCACTAAGCTGTTTCTCATGTACCGTGATAGTTGGACAATTAAATTAATTTTTACAGATAAACGTATTTCTGTTGCCGCCAAAACAACAAATACTAAAAAACAGAATCAAAAAAATATTTATTGGGGTCCTATACAACAGACTTGATTTTTTTTGCCGTTTTTACCGATAATGGTGCGGAACCCTTCGTGTACGAGTTTATTCGCAGTTATCAGGTTATATTATCTTCGTTTCTTTAGATTAGCAGCTATTGATGCAAGATTGGAAGGTTATACGAAATCTCAAGTGTACAAAAGTCAACAGGAAACTAAAAGCACAGCAAGAGAAACAATATGGTGGTGCGCGACCCGAGTGTGGGCGGACAGCGCAGCGGCAAGCCAGCCCGCGCGATTTATGGCCCCGCGAGAATTTATCGCTGCACGCACGATTAATGGCCTCTTACACGCAACGTATTCGTACTGCTTCCTTGCACCTTCGCTGCGACACGCTGCAACTAATCTTATTGTTATCTTTTTTTTTCAAGTAAACCGTTATGGTAAAGTGTATTGAATCGTACTTTTTTTTAAAAAAGGGTAAGAGAATTTTTGGGTAACGAAATATATTTTATTTTAAAAAAATGCTGATTAAATCGATATTATCAAACAGATATCTGTGTTGTTTATATGCGCTGTTGAAACTAAACTTTATCTATAAAAGTCAAGTTATAGTGATTGTTTAATATTTATCATTTTTTTCACGAATTAATATGGAAACTGTTTCCTAAGTAATGAAAGTACAGCGCCAAAATACCAACTTCCTTACAAAATTAAGACGAAATATATGGAACAATAAATGGGCACATTCAGAATTATGATAAGACTAAAATAAGGGGGTTAATCCAGAGTTACGAGAGGGAAAATAACCAAAAGACTTCGCCCAAACCACTGCTAATTCTCTGTAAGTATGCATGAAATATTTGTTATTTATTATGTCCATGAACATACTCTTAGCTGAGGATTTACTAAGCCATTTTTCATATTATATAATATTAAGAAAAAAATCCCTTAACTGTACGATTTGACCGTGGCCATTGTCTTAATAAGACAATATGTATGTCTTATTGTCGTATCTTTTTATTGTGCCCGCCTATTAACATATGCGTTATCCGGGCTGCTTGTCATAAGTAAGAAAAAATGAAATTCGCGAAGAAAGGACGGTAGCGATGGCAAAAACAATATGTAAAAACATTGTTTTTTATTTTTTCTGCCAATATTTAATTAAACATAAGTTAATTTTTAAAAATCGAAATTTTTACCTACATCATTGACCTACAAAAAAGCCAATTGCTATTTTTATTTTATTATAAATAAAAGTGAGCTCAATTTTATAAATCTTGATACATTTTGTGCTATGGCATATTATAAGACTTGATAGGTATAATAAGGAATGACAAATACATTTCTAATGTTTTGCTTGAAACTTTGAAACTTAACAACAATTATTTTCTTTATAATAAAGTATACATTAAGAAAAGTGGTAAAACAAGCATTGTTTTACGACGTAACGTTTTTAAATATGTAACTAATAAGCACGTCTTAGTAAACATTTCTCTTGAGTTTTTTTGCTGTCTCTACCGAGCGTAGGTCGAACGCGATACCTATTGGGCTGGAGGCAGATAAGGTCCATCGTATTTGCATACAGAACAGTCGCCGCGGCCAAGTAATATTACCTACTGCTCTTTAGCCGATCTCATAAACAAAAGGGGCATGCTTATTGGCTGCTGCTACTGTTTTACTACCTCGTAGGTTCAGTAGTTAGCATATGTGACTTTGAGTCAGGAGGTGCTTGGGTTCGAGTCCTCGGTAGGGCTCTGAACTTTTCTTCTTTAACAAATTTACAGTAATATTTTCTGCCCAAAGCTTGGATAGTATTAGTTACACATATTTCCTAGCCAATACCTATTTCTATTGATAACTTGTAAGTATGCAAATAATCTATTGATTAAGTTAATTCATAAAAGCATAACAAGCAAACAAATAAAATATTGTATAGGCAAGGATTGGTAATCGTAAAAAAAACAATAATTTAAAATTAATTAGGAATTTTATAATAGATTTTTGTTTAATTTATTTTAATTTTTAAATAGATGGTTTAATAGATGCTGTGTTATTACCCAATTAGTATTGATGATGTTATGAGAGCTGGTAGGTACCTACCTACTACCTCGTTTAACAGACGAGATCGAACCCATTACAGATACAGAAGTTTCATTAATTTCATTTAGTACCCAATCATCTCTGTTTCTATAGTATTTCAAAAATGTACTAGTACAAGTAATAATACGTCTACTAGTGAAATATAATAAAAAAAATCCATTGAAATTTTAAGCAATTTCATCCGTATAGTCATAAGTACGACCTAATAAATAAAACAAGATTGACTTCATCTCAATGACTTGGTGTCGTCGCATGTCGCAGTAAGGTAATTCAGCAGCTTCCAATCCAGGCGAGACGCAATCAGGTGCTCTCATTGTGATCCGCTCGGATGAGTGACGGCGCCCTCGTGTGGGGAAACTGCGCATTTTGTACCAGAGCTATGAGATGCGCGGTGTACAGCATTTCTGTAAATAAAAAAAATGTGTCAAAGATTATGGAGCCTCTAAAAACATCAAGTAAGTCTAAAACAAATGGTTGAAGGACTGGAGAGTTAAAGCGAACGAATCGAAATCATAAGGTGCGATACAAGACCCGAAGTATAAGTGAATCAAGTTAGGATACCTAGGTCAGTCAATGTCAGAAAATTAGGTTTATATCTGGATAGATAATTTGTAATTTATTTCGAAAATAAATAATCATTATTAATTATATTCATTAATATAGGACCACTACAGTAACTTATGCTTGCGATTTTATTTGCAATATATTTGAATTGTAAAATATATTATAAATCAAACATGTTGTAATTAAATCCTTTGTCAAAAAAAATATTTTCTTTTCATCGCCGGATTGATAATTTGTCTTTTAGAAATTCGGATGAGTCAATACTCGACGTATATAAATCAGGCATTGAACTTGACTTTTATTAGAATATAAATATTTTAATTTATATAACCTATCTATTCTTGTAACCAGCCCGTTCGAACTGCAAAAATATCCACTGGACTAACAAAAAAATAATGAATCAAAGACAATAAATACCGTCAGTGATAATTAAGCCGTCGGATCTATTATCACATAGCGATAAGAGCGATAGATCTTTTAGGATTGTCTTCCGCGACAACAAGACGATCAATCTTGTCGCCCGCCCGCCTCCGCCGCCCGCCTCCGCCGCCGCCTGCGCTCGCCCCCGCCGGCTCCGTGGCCGCACACGCACTCGCGTCACGCGCGCTATTCCGTCAGCAATACTGTGTAAAGCAATTTGTATGTAAATCAATTGTTGTTAATACTATTTGTGCCGATGGTTATTGAGCATTACATTTACTTTCATTGGTGAAAAAGTTTACGCAAAAAGAACCTCTATTTCTTGACATACAAAGACTTTTTTGGTGCCTTAGTCTTAGGGGTTACTTAAGGCAGGTCGACAAAAAACATAAGGTTAGTAGTGGTACGTGCAATGTTGGAGAGATGTTAAGGGTGCGCTAGCCTACTTTACACATGCTATTTTTTTACACTCTAATTGTAATGATCACTCAGTTTTTTGAAGGAAAGTTGGATATGTATTACAAATTAAAAATTACAATTTATCTGAAATTTATTATTAAGACAATAAATGTATGACAAAAATGTAGTAGGTACTTTGAAAACAATTTTAACTATAAATGTTTTTTTTAATTAGCTATTATAATTCCGAATTTGAAACACTTTAGATTTTTTTTGATAGTTATTGTATAAATAAATCTGGTATGAAAGTTATTTTTGTGGAATTCATAATTTGCCTCAGACAAGCGCACTCTTAACCATAGTGTCGTACACGAGTGAAATAGCGCAGCGGATTATGGCGGTTATAAATTTTATTATATTATAAATAGGGAATTTATGGAGAGGCTTTATTGGCGCGGGACGGTGATGAGACGCATCTATTGCCTTTTAGATGGCATTAACTAATTTGATAGGGGCCTTTACAATTTGCAATAGGTACCTAGTTTAGGAAATTGCTTACATTGATCTTGTATCATGTATGTATATCTGTTAGACATCTATAGGACTTGTATATGTATATGTACTTATGTCCTACGGTCTTCAGCCTGAGGCATAATTATGTGTTTTGTCTAACTCCGTACACAATTTCCCCGGCAACAATACAGCTCGGAAGGAAACACAGCAATGCTGTGGATGACGGAAATACCAAAGAATGGTATTAGTTGTTAACTACAACAAACTGACTAGTGACATTATCAAAGTCTTCTAAAAATAAACCAACTACTATTTTAATTTATTTACAAAGTCCTTTTATTCTAATCACGTTGAAGCTGTTTAGTTTTGCGTATAGAAAATTAAACGGTGACCTTTTAACAGGCCGAGATAAGGTCAGAAATTGATATTACATACGCCTACGTTTAATATAATTTAGGTGAAACGTCTAACCCTAGCGAGACGCCTCGAGTGGCGCTGACTGGGCACTGGGCACCGGGCACTGGGCACTGGGCACCGGGCAGACGGCGCGGGCGGCGGACTGATGGGCAACAAACGTGACCGGCTAACACGTAAATAGCACAACAAATCACCCAGATCCGATCTGCCCTATACGTTATTTATGTGAGCGGAGTCGGCGCTGGGATGTGCGAAACACTTGTGAGCCGTCGTCGTGGATGCGGTAACTTCGTCGTATTTGATATCGTATCGCAATATGTTTAGCGAAACACTACTATACAAGTAGACACGTACTCGTATGTTGACATATTCGTCACAGATTAAGTAACAAAATAAACCAGTATCTATGTATCGTATTTTTATAATAATTTCAGATTTTGAATAATAATAAGCTATTCAATCTACAGTAAGGGTAGCAAAGTCTGTACAACATACGCCAATATTTTTGAATATTTAATATAATAACTATTTAATAGAAGTATATCTATTATATTTTTATTTATTCATTTATTTATGAACACACAAAATAATATATTTATTTCGAATTATTAACAAACCTCATCCAAGTGTATTACTGCCTCATGGTTGATGGAGGCTGCGCCTTGTGTAGCGCTGTCTTAGCGCGGTATCGCGGACACATCCGATACAGCCTTCATTATCCGCCTGTACCCGCTACCCCTATCCGCTACCAGACTACCCGACAACAGACCTTTAACTTTATAGAAGAGAGCGTGGTCTCACTAGCTTAGAGAATTATCGTCATCACCATCGTCAGTAAAAAAATCCTGAAAAACCCTGGCTGAGTTTGTTGTGGTTTCTTCTCGGACCAAGGCACGTTTGTAACAATGATTTTAAGTTTTCGACTTTAATTATCACCATTATTTCATAATATAACCTGACGATTGAAAAGTGCATGTAAACTAAGCCTAATTGAAATAAATTGAATTTTGACTTCGACTTGCAGTATTCTACTTGTCTTTAACTACCTTCTTGAATCCATCCTGGCCTGGTCGGCTCTGGTAGACATTTTCTGCAAAACTTTTTCTAAAGTTTTTAAAAAGTCTATAAATATATTGGTAGCTCCTTAGTTTATAAACTTTTATTCGTTTTTGCAGGGGAATTATGAATTTCAGAAATATTCATTGCGTAATGAAGTAACCATCATTACTCATAAAAAAGTACCTAAAGCTTGTACCTACTGTTGTATTTTCTATCTGGCTTGCTTTTAGAGAAAAGCCAGTTCTATCCATTCGTAAGCAACTCCAATAAATTAATTCGTGTGTACTCGTAGTTTATTACTGTAAATCAAGTTGTGACAACACATTGGCACCGGCTCCGTCCGCGACGTCGGTTAATTTATGTATCTCCCTTATAACGGATTGCGTACGTTTTTCCATTATTTCATTACAATATGGTATCGTATTGCGTAATGCAGTGTTTCTCAAAGTTACGAGTAGGCTGTGTGGTGACCTAATTATGATTTGCATACAAATCGTAATTTGTGTTCACAGCTGTGATATTATGAAAGTATCACAATGGTTGGTCACAGGTTTTACTTAATAATATTAATATTGAGAAAAAAATATTTTTAAAATTGTAGAGAAAAAATTGGAGAATCCATTCTGGTGAGATTGAGTAACTAAATACAAACATATTCGTTTGTAACTCTGTCGCACCAGAACTGATTAATGGACTTCGATAAAATTTGGCACAAAGTTGGATAAGAGTCTGGAACAGTACAAAAGGTGCTCTTTAATTCGAATTTTTCATGATTTATGAGGAATAGATATGCAATTACCTAATAAAAGACAAAAACTTCATTTTGAGTAGGTACTGTAGTAATAATAAAGCTTACTTTTTATACTCGGTTAATAAATCGTTCTGTGTTCAAGTTAGTATAAAATTATAAAAAGGTGTTCATATGAAGTATCACGATTTGATTCGATTTACAGATATGATTTATATTTTTAGACTTTTAACGACAAATACATCTTCGTCGTTGGTATCACACAATTTGAGAAGCGCTGGCGTGTTGTATTAGTCGAACTACATTTGTCTAAATAAGTCTTATGGATAGCTAGCAAAGAACTATGTGTATGGATTAGCAGAGATTTATTACGGCTCGCTGGGAATAATTGCAGTAAGCTCGATGTTAGCATACCAGTCCATAGGCATTGTCTTAGCCTAGGCTGTTACACTTCACACTCTTAGCCCAATCGTCTATTAACTCTATAAATCATCATTATTATCAGCCTAATTTGAGTAGCCCACTACAGGTCATAATGCACAATTTGTGTTAAGTTCATGTGCTCTATTATATTATACTGAGTGTGCCCCTCGGTGTCACTCACGAAGGTAGATGCCATTCCCGTGGGAAAACTGGGACAAAAAGTAGTATAACTATGAGCTATATCTTTGTGTCAAATTTCGTCCAGAATTGTTTATCCGTTGAACTGTGATTTGTTAATTTTTATTTCAGTAATTTTTTTCAATTATCTCTCATTTTCGTTCAGAAGTATCTTCTACAAAGTATTTAAAAATCATACAACAGATGAATGATTTATAAGTAACTAAGAAATCGGAAATAGAAATTCATTTATCTGAAGATAAAGCTGATGATAGTTTTCCAATAACCATCAGGCATCACTACGCCATCTTGTTCTGTCAACTATTATTGCCTATATAAAAATGTTATCACTTCACTGTTCGAACGCCGACATATTCAGATATAAGGTTTAGGAGAAACGTTTTTGAATTGGAAAACAGTTGTGTTGTTGAGCCAAGTTACAGTTTTATGCGACAGAATGGCCCAACAACATCCCAGCAGCGACTCGAACATGCAAACAAGTCTCATTCTCTATTATGGAGCTTCTCCGATATTTCCAAATGAAACTGTGCGGCGTTGGAGACTTGTTAAATAATATATTCGTTTAATTGTCCCGAACGTTCGTAGCTACGGACCGCACCGACCGGCCCGATATATTCGCGTACAAAACCACTTATGCGGACACTTTTTTATTTATATCCAACGAATTATATTGTATTTTGTGTATTTTGGTTATTTCTCAACGGTCTTCTGAATCTTTTCTGAATTTAAGTCAATAGTCTCTATTGACTTAAATTCAAATTAAATTTTAAATTCGTTTGTTTCATATAGACTTAGTTTACCTACACTTGCACTGATGTACTTTTAAAATGCCAAGTATTTCTGTTCGTTTTCTACTGGTGCGGCTGATTTTATGCTACTTTAATATATCTGTTTAATTTAATAGGTCATGCTCTTCTATTGAACCGAATCATCATTTTGACTTCAGCGGATATAAGTCTTATTATAAACAAAGGCCTTTCTTATATAAGACTTCCAAACATTACGGTATGAAAATCCCAACGTCAATTCTCAATATACTTCTGTGTTTAAATTTCGATTTCAAGATTGGCGTCGGTGATAGTTTTCCATTTGCTTAAATAAAAGTAGCGAATAAAGAGAAAACGATCGACATACGAAGAAAGCCACAACAAACTCAGCTCTTTCAAAGTATTACTTCGGCTAAAGTTAAATCACGTTAAAGAGGTTAAAAAATTTGGTCCGCACATAAAGGAGCGGTTTATTGCGTCGGTTTCAATCGTCCCGCGCGTAAACAAACAGTTTGCGCTTTTTACTGGTCTCGTAAACCCTCCTCGGCGCACTCCGCGCCGCCGTCAGCGAATTGAACTCGCGACCAGTGACTATAAACTCTGGAGCTAGACATACTTGTAGTTTAGCTTAGGTAGCATCAACAGAAAGCTCCAGGACCGATGGTAGAGTTACTTACTAAAGTAAAGCAATAAAAACTAAGTATAATTATATCATTATAATTGACCTGGCTTGGATAACTTATATGAAGAATTTCCAATAAATGACAAAAATCCTTCCTTAACCATAGCTACTGTATAAAAATAATTAGTATGCAAATTCTCATGGATCTAGTAGCCCAGTAGTTCGAGGTGTACATTGATAATATCAATCAGTGATCGTTTTAAATAATTATTCCAATAAACAAAAATCTTTTCACCTTTGTAAAATGAGTAGACAAGGATGCGTCTAGATAAAGGCTAAAGTAGGTAGGTAGTCCTGTAGCAACATATCATACCATAGCACTGCGTCTTAGCACAAAGTGGCTGTAGATTCCTCTAATAAGAAATTATCCGCTCAAACAGCGCATCCCTCCGTCCTCGCGACAGATATTTGCATTTCATTTGCCCGGGGCCGTCCTTTGCCCGCCGCCATCTTTATATCCTTCAGGTAATAACGTCTTTGATGGACACAATCGGCAAAATAGTCGTACGACCAGTTCAAGCAACATTGAACTTTATGCCATTGTTACAAGTGTGGGATAAGTGCATTGGCTATTGGTCAGTTGAACAAGGGGTTGAGATAAAAGTAAACGGATTATTGGTCGTGTATCGTCTTGGATCTGTCCGCTCGTTTGGAGCGAATGCTTGAGCGTATGTGTGCACAGAGTGAACGTATCTTGTGTACCTACATGCTGTTATTATATTGTTTATCAGTACTGTTTGCATGTAGTGGTTTTTGTAGATAAGTCCTGGATTTTTGTTAGTAGTAGTCCTTTTCATCATTATTGTCAAGACTTTCACTGCTGGACATCCTGTAAGGACTATTTTTCATGTAATAAAGCCCCTTTTTCGTTACAGGGATTCCAACGTGCATTCTTAGAAACTATGTGCCCTGCTGAATACTTACTCTTAGTGAACACTTACTCAGCTTAGAGAATTCAAGAATCGCGAGTAATTTTTATTGTGAATTTTTCTCTGAATCTAAATATTTTTACCCTCGAAGACTTTTAAATTGTGACTAAACACATTTATTAAAAATGGGTGATTCCTATCTGCAGATTCATTTATTTTCTGTATCAGTCCTCTGAATATTCAGTGTTTAGCCGTATCTACTGTTTACACGGCAACAGCAACTAGGTGAATGGATGGACGGATGGATGGACGATCGAACTAGCTCAGGTTTGGATGATTTCCATTTATACGCCTAAGTGGGAGGTGAATAATAGACCATTAATTACAGATCAGGGACAAATCGGGCGACACTCTGCTCTGGCCAGTGCTAAAATGTTGCACAAGGATCTACCGTTTACTGGATGCTTGTAAAGTTTCACATTAGTTTGTATTGATAATTGGAATATATGAGCAGGTAATCAATCAACACAGAAACAGATCTCTTGGTTGTGGAGAATAATAAAGAATCAAATTAAAAATGACAATTATTATATGCGCAATCTTTTACGCCAAATAATAATAAAAACTGGTGCAATTGAGGTTTACATCTGAATAGTTTTAGTAAACTGACCGTACTTCTCTCGTATTTAAAATATAAATTATCGTTTAACACTTGTATGACGTTCTATACAAAGAATACCTACTAAAATCCGTTCGATGCGATGCGGTCGATGCGTACTATGCGTACTATCTGTCGACGCCTACCGTAAATAGGGAATTCCTATTGTTTTACTAAAATGTGTGTAACTAAAAGTCCAACCGTTTACTTTCATCGGTCCTGAAGTTGTATTAGCCGTAGTAATACCCACCTCAATAAGGAGGTGGAATGGTGGTACTTGAAGATGATTTTCTTAAAAAAATCATAATTAATGAAATGTATGGTTTAATACCACATCCAGTAGCGCACACTGCATCTGCCTAGGTGCAGTAGTGGGTGCAGTCGGCCTGACAAAGATCGGCCGACAACAATTCACGTCAATTTGTAAGCTGACAAGGTGCATTCGCGAGCCTAACGCGCGGGACTTGGCCGTCCATGGAGTCGTTAGCAGGCTAAAATATTATACTTAGGATTGAGGCAATACTCATGAGAAACAGTAAAAATTTTAAATAGCAAAGCAATGTAATGGTGTACTTAAAGGTACGCGAGGCTTAACACCTTTAAGCTTCAGTCGATGGACTCATGCACTTTGAAAGAAGTGTTTGGTAGGTATTTGCATAACGTGCGAAGAGTAATGATGTAAAGGCGATGGATGGCTTGGTCCGTCAATTATTATTATATAAAAATTCAAATTACCTTTATTGATCCTCACGCAATTATTATCTTTTCTGTGTAGTTGGATGACATGGCATTTTTATTGGCTCGTAATTAAGATTTATTTTCTCGTATTGTGGTCATAGCATAGAAGTACTGCAGAGTTTAGTGACAGAGCTCGTCTGTATATTATAGGTCTGAAGTGTGTATGTATGTTAACAAATTTAGTTTCAGTTTTTGTAGATAACTTAATTTCTGTTGAAAAAGTTCAGAATGTGCTTGATAATTTATTGAAATTTAAAAATTTTTGCTAGAGCAACTCAACACCTTCTTGTTCGCAGTCGGACAGTCAGGTCGAGCGTCACAGTTTTGCTGCACGGCCGGGCTAGGGCCCTCCATGCGGTCGGCGCTCTAACTGATGTTTGTTCCGATCGTATCGAGATGTTGATGTAGTGATTACACCTACTCGTATATCCTATCCTCAAAAGCCTTCCAATAATACGAATATTTATGAAAATAATGTGTTTTTAAAATAACTCTTTTACGCAAAAACGGAACGGGGTTTTGATGTTGGTTTGGCTTAATATAAAAAAGTAATAAAAATAGAACATTACCTTTTAGAATTAATTGCTGTTCGTTATTAGTTCCGGTATAATTAAAAATGGCTTGACTGATTGGAATATTGTATTTATTTACTCTATCACTGAGGAGCTTACAACTGATTAGTAAAAAGCCCACATTGACAGGCTTTTACTAAAGAAAGACTAAAAAACTGCGATTCATAAATTTTAGTTGGCACTTCGGGAGTTTTAGGTGGTACGAAGATCGTTGGGAAAGTTAGGATCAGACAGTCTTGGCAAACTTCATTTACTTTTAATTGCTCTTTATAACAAAAAAAGTTCATGTTGATTATTTTGTACTAGCCAATATAATGCGGTTTCACCCGCTTAGTTTCCGTTCCCGTAAGATTACGGGGATAAGATATACCTATACCATGACCCATAACTCACATTGGCCACATTACGCGGCTTACAATTGATAAAAGAATTAAAAGACGGCCGCGTGGCGCAGTGGGTAGTGACCCTGCTTTCTGCATTTACGGCCGTGGGTTCGATTCCCACAACTGAAAAATATTTGTGTGATGAGCATGAGTGTTTTCCAGTGTCTGCGTGTATTTATACATTATATAAGTATTTATATGTAGTATATAATTGTATATTAATATTATAATATCAACTATCTTAGCACCCATAACACAAGCTACTCTGTATGCTTACTTTGGGGCTAGATAGTGATGTGTATTGTTTAAGTATATTTATTTATTAAAAAAATCTCAAAAAAAGAGATTTTATAATATTAAAATGCATCATCATAATGATAAACCGATGGTCGACTTCCGCTGGACTTCCAAACACCACGTACTCAAGCCGACTACACATCCTATCTAAAAATAACATATTTGCTTCGGCAAGATACCAGAGTAGGCTGTATAAAAACCCACTTATCATCCAATCCTGTATGAAAACAGTAATGTGATCGCAGGATGGTTTATAGGTGGCGCGGCGAGGCAATTAGCGGTATCTAGTGATTACACAACACAATCTGTAGGACTGAGGGCAGCCCAGCAAACATCGTGATTAGCTCGCCACGGGCCCGCCGGGCACGTACGGCCTTTCCGCCGCCGCTTACTGCCTAACGAGAGTTATTATAACACTCTTCATACTCCTAACTAGTTTGTATCTCTACCGACTTTTTGTTTTTATTGTTATACGTGCCTCTACTCTAAATATTTCGCTGTTCTTTGACTTAATCTTTAGTGTCGCCGCACACGGGGCACACGCGAACGCGAAACGCCGCTACGAGAAGCAAGAAGGGGCCACAAAAGTAACTGAAGCTCGCGACAGCCACTTGTGGCCGGTGGTCGACACTTGTGGTCGGTGGCTGCTACTTTTTAACGCATACATGCAGTATCATAATCGCGCGAGTGACGTGTGGCGGCATTTTGTGTCGGCGTTTAGTTAGCCGGTGTGGGCCACGAGAAGCGAGCAGCGACGATTGTAGCGTGTGGTCACCGGCATATACCGTGTGCGGCGAGTTCATATAAAATGTATGAAAACTAGGAAACATGCCGGTAGTGGCATTTTGTGGTTGTGGCTGGTGGCCTGTGAGCGGGAGCCTTTATTTCCTTCAAGCAAACTGCTTCGTTTACGCGCAAGTAGCAGTGTATTCTAAATCGACGGAAGAGGTGATAGCCACACTTCACTACTTCTGTTTGGGAGGTCTGATTTAGATTCTAAATTCGAGAAGTTATTTGTTTTATTCGCTTCAAAGTTTATTTCATCTTTAAATACATCGTGCGAGTATCTACCTTATATCTATCTCATACCTACCCAAGAGTTCTGCAAAATCTATTCAAAGTCTGTAATGTCTCGTCAGCGCTACACTTATGGTGTAACCTTATTCATTTTATGAGATTCTTCTAAACCGATCATGAGGATGATTTCTAAAAATGTATCATCATCCTAAAGTCAATATTTATCGAAGACTCATCTGCACCACGTTGCACCAATTAAAGTTGATGAAAAAGTACAAAAAAATCAAGCTTTTATACATCGCGAGTTATGTCTACAGCAAACACCTCGTAAATTAAACGTGGGCTGTTACGGTGGACATTAATAAAATGTAATCCAGTGTGTAGTAGGTACCTACACCCATTGCCGTGTCAATTCATAACAATCGCGTTATAAAACGAATGACAATAAACGTCTAAAGCACTCGGCTCGTAAAAACACAATTTTATCCCCCCCCCGCGCCGCCCCTCCCCCTCCCCCGCGTAATTACAGCCACAATGAACGCGTGTAATAATGATTACGCGCTGTAACCTTCGAAGGTATTATCAAATTGAGAGCGGGATTCATAATCGTTCTATGAATATTTAAAATGTTCAGATCCTTGTTTTTCATTGTGTTCGTGGTGTTTAAAGCGATATTTATCTAACACCTATTTACAACAGATAAACAATACAATTAAATCGTAATTAATTTACCTTCATTTATTATATTTTTTTGTCTAACGGACATCAACAAAATAAAGGTTAATCCTTAATAAAAATACCCAATGTTTTGCGATGATAATATAATGGTTAAGGATAACTCCTGCAGGGTTATTATGTAACATGGTATTATAACCATTTAAATAATACATCGTTTTTCAACGTATTTCGTAATTGTGATCATCTAAAATAGTTATTTCAACGAAATGATCTTGACTACGTCAAATGGCAGTATTTTTTTTTTGTTTTACAATCAAACAACATGATTATTTCAACGAAAATTTGTAAATAACGGTTTCTCGATTAAATAATCTTACTACTTGCAACTGCCACTTCTTTATTACAAAATAAAGATACTTATATAATTTCGTTGAAAATACGAATCATTATTTGAATGGTAGACCGAGAAACATTATAACCCTGCTGCGCACAATCTCTAAAATTTATCCTGTAACCTGTTAAATACCGACAAACTAGCTGCCTTTTGGCGATGATCTAAGCTTCAGAGTTTTGCCAGAAGTAGCTCAGCATCATACTGACTATTTGTTGTGAGTACTTACACTGAATAAACCGCTGTCAGTCCGTCGCAGCGCTGCTAATCCGCGGTTGACTCCACTCTCAAGTGTCATTAGGATATTGCGCGATTACTCCCCGAGGCGTATTTTTAAAGCCCCGTGCAGAGAGTTAATGCGAAAAGTTGAAATTGAAATTTGATCTGCCGCCATTTCGCCCAATTCCACAGACTCCTTAATTAAAATGGAAAAATTACAACTGTAATATCAGTGTATCAAGTTTTTAATGTTATCACACTAGCCGATTTAGTTTTTTTAAATTATGTACCTACCGGTTTTTCATTAAATTTACATAGTCCATTATAATTTGCCTTTTAACAATACTCTATCTTTACTCAAAGAAAAAATGTATGTTCCTACATTCAATCATTAACAAGTTAGTCAGATATTTGCTTGTCATTTCAAGATAATTTTGGTCAACAGTTATGTGGCCAATATTTTAATTAGCCTTTGAGGAATTACATCAGAATCCAACTAGTCTAGACTATGTTAGGATTATCTATCTAGGTTGGTCAATAGTCCAACGGGCTGGGCTCGAACTTACAACTTTTCAGTATGAAGTCAACATCTTGTGTTGGGGAAATTGTAGCTTTACCAGTATGAATCATAGCCGATGAAGAATTTCTACCAATTTAAAACAAATTCTTTCGGAAAAAATGAGATTTAGTGGAGCACAACTTAGCACTTTTCAAACGTCAAGATTGTCTGTTTGTAGTGTCAACTACCGGTTCATAACGATCATTTTAATGAGAAGAGGTAGCTACCTATTCCTAAATCGACTGAGTTCGTCAATAGAGATACAATGTACTTACGAGTACCTATGTACAATATTAATTCTATATAAAGTACCTACGTCAAACAATACTTAATGAATAATTAGGTACGAATCTTTAAAAGCCGGTCGCCAGTTATCTTCATCAAATACTCGGGAATTCGTTTGGTACGTGTTGATAAAGTAGAATAGGTATTGTTGTTTCAAGAAAGTAATTTAAGGTGTTTAAACACCGTTAAGGTATATTAGTTATCTTCACAATGACACATTATATAAATTGTAGATTTACGATTTAGGTATTTTACCTAAGTACATAACTTTCCTTTCGTGTGTTAAACATAGGTAAGTAATTATTTACTTGTTCATCCAAATCTAATTTTTGAAATTAAAATATTAATTTACTTAAAGATTGAACCTTTAACTTATCAAAGAAACTTAAAGAAATTTAAAAGTTTATTATGGTGGCTTAAAACTTTTATGTGTAGGACTTGTGTAGGACTTTGCGACACCGTCGCCGAGTTACTCCATATACACTTACCTACCCAACACCTACCTACCTAATATTTTTGCATTGTCACCGGAAATGCGCAAGTTTACCTATAGCTATAAGCCAAACTTGATTTTAAAATGTTTAACAACAAACTAAATTAGGTAATTATGATAATGTAAATCGCTAGTCTTTTTACAAATAATATTAAAAGGTAGGTACTCGATATATAAGCTTGTAAAGAAAACGAAAAAGTGAGCTGTAAAGACAATTAAAATTAAATTGTCGAACAGTGATTAGACGTCATCCACAATCCAGCCGTTGAGATTCAAACGAGCGACATAATCCCACACACACAACGCGCCAACGATTCAAAATGGCGGGCGACGCGTGCGCACAATCGGCCACATGCCGCGGCCGCGTATTAGCATAATTGAATATTCCATTGTACGTGTCTAATGCAGTTACACTGCGATACCTGTTCCGTGCCCGAATGTCGCTTGCATCGCTTTATCTGTACGATTAAGCGTCACCTATAGATGTTCACTCTTCGCTTTCAGCGCTTTTTGGTAGCAGCACACGTAGTATAGAGTTACCTGTGGAGGGTGGTGTAATGCGCCATCTGTCGACACAATGCAGAGATTTATTGTCGCGAAATGCGCTCGGCTTGCGGGGATTCGGTTTTTTGTCGGCTATCAAGTTTCCATTAGCTAATTTCATATCGATTTCGCTTCGCCGGTGAAAGTTTCGTGCCCGTACGATTCGCAATTGATGGATGGTTTTTATTCATTCCCCGAACTGTGAACGAGTGAACGAAGTTCCGAATTCGAGTTTTTATGAACTAAATTGGATTGCGGCTCGCATAATTTCATCTTCGGGATGTAAAAACAAGAGGAGAGCGCTCTTTGTTATATTATAGGTAGCTGCTAGCTATACCTACGGAAATGATAATTTGATGGCGGAACTCGGCCGAGCTTTTGCATTTATCGAGTTCGATTTCCCCGTATACTGTAGGTCAGATATATATGGGATGGCTTTTTTACTAAATTTTTTCTGGCGTCGTTGTGATTGCATTAAATGAGTTTGTCTACAATACGCAGATAATATTATGAAATTAATACAAGCAATTCAAACACAGTACCTACAAATATTGAAAAATATTGTAAATGGAGCTATAGAATTTATTGGTTAAATTGTCCCAGATATTGTATAAAGCTGTTGATGGTTCGGTTTTCTGTGTTATAATATAGCTTTGCAACTTCATTCGTAACACTCCCGATGGTCCGCACGGGTCGGGGGGTGTGTAGCGATGAATTAAAAAAACTATCTCCGACTATCAACGAAAATTGATCCGTAAAGTGTGGATACTGAAAGTTCAATTTGCAATAGCAGTTAGAAATCGGCCACGAAGTACGCACCGTTTAAGCTAAGAGGGTAGTTCACATGTTGACGGTGCAATTTATCAAATTTTATACGTTCATGGGGCAGCGACATGTGCGCGCATGGCGCGGACAATCGCGGGGGTGACACACGGGGAGAGGGAGGGTTAAATTAAATATGGAACGAGGTGGCTAATGGATTAAAGGCAGATGAGGTACCGCCGTCACCTTATGGCGCGCAATCAGATCCCGCAGATGCGTCGCGCCGAGCTTATTGGATTCACTCGCGTAACGCGCTGCAATCGTGTTCACTAGCACACGGGAGTGATCGCGAATGTGATTCAAACGTTCCGAGAAAATCGTTCCACGCATCGATAACTAAGCAGGCACGGTATTTAACAAGATTAGATATATAGTCATCTAGTAGTATGAGATAAATAAGCAAAATAAGTCAACCAGTAGATAAATAAATAAATAAATGAGCAAAATAAGTCGACTCCTGCTCCTGTGCTCCTGTCATAAACTTAACGGATTTTGGTGCTGTAGGCTTGCGATTAACAGCAATCATACATTATGATGAGGTCAAGTTGGCGCGCTTTACCTAGAAAATAACCAATAAATCCTAAAGGTTTTTAAATTATTCGAGATAACAGGCGATTGTTTTCCCATTTAACATTTGGTTCCAAGATATTCTCGTAAGCATCCCCTAGGAAAGGTGTCCCGACCACTAAGATTAACATCTTATAATGATAAAGACACTCTTGCACAGTTAAACCCTAAACATAACAAATCGCATTGGAACCTCCTGTAAAGAGGGAGGCCTTTTTTATTAAACGTGAGAAAATCCTAATAGGTTACCTTCTCGTCATAGGAGGCAAGAAGGTTATGTCGGACTTCAACCGACTAAAACCTCACGGTGTTCCGACTCGCCGCCTGATGACTGAGCCACGGGAACATTTCGTGCACTACCACAACCCAGCTAGCAAGGAGGGAGACCTGACTTATCTATCAACTGTTGTATCAATGTCGATACATCATAGCTACGAGTATGTAGGCGGTAGGTCGTTCAATGCCGTACACAGCGGCTGTAGACGCGGCACATTACAAGCGCCACGTGCGGTGGATATTGCGATCACGGGACACCCCGCACCGTCAGCAAACAAATGCATATCATTTCAACACAATTACTTATTAAAACGTATTATTCTTAGTGTCACTTCTAACGAAGGTCGACGATCATTTTGTGGACACAGCAGCTCTCAATAGAAATGCAATCCATCCATTGCAATTACAGGTATTATTTAGTCAGTTTTCATTTCAAATACTGTGTAGTATTGTACGCGTAAAAGCATATCACTAGCCTATACTTTATTGTGCGGCTGAAAAACCGATACTGACGCCATTCCAAGATATAATCCATCAAATACCAGTACGTCATCTACACAACCATGCCAAGGTCATGGGTCAATGCTGGAACTACACGCACTACTCATTTGAAACTAATCGTTAAGTCAGTATAGGTACCGATCTTAATAACTGGCACCGAAGGCGAAAAAACACAGGGAAGAAACCCTCACCTTTTAACAGGGTGTTACACAGTTCACCGCATACTTGTTACATGTGTAATATTGTGTAATAACATCGTAAAAACCACGTCGTTCAGTGCTTTAAATGACCGTATTATAAGAGAAAACATGATGAATTGGTAGAATTTTCCTCGTATTAGTTTTTGCGGACGGTACCGACTCACCTATTCACGTGAGTGATGGATGGCGGCGTCGATTAGACCCGGCGCTGACCTGTTCTTTCATATCTCGCTAATGGCCGCCACCGACAGACCAGCGCTGGATGAGCTCCGTCCGATCCCGACCAATATTACTCAATTATTTTCCCTTTAAGGCCCTTTAAATGTAATTATCAAAAAAAATCTATTGAAAAAATCAAAAATTTGGCTGCGTGAAAAATAAGCTAAATAAAATTAGGTTTTTGTCTAAAGTTGTTGTTACAGCCTCACGCAAGTAATTTTTTTCTTGAGGCTGTAACTATAACTGTTCTTTATTTTAAATTAATTTTTAAGCATTCGGTGATTTTTACAATATGAAAAGAGTTCGTCAAACGTAAAACTGTACATGTACAACTTAACCAAGTTGATGGACTGATAGACATGAAACATCGCATCTCCTTTAATTTTGAATGTTAATTTTCTTGTTTAAAAAACATAAAATAGATGGCCTGAATATGGAATTTTCTCCTTTTACCTGGAATGGCAACCCACACTGGAAAGCACAGTGTTGGTCGACTCCACACGAGGTTGACCGACGACATCAAGCGGACTGCATTGAGGTGTTAATAAAGTCCTTTTCATCCTGCGGCTAAAACCTGAACTAAATTTGACAACGCGTTACACAATTAACAATATGACCGCTATTACCAAATGTCAATGAGCGCTTTAAGACATCTTTCATGAAAAGGACAATACACAGCTGTCACGTCCATCGCCTGGTCGATTTTACCATTACATATTAGAAGGTAGTGAAACCAAACTTCAGTGTAGAAAATAATATGTAGCGAGTGCTTCCAGTGGATTACGACGTGGGCCCACCGCCCAGCACCTGTCCGTGTAGGCTGTCAAACGTACAAGGGTCATTACTTAGCCCATTACAACGCGTCAGTAATTAATACGCGCTACACCCAGTTGCCTTTTTGCCCCCGGCGCGGCGCCCGAGCAAGGGTTACTGGCGAAATGAGGAAACCAGGGAAATCAATATTCATCGAAAATTATATTTGACGTGCAGGTATACACAAAATCATCATATTATAAAAGTTGATTCTTAGATTGCATCATCACTTACCATTAGCCGAGATTGTGGTCAAGGGCTAACTTGTGGAGAATAAAAAAAAATCTAGTTTGCTCTAGAATCTAGCCTGTTTGGGCTTGTTGTGGTATAAACTGAATAAAAATGCTTTTAGAGACATCCTAGAATAACCTTCCACAGTTACACTTTGAAACAAAAATACGACGCCAATTAACCAGAACGCAAGTCTCTGGAAACTAGTGACTATTAAGAATTTAATTTTTTTTGACTGATTTTTATTCTGAATATTTACAATAAATATGGTTTATATCAACTTAATTATATGGAAATTGAATATCTCTAGTTAATTAACTTTTTCTGCTTGAAATTGACAAAAAACACTTGCTGGGAGCAGGATCTGGCGTTGTCCTAACTGGCAAAGTTTTTAATTTGTACGGGAAATAAGTTTGTATACCTAACACGTAATTGTCTCCTACTCATAGATACGAGTAGACACTATGTAGTACTACATGTACAAAGTATTTAGAACGTTCAAACACACTATCCGATACATCTCTAATTCTCTAGTTTCTAGACTGCAATCCAGCTGTAAATCAGCTCTTGACAGTGCGCGTGACGTTCGTCTGGTGGTACCTGGGGCCGTTGTTGTGGGATCAAACAGTAATTAATCTCACCCCCTGACACCCCCTGCCCCCCACACCGCCGCTAGTGGGCGACGCACCCCTCAGCGACATCGCGGCGCCGAGTCATTCAGGTGACCACTGCTGACGGATAGGGCCGGCGTCTCGAGTCATGTTCTTCACGTAAAGTGTACTGATGCGTTGCGTTTTGCATCCTACCATACACTAGTTTGGGGATGAATTTAACCGTCTCTGGGAGAGCGAGCGCAAGCTTCTATTAAAGATACAGCTGCTCGGAAGAAATATATATTTTTTATGAAAAAAATATTTTAATATACTTAGGTATACCTACATAAAAATTACACAAATTTTGATAGATAAACTATAATTATGTACAAAAAACACGTCAGTAGTATTTTCGCGTACAATGAAAATTTAGTTTAAATTGTGAATCTAGACTAGCTGCCGTTTTTCGACGATGTGCTATCTGTGATTTATTATTTAATTTTTTACTCTACATCATTGTAATTAACAAAAAGAAAGTAAAACAGAAACCAGTAGAACACAAAATGCGACTTTATCGGCTACAAGGATTAGGAAAACACATTATTTTCATCGCAGTGATAAACTCGAGTCGCCTATCGTGCGCTCAATCAGAGGCGATGCCGCGCTCTGGTCAGCGTCAGGTCGGCCCGAGACGGGACAATTAATGTCTTCTACCTACTGGCTCCAGTATTTGGATGTTAGGTGTTGTACTGCCATTGAATTACAATAATAATGTTACAAACCTAATATATCTATATTAGGTTAGGCATCTATATTTATCTGGCACCTGTGAAATAAAAGTTACACTGTCTTTCATTAATAAAAATACTACATTATGCTACCTATAATAAGTAGGTTAGGTGATCGCTGGCTGGATGAAATCTACTAGAAATTTTGTGGGTGTAACTTGATCGGATCCGTTTAACACTATTTAATGAAATAGCCCTATTTTATGAAATTTACGTCAAATAAATGTCATATCCTAAGGAAAACTGTCAGTTTGACAACTATATTGGCATGAATTTGTAGTCAAACGTATCCGATCAAGTTACACAAATACACAAAAACCCACCTGGACCATTGACACACATAATTTCTAGTGGGTTTAATCAGCCAGCGATTACCTAATTAATCTACCTATTATAGGTAGTATATCGAAAATGTGGTCTTGGATCTCGAGATCATGAGTTCTACAAGTAGCTATTGTCACAGAAAACATATATTGAGCTTTTTTATAATTTAAGTATTTTTCAGTAAAAAAATTCTGGCC